>NC_073641.1:24000000-24312500 GCF_029407905.1 Bubalus kerabau | reverse complement strand
GTATTCTATTGTATTAAATATAAATGTGACTATTTGCGGAAGTCAGTTGTTGTTGTTCAGTCGCTAAGTTGTGTCCAACTCTTTGCGACTCCATGGACTGTAACACGCCAGGCCTCCCTGTTCCTCACTGTCTCCCAGAGTTTCCCCAGAAGTCGATACGTATTGTGAATTCTACTGAACTCTTTGATTTAAAGTTCCTTGGTATCTGAATTAGTTTTGCCACTTTTAGGCCTTTTTAGGGACTTGCCTGGTGGTCCAGTGGCCAAGACTCCTCACTCCCGACGTAGGGGGCCTGGGTTCGATCCCTGGTCAGGGAACTAGAGTCCACATGCCGCAACTAAGAGTCTGCATGCTGCAAGTAAAAAATCCTGCAACTAAGATCAGGTGCAGCCAAATAAATAAGTAAATAATTTTTTTTTTTTTTTAAAGGAAAACGCCTCATAAATCTTTTTTAAAAGTTTTTCCTCTGTCATCCCATATATGGTCATGTCTTACTGAACAAGTGTTTAAAAAGAAAAATTCTTTTAAAATTATAATACATTATGGTAAAGCGAATCAGATTTTTCTTTTAATTTGTGTTAAAATTTCAGAGGTACAGTCTTGGGAAAATATTTTGGTGCCAGGCAACGTCCTGTCGACCCTCCATTTCCATGGTTGCAGAACTGGCAGGTACCGAGAGCTGACTGTACTACATGGTTTTATAGTATATGGACTTGAGCATCTGTAGAGTTCGGTGCCCACAGGAGGTCCTGGCACCAGTGTTCTGTGGCTCCAGGGGGACGACTGGATTGCTGTCACCCAGAGTAATCCAAGACCCCTCAAGTCAGAAGACAGATACGCTCAGCGCTTGAGCACAGAGGCTGATTGTGGCCTAGGTGCATCCGTCGCAAGGTTTCTATCAGCCGCCTGGCCTCCATGGCAAGGTGCCGGGGAGCTCATGGGTTATAGGAAGACAAGCACATCAGTTGTAGGGTCATTGCAGATCTTTTTGTCTGGTCTGTGGGTGGTTTTTCTAGAAAAACGGAAAGGCAGAGTAGTAAACACGCCAGGGTGAGTGCCCATTGTCAGTGCCGTCTTCACTCCTGACCCGGCTGGGGTCACGCCTTCATGAACACTCTGGGAATGACTTGCTGTGAGCTAGGCGCCAAGGTGCTGGGGACCCAGCCGTGGGGAAGCCCATGAAGTTTAAGGAGGTAACAGACTGCCCGGTGACAAGGGTGGGACTGGCCAATCTGCTGGGAATGGGAGGGTACAGGAAGGTTTTCCGGGAAATGGGAGGACTACTAAGTCCTGAAGAGTACAGAAGAGTTAAACAGGTGAAAGGGACTTGGAGAGAGACTTCATGGCCTGGGGGTAGAGGCAGGGGTGTGTGGAGAACACACAGAGGCCTGGAAGTCCATGGAGGGTTGTGTGCTGATACGGAGAACTGTGAGCGTAGTTCAGGTAGTCCTGTCTGGGTGGGGGCAGGGCTCAGCAACCAAGCCCGAGAACCACGCAGGGCTCTCTGCCTCCATGCTGCTCGCAGTGCTTGGGACAAAACAGAAAGCCTTTGTAGTTTGACAGGTAACTCCAGCGCCCTAGGAAGTGGGTCAGGAGGCCCAAAAGAGGAGTTACATCAAAGCTGGAGCAAGACAGTCTATGTCTGAGGCCGCAGTCTAGGAGCTGTGGCTCTTGCATTTCTAGTAGCTCTCCATAGTTTCAGAGGCTCACAGGGAAATGTTCTCAGGCAGATGAATTGCAGCCACCCTGGTCCCTGAATGTGGTTTTGAAACTGCACGATTACATTTCAGGGGCACACAAGGATGCTGGGCCCAAGGAGGCAGAGCCTCTTTAGTCACTCACCTGTCACTGGGCTCCAAGAAAGTCACTTAATTTCTCCGAACCTCAAATTTCTCATCTAGAAAATGGAGTGAGTGGTGGTGATTAGATAAGATAATGAAGCACTATTCTTAACCCAGAGAAGCACTCAGTAAAAACTTTTTGTAATATAACTGCAAGTAAGTATGAAGACTACTTACTTAAACATTTGGCTGTACAGATGAGGATGATGTAAAGAGACTGACAGTTCCCGTACTAGTTACCATTAATTTAACAAAGGCAGTTTGTGTAGATTATGCAGCATCTTGAGAACAATATAGTTTCCTTAGTATTTTGAAATTATTAGAATAATGGAAAACGCAACTTTGAAACTTATGTTATGTGGGATAAAGCATGTCATCGGTAGGACATTGATTAGGGTTTTCATCACTTTGTGAAGACCTAAGGCTGGTCTCCTGGGTTGCTTTCTTATCTGTGAAAAGAAGAGGTTGGCTCACATAATCTTTTTGTTCCCTTCAAACTCTGGCAAATAATATTCCAAAAATTTAATTTGAAAATTATTTCTTATGGCTAAATTTAGTTCTGATTATTGAAACAATTAGATTTTTGAACTTACTAATTCTTGGAGTGTTAAACCTGGGTATCAGCTATAAAAAATGCAAATGAAAAGCAGTGAAGGCTCAGAAAACAGAGAAGTCATATCTATTAACTGACATTAAATGATAAGTATTTATTTTTTAAAAAGCGTACAACTATGCTGGGAGAACATATTTTTAAAAATGGAAAAAATAAGTTAGGGCACGGTCACTTGCATGTTTGTGTTTAGCAAATATGTGTAGAGAGTAGTTTTGAAAATAACTGTTAAGTCTAATTCTTACAACTTGTGTGTGCTTAGTCGCTCAGTTTTATCCCACTCTTTGCGACCCCATGGACTGTAGCCCGCCAGGCTCCTCTGTCCATGGGGATTCTCCAGGCAAGAATACTGAAGTGGGTTGCCCTGCCCTTTTTCAGGGGATCTTCCTGACCCAGGGATTGAACCCAGGTCTCCCACATTGCAGGCAGATTCTTTACCATCTGAGCCACCAGGAAAGTTCAATTCTGGTAACTTTCTGCTGTTAAAAACATTTTCCCCTTAATTTTAATTACATAAGGAAAGGATATTCTCTAGGGATAACCTCTAATAAGCAAAGCAGTCCTTTGACTTTCTTCCTATGTTTATAAAGACCTTTTTGTAAATAGACATATGCATACAAACTTTTTTTTTAACTAAAAAAACTTTAAAAAAATGACGCTGAATTGTATTGTTTCCTAATTGTGAAAAATCAGATTTCTGTTTTATAGGTTCTTTTCATGTAATTGGTAGAGAGTTGGCAGTTACTGAACAGTATGAATTTCACTATCAATCTTTTTTTTTCTTTTTAATCTTTAATAATTTGGAGCTCAAGTTCTAGAAAATCTTGACTATCAAATAGTTTTGGAATAGAACTTTTTGACTCATTTAATCGTGGTTACATCAGTTTGAAGCATATTCACACCTGCAGGCTCTCTCACCCACCACTGTTCTTCATCTACACAGCTGAAGTTGCTCATAATTCAGTGCTGAACACAGGGACCTCCAACAGTAATTAACTATTTGTCTTAGATTCCTGGTAGTGAAGAATACTTGACCCTTCCTGCTTCTGTCAAAACTCACACGGCTCTCAAGTCCCCATTGTTGTGACAGTTATTCAGTTGTTTGGGAGCACTTATTGCATGATGGGCTTCCCAGGTGGCGCTAGTGGTAAAGAACCCGCCCGCCAGTGCCCGAGATAGAAGACACGTGGGTTCGATCTCTGGGTCAGAAAGATGCCCTGGAGGAGGGCGTGGCAACCCACTCCAGTATTGGAGAATTCCATGGACAGAGGAGCCTGGCAGGCTACAGTCCATAGGATTGCAGAGAGTCAGACACAGCTGAAACAGCTTAGCACATGCGCACACCCTGCATGCTCCCACCACGAAGGCTGTGATAAGAAATAGAGCACAGTCCTTCTGAGTCTTGGTTGCTTTAGCACCATTCTTCTAGCTGGTTGTGATTGATTTTGATAGCTGGCTATAGTTTTTGTCACCAGTTAGCATGTCATTTGCACAATGCGAACTGGAAGCATCCTGCAGTTTTGTAAGTGGATAGTGGAACATAACCCTCCACTGCAAGAAGATTTGCTAGAAGAGTTTTAAATCATACCAAAAACAAATGAGAACAAAGCCTACACTTTGGGGGCTTAGGTCTGTAAAGGCAGTTTTGGCATCAAAGAGAAAAAGGTTTATGCTCAAGAACTTCATTCTTCTTCTCCCTTACACCTCCTAGGCCAAGTTCTGGTGATAGCCTATAAAACTGTTGGTGTCTAAAGTCAGCTCATCTGTAAATACAGCAACTTGAAATATGTTCAGAACTGCATGTGTAATAGACTGCTTTATTCTTATAGAAGGTTCCCCAAAATACTGAATGTATTTTAATTACTAAAAATAAGTTAGTGGAAATTTCTTACATAAGTAGAGAATATAGTCAGTCATGCACTGAGCCATGAAATTGTGTGTGTGTGTGTTCTGTCTCTGTTTCTTTTTCCTCCCAGCGCCCAACACACACATGCCACCCTCTCTCTGCCCCACCCCCCCCAAACACACACATCTTTCTAAAGTACTGACTCTTCATTCCATGCCGACAGGTTGTACTGGAACTTGCTATTAGAGTCTTCAATGAGCAACTTACACTGAATTCTGTAGCAAAACTCCTATAGTGCCAGTGCATTCCCACTTTTTCCTGTATTTCTCTGTTCTTTATTAAAAATCTCATTTTATAAATTATCTATTTATAAGGCTTTGCATTTTTTATGAAATCTTCTTGACACTTCAGATGACCTATGTATATGCGTCTGTGCTGAGTCCTGTCTGACTCTTTGCAACCCCATGGACTATAGCCCGCCAGGCTCCTCTGTCCATGGGATTTCCCAGGCAAGAAAGAATACTGGAGTGGGTTGCCCCTTCCTTCTGTAAGGGATCTTCCCAACCGGGATGGAATGTGTACCTCTTACCATGCTTTCACTCTAGGCTGGCTTCCTGTCCTTACACTGTTGGTTTACCCTGCCCTGTAAATCTGTTGCAAAAGTTAGCCCAGAGACATAGAAAATTGCATGCTACCAATTATTTATTTTTTAGGTGCCTAATCTAGGATTTGTTTCTGTGTACTGTGGAGATTGTCTGCATTGTGAATATTGATAATAATACATAGCTTTGGTAAAAAGTTTCTCTTTAAGGAATAGCATATTTAAAACATTGATTCATTCTTTACCATGTGCTTAGGCAGCCACATGTGCCAAATCTTTTGAAA
Source organism: Bubalus kerabau (assembly GCF_029407905.1). Taxonomy (NCBI): domain Eukaryota; kingdom Metazoa; phylum Chordata; class Mammalia; order Artiodactyla; family Bovidae; genus Bubalus; species Bubalus kerabau. The sequence goes on along the minus strand of NC_073641.1, from coordinate 24,307,318 downwards.
TAGAATATTTTGTCTTCTTTCCACAAACCATTAAAATTTCAGCATTCCAGGTCTGTCTTCTACAGCTCTCTTACCTGTGAAAATGGGATAAGATTTTGGCTTTTTAGGATCACGTGTGTGAATTTGAGGTTCAGAGGCTATGGTCACTGTGGCTATGTGACAGCCATCGCCAACTGTCGTCCAGGATTATGTCCCCTGTGGTTGTCATGGGGGAAACGGTGACATGCATACTCTTAGCTGCTGGAGTGTCAGATTCTGCCCCACAGCCCGGTGACTATTTTGGAATCTCTCCTCTAAGTCTGGGATGTGAAACATCACTAGTCTCACCTTGGATCCTGGGTAGCAGAATGGTCAGCTGCTTAATGCAGCTGAAGCAGGGTGAATTCCTCAGCATGGATCATTTCAGATGTCTCTCAGAGCTGCTTCTCCTGAATAAGGCTTGCTCAGAAGGATGTTTGTTGGTGGTGGTCAGTCGGTAAGTCGTGTCCGACTCTTTAGCGACACCATGGGTTGTAGCCTGCCAGCCTCCTCTGTCCATGGGATTTCCCAGACAGGAATACTGGAGTGGGTTGCCATTTCCTTCTCCAGGGGATCTTCCCAATCCAGGGAGCAAACCTGTGTCTCCTACATTGGTGGGCGGATTTTTTACCACTGCACCACCAGGGAAACCAGCTAAACACACAACAGCAACAACGAAACAACAAAAGGATGCTGAACTGTTCTTGCCTGCTGGAGCATAGAAGCAGCCACGAGGTGGATTTTCAGATACCAGCTCAGGAATGGGACAGAGAGCAGGAAGGGCTGGTTGTGGTGTTGGTGGCTAGAATCGATCTCTAGAACCAATGAACTGTGAAACCTAATCAGGTTTTTTTCAAAGGTAGGTAGATTCTGAGAGAGGAAGATGGACCACAGAAGACCTTGGCCTAAAATATTTTTAACCTCTGATTTGTAACTTAATGTAAGAACCTTATGAACATTCTAGTCTATTCAAGATATATCTGTGATCGCTTGTGTAGGGCTAATAAAAAAAGTTAGAAATAAATGAATTCCATGAGAATTCTTCTCTGAGCTCTTGAGTCCAGTAGCACTACCTGAAGATGAGATAGTGTGGATAATACTTTAAAAACCAAAATTATTCTGATACAAAACTTTGGTTTTCTTTACTGTGTCAGTTAAAATGAAAAGCCTACTCAAATTGCAGTTCAAATTCAAGAGTTCCTTGTGGACATACTTGGTTCCTTATTTTCCTCTTTTAGCCCTATGGGATAGGAAATCTCCAGCTGTCTTTAGTTTAAAGGTATTTAACCTGCTTTCCAGCTGCTTATTGTCATGGCCTCAGTGTTGGTGTTGGCTCAGGCTCATCGTTCCTGTCCCCAGGGCTGTCTTACCACTTCTGCAGGACATGAGTTAAGTTATTTAACTGCTTTGAATTTGACTGTCTTCATCTGTGAACTAGAAATGGTGATACCTTTCCTGCTACCAGAATTTGAGAAGATTGAATGAGATGGTGGGATATGAAAGTACTTTTAAAGGGTAAAAATTACTAGAATTTATGGTCATGGTAAAATTACCAGCTCTGACTCAGAGTGGCATTAGAGAGGTCCCATTATTGTCAGGAGGTTGAGCCCTGCGGTGTAGTGCGGGGCTGGGGTACCCATGCCTGGCTGACCTTAGTCCATCCTCGTTTCGCTGCTTTCTCCTGCTGTGCTTGTCTTACTGGAAATAGTGGTAATAGTTAATTTCCTCTGAGGAGGTACACTGGTACATTATATAGCTTGTCTGGTTTTAAGCCTAGTCCTGTCCTTGTAAAGTAAATGCAGTTTTTATTCAGATTTTACAGATGAGAAAACAGGGACCCTGAGAGATGAGGTAACTTGGCAGCTAGTGGGTGGGTGAAGCCAGGGTGTGATCCCTGTCAGTTTGACTCCAAGATGGCTCTTTAACCTTATGATAATCTTGTATGCATATTTTACTATTTCTTTAAAATCAGGAGATGAGTTTGAGTTACATCAGAGAATACATTTCTTTATCCATTATTCATTTTCTTGTCTTTTATTGAAGTAAAAAAATCATACCTAATAATGATATTTTAACTTCTGTTTAAGTCTTTAAAAATATGCAAGAAGCATCAGTGAAATATTTTTTTAACATTTTTCATTGTTATGTAACATTCTTATAAAATAAGGCCAGTTGTAAACACAAATTTAGACTTCAGTATGTTGACTGTGCTGGAAAAGATTGTAGGCTCAGGATGCAGATGTGGTTGGACTTGTTCACGCGCAAACCTTTGCGAGCAGAACGGGAGCTGTACTTGGAGCGCACAGTCAGTGTTACCACTCGTGGAGGCTTTACAGAGTGCTTGCACACAGATCCCTCCTCAGCCTGTGAACTGGCGCTGCTCCCATGTACTCCTCAGAAACCAAGTGAAGTAGTAAGAAAGTGAAAGCTCCTCACCCTCTGCTCTGGGTATGTACACACCCCCTCCTCTGGCCTTCTCCTAGGCTCACACCTGCGTGTCCCAGTGCGTGCTTGGAGGTAGCTGCCTTGGGTAGCTCAGGCATTCAAGATTTATTTCTTTACAACTGAACATAGCTATTAGAGCTCTTTATAAATGAGTCATGAAAATAATAGCTAGTTTTCATTTCCAGTGGTTTTAAATTAAAGCTTAATTTAGACTTTGGCCTTCTTTTAATTGGTGTGTTTTGATTGTTGGTTGTGCCTGTTTACTAATTTGAGTGAAGATACCAGTTTCTAAGGCCAGCATCCAATAGAGAGTTATGCTTAAATGGACTTAAGTTCATTTTTTTCTCTTACTGATGTTTGTTCTCTACTGGTAATATAGATTAATGAATGCCTGCCTATCAATATTTTGTCTTCAGCAGGCATCTTCTTCTATAATTAAAAGAGCTTAGTGGCTCTGAGAGAATTCAGTAATCTCCCCAACAAACAAAGGAGATTATCTTTGAGTTTAACTATAGAAAGGTCACTCAGGTAAAACTGAAATCTCCTTTAAGGCAAGATAACTATCTTTGCCCTTAACTGCGTCTCTAATGTTCCAGTGTTTTGTTTTCTTAAGTAACAATAGTAATGTGTTTGCTGTCCCAGAAGTCTTATGTATGTGCTGCTTATGGAAACTTAGACTGTCATTCCGAACCCAGTAATGTTTACTGATATACCACATGTATACTGCTGTTCTGGGAACTCACTTATCCCCAGATAAGAGCTGGGTAGGTAACAGGATGACTCTGTTGTGTTGTCTAGCCAGTTGTTGATTATCAGTAGCTAGTTTCAGGAGAAGCTCTTTGAGAAAACTGAGTAGTTGTAATTTCCGCCTGAGTTTGACCATTTCCATGCACACAGTGGATATTAGACAACTTCATGAATGCTGCTGACTGATCATCCTTTTAGGGCACAAATGATGTAGACACTGAAGAAAAAAGAGAGAAATACTATTGCACTTAAGAAAGCGCTGTTAATAAAAACTTGTGTTGACATCCTCTCTAAAAAGTCAAGAATGATTCAGTGTGAGACACCTGAAAATATTATTATGTGTATTATATTTATATACAGCCTTTAAGAAAACAGCTTGTAGGAAGTGAAATATGCTTATCTTTATATTTCTTATTACATTGATAGTAATTCTGCCTCTGGGATTGAAGTTTCCTGGCTTCTCACAGTGTCTCTCACTAATGGTACCTTTGCTCAGCTCAGTCTTGGGTTTCTCAGAATCTCACAGTGGCTAAGAACATTTTAATTTCTTGATAGGTAGGCCCAGGCCCATCTCCAAGTCAGTGAAAGGACAGTGGGGAATTCCAGCTCAGATCCCTCGCTCTGAGGAGTGCCAGGAATTCTTGGAAGGGAGCAGAGAAGATCTTGCAGGACAGATGACACCCGAGAAGCAGAGCAGAGGATTTCATCCAAGGAGAAGACGGTCAGCGACTGCAGCGCCACGAGGCAGGATGCAAGGGCCACCGCCACCGTCCCCAGGCCAGCAGTTTTAGTGGAGTGTTGGGCATCAGAGCCACTGAACTTCCCTAAGGGATGACAGGGCTGTGAGAAAGCACAGGCTCCTCTTGAGAAGCCAGAGGAGGACAGAGTAGGGGAGAGGCAGAAGCCCCAAGGATTTGTAAAAGCAGGGAAGCATTTTGGGATTGCCCGGGTTGGGTTTTATTTTAAGGCAGGAAGAAGGGAGAATGCTTATAGGCTGAAGACGGTGGAGCAAAGAAGGGAAGTTTGTTGTTAAAGTGGTGAGTATTCTTTCCTGAAATACTGACATTTCTCAGGGAGAGGGCTTGGAGGATGCTTGACTGCATAGTGACTAGAAAGCCAGTCCATGATTAAATTTGCCATAGTTACGAAATACATTGGTAGGAGTTTTCTCTGTGTTTAAATTATTATTTTTCAGGGTGTAAAGAAACATTTATCTACCTGACAAGTTTTTTAAGAATTGGCTACACTAGGAATATAGCAGTGATGGAAAAGACAAAAATCCCTGCCCCTATAGAGATTATGTCTTCACAAAAATATGGTTGTAAGTAATCCTGGAACGCATTTCATGGTTTCTACTTGCACTTTTTTTCATGCTTTGTGGCCTTCCCTTAGGGTGACATGAACACGTAAGTGACCTTCCTGCCCCAAGGGATCCGAAGATTGCTTTCTGTCCAAGCCTTGCAGGTGGCTCTTGCTTCACTCCACCCTCTTCCTAATTGTCACCCGCAGTTACCTCATAGAAACACTCTCCAGGTCCCATTTTAGCTTAGGCAGCATGTGTCCCTGACTGGTAGCCAGTCAGATTTTGATGTTGAAGGCCTGGGTGTGGTGATTAGTTCTGGGGAGTTAATCCAGCATACTCTGTTGGTAATAATAAAATCTCGAAGTTTTAAAATGATTTCTTTTTAGAAAATAGGGCATATTTAGAAATATCCTTGTAAGTGCCGCTTATTATCTTGTATAACCAGTAGACTTTGTTGGATGGAAAATGGTAGCGATATGGCTAATATTTCAGCACTCACGCAGTTTATTTTTGCTTCAGGTAGAGGGTGACTTGGTACTTATATGTGGCCAGTGGTTGTGCCATTGATAAATTGTGTCCCCTAAACAAATTTTTGAAATTTCACCATATTTATAGTGATTGTCAAATTGTGATGGCAAGGTTGTTGAGAAGAGCTGCTTTAGCTTATAACATTCTTTCGGCAGACTTCTGTTGAAGAGGAAGGGCCCCGGAGCATGGTACACAGCCTGCCACTCTGGGAATGCTTGCTTGGAGCACTGAACAAAATTGATTCAAGTCGCTACTCTCACAGTTTACCTTAATTCATTTGAATTTTCTGTTTTAGTTGTATTTATACTTTTACCTCAAACTGCCACTGCATCTCCTCTCCCAAATGTTGGAATAAAATTGACATTCTAGAAGTAGATGCTCTATTTTTCGTAGTTACGCGGTGGTTTCAAATGGATCCTGCCAACTATGCCCCCCGCCCAAACTAGGAGAATCCAGGTTTAAGGAGTCTCGATTTGGGGTTCGAGCGCTCTACCTTCCCCGGAGACACCCCATTCATTGAGCTCCTCATCTAGTTCCCTTTCTCCTTGCAGGTTGCTTCCTAGTGTAGGGTATAGTCTCGTGACTTCTGCCTCTTCCCTCCCAGGCACAAAATCTTTTGAAGTTTTCTTCAAACCTTTTTCTTCTTGTTAACTGCAGGAAAAGGAGTAGGCATTAACTAAGTTAGAGACATAGACAAGTTCTCAAGTTATGGAAAGGTTTTCCGCTGAAGTACATGTGTTCTAGGCTCCTGGTTTTTGGCTTCTTTTTCTGGCCATCTCTGTGTTTTACTGGAGATGAAATCTGTCACTCTTACTACAGCTGGTATTCCCAGCTCTTCTCTCTTTCTGCAGCATCCCTAAAACTAGTGGTGGAGACTTGGTTTACACAAAGGCCTCAGCGAAGCTTATTTACATCTTAGAGATCTTTCTGGCCTGGAGACTGATCTTGGAGAGGCGTTGCCGTCTTACAGCCTGGCACGCACAAGTAAAAGGCATTGCAGAGTCAGTATTGTTCGAGTGTAGGATGAGTAAGACAGAGGCCTTGCCCTGAAGTGAAACACAGCCCAAGGGGAGAGATCAATCTGTTCCTTTATTCAGCACATATTATTGAGACTCTGCCATATGCCAAGCTTTCTGCTAGGGCAAGGAACATCAAGTTAAGACTCACTTCTGCTCTCAAGGATTTCGCAGTCAGGCAAGAAGCCGTTATAGCAGAGTGCTATTTGCTGAGTTGGGACAGAGGAAGGCATCTACCCCACTGCCCACTGAGTTAGAGGGGCTGTGACCAGTGGGGAAAGCCGAAGGCAGCTTCTGGGATAGTTTCTTCAAGGGAGGGGTGACCCTAGATAGAATTTGAGAAATAATATGGGAACAGGATATACCTAAACAAGTTTTTCTAATTAAGGAAAATTAGGCAAACTCTATTTTTTGCTTCTTCTGTATACTAGGTTAAACTCACATTTTATCAATTGTCAGCATTGTTTCTATTTTTCAACTTAAAAATTTGAGATTGCGTATCAGCTGGAGTGATAATGAATTTAGTCAGTTATTTTAGTTAAAAAGAATATTCATATGCATGCTTATGAAAGACTTACTGTCATGTTTTAAAACAAAAAAAAATACAGTCTATATATTACAAGTATAGTTTTTCCCCATTTCCATTCAGATTATTCTTTTATAATGAAGTTCTTTAAAATCAGAAAATGGTTAGGAAGAATGTGTTTTGAATCATATATCAGGCTAAATTTTACATCAAAACCCACCAGTTTAAAATAAACACAATGCTTTGGTTCTTCTGAATTGTAGCTTTTGCTGCAGTGAAAAGAAATAGCATATTTAAGAAGACCTACAGTCCATTGAAATGAGAAGACATTATATAATGTCATTATATAATGACATTATATATACAATTATATACATTATATATACAATTTTATAATGACATTGTATAATGAGAAGACAATATAATGATTCAGACCGTATTTGGGACAGGATATTGGAATTAATGTGCCTTCTCTTTCAAGTTATTAGTGGGCAGATGATATTTTTAACAATTGCCTGTTACATTTTTAAGGAAAGAGTGCCACCTATTGAATGAAGATTTTATCTTCTCTCATTCCATTCCTAGAGTGTTCTGTTTCCCTTTGAATCTTTGATTTCTTCAACTGTGTGCTATAATTAATTGCAGTAATTTTTGACAGTGAATAAAGCAGTTAGATTCACTCTTGATCCTATCTTCTAGTGGATTAACCTAGGGTGGCTAGTTTTCTTAGAGGGAGTTTGAGCCCTCCAAAACCAGTTGCAGAAACAAAACCTAAATATAAGCATGATTCAGCACTTTGCAAGTTTTAAAACCTTCCCATTATTTTAATGTATTCTCTAGCTGAAAGGGTTTGTGTTTGTTTTAAGATGTGTGTGTGGACACTCAGTGAATAGGAATTATTCCCAGGAATAATTGAAAGGGATTGAGGAACATATGACATTGGTCAGGATCTACTGGGGAGACCTCAGTCTCCTCGGGGATGTTAGTACAGAGACTGATCACAACTTGGCCATAGGTCACTTGGGGAGATTCCTGAGGTTACAAATCCCAAACACCGGATGCAGAGTAAATCACATGGTGCTTTTTGGTAGTTCTTATCTGTGAAAGGTTGAGAACATGAACACAAGCAGACACACCAGTATCAGAAGTAAAAGACTTCATTTGGGAATTTAAATGGTCATCATTTGAAGTTTATTGGTACGTTAGTGGTGTATTGGCGACAGGGAGGCCTGGCATGCTGCAGTTCATGGGGTCGCAAAGAGTCGGACACAACTGAGCGACTGAACTGAACTGAACTGAACTAAAGGCATCAACTGTCTCCAGCTTTTCCACTTGTTCACTGGACTGTGCAAGTAGGGAGTGATTTTTTTTTTAAAGGAGGTGAACTGTATGCTAAATTGATTTATACTTGCTGATGTAGGCAGATTAATAATATAGCCCACTGAGGGATGATATTTTGTGTTAAAGTCCTGAGGTCAAAAACAAAACAAAGTATATAGTGTAAGGTGGTTGTTGTTCAGTCGCCCTGTTGGGTCTGATTCTTTGCTACCCCATGGACTGCAGCACGCCAGGCCTTTCTGTGCCTCACCATCTCCCGAAGTTACAGTGTAAGGTATCATTCCACATAAAATGTTTTAAGTTGTCTAATCCAAATATGTCAAGCTTAAGTCCTAAATATCAAATGTAATTCACCAAAGATGAATCACTTTTTTTTTTCACTTTAAAGAATAAATTGCACCTGAGAGAGTAGATCTTAAAAGTAAAGTAAATAAGAAAATAAATTGCAGTGAGTGCATTATGGGAAGGGCAGGCTTGGTGGCTGCAGGGAGCCCTGGGCTGGCGGAGTTGGAATTCATATTGGGACGCTGTCACAGCTGAAGCTGAGGCTTGGCCAGAAAGCCACCATGCTTCATTTCTCATTTCTGGTTCCTGCTTCACAGCTTTTTGACTTGAAACACTTAAATATGCAGAATGATTATGTTTCTTTAAGGAGGAGAAAGTTGTGGTTCTTTTCTTTAAAAAAAAACAAAAAAAAACTAGGAAAGTTAATGTTTTCAGTGTCAAAAAAAAATCCATGTAAATCCATGTTTTGTGGGCTCTCCTTTCTTGACTGTTTCTCCTGACAGTTGTTTGAGCTTTCTGAGAGAGCTCTGATACAGTCCATTGTACATAATACTCACCCTTTTTAGTAATTAGACTTGAACTGATTTTACCATAGTGACTATTAGGGAAACTGAGTCCAAAAGTTTTAGTAATTTCCAGCCTGACTTTTCAGAGTCTGTGGATCCACGTTTGTTCTATGGTAATGGTAATGTTGAGAAAGGAATCTCACATTTTAAAACACCAGGAGACACTGAATTATAGATGTACAAAGAATATTTTATGCAAATAAACTATTGGAAGGTACTCTCCAGAATTAACAGAGTCTGTGGATCCTGTTGAGCTATATATTTTTTGATATTATATCTCCCTTGTAGAACTATAGTATTCACATTGTAGCATTAATGAACGATGTCTTCCCAGGTGGTTCAGCGGTAAAGAATCCGCCTGTCAAACAGATGTGGGTTCAATCCCTGGGTCGGGAAGATCTCCTGGCAAAGGAAATGGCAGCTCCAGTCTTCTTGCCTGGGAAATTCCATGGACAGAGAAGCCTGGCAGGCTGTGGTCCATGTGGTCCCAAAAGAGTTGGATACAGCACAGTGACTAAACATTAACAAGTAATTAACCATTAATTAACAACTAAAGAGCAATTAATAAATGAATCATGTTCATTCTGGGTGTCCCTGAAATATCATCTTGTAGTCTGATCTGATTTGGTTAAATTCTTGAATTCCCGAAAGGTTGGGGATTACTTAAGATTCTGTAGCTAGGGAGGAGGGTTCAGGATGGGGAACATGTGTATACCTGTGGCAGATGCATGTTGATATATGGCAAAACCAATACAATATTGTAAAGTTAAAAAATAAAAAGATTCTGTAGCTGGTTAATGGCCTAGTTATGACTTCCCAATCCTGTTATTAATTCAGTAGCACATGTTTATTTTTAAGGAGATATTTCAGCCATGCAGAGGAAAAATACCAGAGAATAATATAATGAACAGCCATAAAATCTTTACCCATATTTAAGAAATGCTAATATTTTATCATATTTGCTGCAGTTGGGTGTTAAGGAAATGAGTGTGCTTTAGACACAGCTGGAGCCTCCTTTGTCTTCTTACCCTCGCCGTCCTCGCTCCCCAGAGGGAATGGGCCCCTGTAGCCTGTTAGCAGTCTTCACATCCCAGACATCTCTAATCAGCATTATTGCCTCCTGAAACCAGAAAAAATAGTTTTATTTTGTTATTGTTATCTGCTTTTCAACTAACATCTTGTTAAGGGAAACTGTGAAGTAACATAGACCAGAAGGAAGAGCACAGGGCCTCAAAGCCGGAGAAACCTGGTTTGGAAACTCAGAATTCCCACTTACTGTGGATTCTTAGTCAAACTTATTAATCTTCCCGGCAGAGTTTCTTTGTTTGCACAGTGTGGACACTGAGTCTTACCTTGTAGCTTCGTGAGAGGTTTCGTGGAGCCCCTGGCATAGTACCCAGTACGGATGAGGGGCTCCGTAAGGCAGAGCAGCGGTGTAATGATGAGGATGGTGGTAGTTGCAGTTATTTAGTGTGCGCTCACCATACGCTTGACGCCATTTTAAGTGCTTCATCCATGTTCATTCTTTGTAAAACTGAGATGATAACTGTATGCAAAGGGTTTAAAACAGTGAAAGGTACATAGGAAGTACATCAGAAGTATTGGCTATTATCGCCATTTTACAGAAAAAGGAAATTACTGGAAGGAAATTAGGGGGGTGCACTTACTTTTGAGCACTTTATCTGTACGCATATTTAATCCTATGGTAGGTATTATTCTTTTTACGGTGAGGAAGTTGAGGTACAGAGAGGTTAAGTAACTTGGGTCAAAGCCATCCAGCTGTCCGTGTCAGACCTTGGGTTTTAACCCAGGCCTTCTGGCTCCAGAACTCTCCTCACTGATCACCATGCCATGTGTCTTGATGACACCTGCGGTACAGCTTTTTATCTCCCCTATCCCAGGAACGTGCACGCCAAGTTATGCCATCTCCTTTGAATAAGAAGCCCTTTTGATTTTGCTGAGTATACAACTGAGATTTTACTGGTTTGGGTGGCTGTTGCCCCATCCGTGCCCCTAATAGACACCCCCGTAGTTTCTAAACTCCCCAGTGAGGACCTGTCATGTACTAGTGAACGGATTTGGGCAGTTCCCTGTAGCCTTCTCTGGATGACGTGGAACAATGGACTGGTTCCAGATTGAGAAAGGAGTACGTCAAGGCTGTATATTGCCACCCTGCTTATTTAACTTACATGCAGAGTACATCATGCGAAATGCTGGGCTAGATGAAGCACAAGCTTCAATCAGGATTGCCGGGAGAAATATCAGTAACCTCAGATATGCAGATGACACCACCCTTATGGCAGAAGGTGAAGAGGAACTAAAGAGCCTCTCGATGAAGGTGAAAGAGGAGAGTGAAAAAGCTGGCTTAAAATTCAGCATTTAGAAAACTAAGATCATGGCATCTGGTCCCATCACTTCATGGTGAATAGATGGGGAAACAGTGGAAACAGTGACAGACTTTATTTTCTTGGGCTCCAGAATCACTGCAGATGGTTACTGCAGCCATGAAATTGAAAGACGCTTGCTCCTTGGAAGAAAAGCTCTGACAAACCTAGACAGCATATTAAAAAGCAGAGACAGTACTTTGCCAACAAAGGTCAGTCTAGTCAAAGCTATAGTTTTTCCAGTAGTCATGTACAGATGTGAGAGTTGGACCATAAAGAAGGCTGAGCATGGAAGAATTGATGCTTTCGAATTGTGATGTTGCAGAAGACTCCTGAGAGTCCCTTGGACAGCAGAGAGATCCAACCAGTCCATCCTCAAGGAAATCAGTCCTGAATATTCATTGGAAGGACTGATGCTGAAGCTCCAGTACTTTGGCCACCTGATGTGAACAGCTGACTCATTAGAAAAGACCCTGATGCTGGGAAAGATTGAGGGCAGGAGGAGAAGGGGACGACAGAAGACGAGATGTTGAATGGTGTCACCGACTCAATGGACATGAGTTTGAGCAAGCTCCAGGAGATGGCGATGGACAGGGAAACCTGGCGTGCTGCAGTCCATGGGGTCGCAAAGAGTTGGACCCATATGAGCTACTGAAAAACAAGTGACAGTGTCTGGATAGCACTGCCTCCTTCAGCCACACCGGCCTCACTGCCTCTGCTTTCCCCTGACCTGCTCCCCACCGCAACCACTGTCGTCAGCGCTGAAGACCTGTGAGTGCTTCCACAGTGCCAGAGCTCCAGGGGTTTGCGAGAAGCAAGGGCCGTTCCCCAGGCCCCTTTTTTATTTCAAGTTCTGGGGTTTTCCTCTAGGCGTGTAGAGATTTTTAAAGTAATGGCTTGTCAGGAGTTTTTCTTGGCTGATCTTTGTCTTCTCGCCAGACTTAAATCTTAAGCAGAGTGAATAGAATGGGCCTGGGGCAGATCTTAGTGAAAGACTCTGGCCTCTGCAATGCAGGAGACCTGTGTTCAATCACTGGGTCAGGAAGATGCCCTGAAGTAAGAAATGGCAACCCACTCCAGTATTCTTGCCTGGAGAATTCAATGGACAGGGGAGCCTAGGGTCCTCGGGGTTGCAAAGAGTCGGACACAACTAAGCGACTGACACACTGGTCTCTGCTAGTGGTTAGACTAGGCCAAATTTGAATGTCTGACATCCACTGCTCTTAGGATGAGTTCATACCAGGTGAGTTTACTCATCTCTGGCTGGCTGTCAAATAATCTTACCACCCATATTTTGATTTTTGGAGGCTTAGTTTCACTGAAGGCAGTTGCTGAATTTTATGGAAACTTGCAAAGCCACCATTGAAACAGTATTAACTGGTATTAATTTCTTGTCTGTATTTTTCTTCTTAGACCTATTGACTAATTGGAGCCAGAAAGGATATAGAGATGATCCTGTACAGATTTCTCACAGTATATCCTAAGGACCGCCACTCTGTCAAAGGTGTTTTGCTTATAAGGACTTTTGTGCCAAATTAGTGTGAGAAATACTGTTACCTTCTTTTTTTTTTCTTCTTGAAAAAGTATGATGAACTTGTCTTTAAATGAATATGTTTAACTTTATCTAGAGTTTCCTAAACAGAATCATAAATTGTTTAGTACTCTGTTGGACCTTATTTTCACCAAAGCTGTTTCTTTTGTCAAGAAAATCTTTTAACCTTCATCAGCTTCATGCCTGCTAGTCCTTTTCTTTCCTTAAGAACTATTCAGGCATCACCTCCTCTGTAGGTCTTTCCAGGATTCTGCTAGAAAAACTTAAGGATGGAGATCCACTCCATCCTTGCAGCTGTTTATGATCTGGTAAAATACTCCTGTTGTAGCAGCGCTGGCATGTTCTCTCTTCTGCTAGACTAAGCGCCTAAAGGGATGGAGATCCTGTCTTTTTTCTTTATCCTACTTGGTATCTCTGTTGCCTAGTTCAGAGCTTACACGTAGTAGGCGTGCCAGCATTCATTGAACAGAATGGTTTTCTAGCATTAAAAGCATAGAGAAGAAAAGCGACATTTGTCAGGAAGTTATTCTTCCTCATTCTGAGCATCCCAGTTAACGTGCCTTTCCACCAGCTAGAAAGAAGTACTATAGAAATAGTACTAGCTGTTCCATGGGGTTTGAAAGAGATCATTCTCCTAGCACAGGCTGTAAGAGGGCTTTGTGCTCTACTTCAGCACTATATGCCTTCTCCGTTAATCTGGGAACATTAAAAACAACCGAAGGGTTTTTATTAATACAGAAGGTATTCAAGGAAATGACAGCCCAACTCCAGTATTCCTGCCTGGAAAATCCCATGGACAGAGGAGCCTGGCGGCTACTGTCCATGGAGTCGCAGAGGAGTTGGACCCAACTTAGCGACTCAACAACAATAGTTCATGTTACATTTTTAACTTTACTTTTCTTCAACTGTGAAAGGGAAAGTGTGCAGTAACATACCACTTTCCCAACTATTAGTTTCGTTCATTTGATCTTTAGAATATTCAAACCCAAGTGGTCACATTTCTTTCAAGATAATTGGCTTAGTAAAAATGTAGTCACATACCCATTGGAGTATGTTCCAGAGAAACATACTTAAGAGCTCACCATAACACTAACTTGGGATCTTTTTGATGAAAACCAAAATGGCAAAGGAGCAGCCATCTTTCTCCCCTGGATGCCTGCCTTGTGCCACGGATTGTGTGCCAGTGCCCTTGGCGGAGGATAGGACACGGCTTTGCTGAAAGTGGCCCCATAGTAGTAGTATATAGGGATTTCTAATATACTTCTCTAAAAGCTCACTTAGTTTATGCATCGGTTGTCTTTTACACATTCCCAACCCTAGACTCGTCAAGTAGCATGAAAGGGGAATTCTTGAAAGGAAATACACATTTAGCAAAATACTGTAAAAAAATTAGCATCCTTTTCCTTGCTTACTGATCTATATTCAACAATTAAGGAAGAGGATGCTCACACATCCCAGTTTTTTTTTTTTTTTTTTTTAACAGTTTCTAAAGGTTCTTCATCAGTTATCAAGGACACAACAAAGGAAGGAATAAACAGTGGAATTTTTAGCACTGAATATTAAAAGAATACAAGCTTACAGAGTGAAAAGTATTTGAAGCTTTCATGGGTTTTTGTTGGAGAGGAACAGATGAGAAATGGAACCATACTTAAACTCCCACTGTAAGCATTGGCTCTCAAAAAACAGTTTGCATTAAGCCTGTAGATTTTCTGAGTTCATGAGTGAGAAGAGTTGTGTGACTCTTACCCCATGGGAAGGTGGAATAGAATAGTATTATAGTATTTATAAATTTTGTTACAGAAGTGGTTACTTTGATGAGTACCAAAAAAAAAAAAGAAGTATTTCTGTACAATATTAAGTTTAAGTAGTAAATATTCCAGTGACAGCTAGTAACTTGTCAGTCCATTTTGTTTTGTTTGTCATGGTAACAGAAGCACACTCACTGTTTTTCTGTCACTAAGATATTCATATATTTTGTGAGATGATGAATTTTACAAAATCACGAAACTCATATTTCTGTCCAGTTCTGACCGTTTTTACAGTTTTCACTTGTCTGCATAAATATCGTCGTCAAATTTCAGTTCGTAATTCGAGACAAGTGAGTGAATTTCATTGAAGTTGAATCTTAAGACATTACACAACTGGCAACATGTTGGTTTCACTGCAGTGGGTTTTGTTTTCTTTTCTGCCCACACAGGAGGGGTGTTAACTTGAAAAGACACCTGCCCTCACCTTCTCTGGTTTTTCTCTTTGACTGCTTCTTTAAAAATAATGCTGCCTTTTTTTTTTTTTTTTAATTTCAAATTGCTGAATCTTCTAGGATTTTAATTTCCTTACTAACCTAATTTGATTACTGACTTTATTCATCTTATTTCCTTTTTCTTTAAAATTCTCATCAATTTTAATAGTCATTGCATATCCTTGATTTTCTCTACATAGCTACTTCCCCCTTGAATTTTGTTGTATATTTGAGCTATCTGAATTATCTTTTCCTCTAACGAGTTTTAACTTTTATTGCAGTTTGACATTTTCTGACATTTACTGATCAGCTACACACTTGTCAGTACATATGATTATTATCTTGTATTATCCCCCCACCTTGATAAAGTATACCTAATTAGTTTCATACGTATATTGGATGATTTTTATACTTACCTATTAGCACGTTTAGAAGGAAGAATGATTATTTTTTCCAGATTTTGATAGAACATCTTGGTTCCATTATTGAGTGATTACATCAGTAATACAGATTAAATTGATTTGTTTGTGGTACATTAATAACTTGGATGTAGTGGCTTTTAATGGAATCCACTAGCTACATTTCTGAGAGACATGGATGCCCCAAGGAAACGTCTTAACCAAGTTTTTGCATTGCTGCTTTATTTTTTTTCTTGGACTGGGTAGGTATTAAGAAATGATTTAGAAAATCACTTTACATTGGACCTTTTCTTTGTTTATCTGGGTTCTCAGCCAGAAGAAACATAGCCCCTTTAGTTTGATAATATTTATTCACGAATATCTGGGAAGATCCCCTGGAGAAGGAAATGGCAGTTCACTCCAGTGTTTTTGCCTGGGACAGTCCCATGAACAGAGGAGCATGGCGGGCTACAGTCCATGGGGTTGCAAGAATCGGACGCTAGGGAAGCACAACAGCACAAACTTATCTGCCTGAAAGTCTAGCCTTGGTGTTTTACCTTAAATGTGTCAGTAACTTTGGAGGCTGTTGAAGTCCATCCAAAATGCTCATATGTCATTTTTATAAGATTTACTTTACTTTGATAAAACATGCAAGACAGTCTTATCATTTGACTATTCTTAATGAATGTTTGTGATCAAGAAAGGTTTCTTTTAATCATTAGTCTTGACCAGAATTAAATGAAAAATTAAAAATAAGATTTATGAAAGAAAACAAACTAGAATCTTTTTTCTTTCTTCCCTTAAGCCTTTGTTGATCATAATAGTGTCCTAATTGCTAGTTACCGATATTTTATATACCTTAAAAAACATTTGTTTTAATGTCTGAGCTTGTAGCACACTGACTTACAATTATCAGGAGTAATTTACTTCTCTGTAGAGTTTACTCATTCTGTAGGCTTTATTAATTGCTTTAAATATTTTCATGCATCTCTGGCATGCATATTAAAAACATATAGTGTAGAAGAGCTGTGCAGTTAAAATACAGTTTTCTTTTTGAATCTCTTGTCTTTCTCTAAAGGGAGACTTTGAGGCATGTAGCTTACTCTGTGTATGTGTTAGTTGCTCAGTCATGACCGACTCTTTTCGACCCCATGGGCTATAGCTCACCGGGTTCCTCTGTCCATGGAATTCTCCAGGCAAGAATACTGGAGTGGGTTCCCATTCCCTTCTCCAGGGAATCATCCCAACCCAGGGATCACACCCAGGTCTCCCACATTGCAGGCAGATTCTTTTCCATCTGGGCCACCATGGAAGCCCAGTTTACTCCATAAACTTCATCCAAAAAAGCTTCCATAGAGTTGCCACCTTTAAAAATGGCTTAATATTGCCTGTTAGCTCTGCGTTTTGTAAATTCCCTGTTACTGTATTTATACAGTGATTGTTAAATCAGTCTTTTATGAATTGCTAATTTTAAAGTAGGAAACCTTTTGAATATTCTTCCTTTTCTCTTTGAAATGTTTATATACCCCAGAGGCACTCATTTGTGGTAGAAGTTATGGGTTAAACAGGCTGTAGTATGTGTCTATTACATGTGCTGGATACATCTGCAGTGTTATTTCCCAGATCTTCATTGATTAGGAGTGATAACCAGCTATGCTAACTCCAGATTGTTGATTGTTTATCAAGCCCATGGAGTCAGTTCCTCTGGGTGTTTTGTTTGTGGCAGCAGGGTGTAGCCCAGGGAAAGGACTTACCCTTGAAGAACTGGCACTTTCCGTGTCTAGGTTGGCATAGGTCAACTAGAGAGGGAGTATTTGCAGTGTGATTATCCACTAATTTTTTGGTTTAATTTTGGTTAATTTCATACAACTTATACTGTGCTGTGCTTAGTTGCTCAGTTGTATCTGACTCTTTGTGACCCCGTGGATTGTAACCCACCAGGCTCTTCTGTCCATGGCAATTTTCCAGGCAAGAATACTGGAGTGGGTTGCTAGGCCATCCCTCCAGGGGATCTTCCTGACCCAGGGATTGAACCCAGGTCTCCCTCATGGAAAAGACTCTGATGCTGGGAGGGATTGGGGGAAGGAGAAGAAAGGGACGACAGAGGATGAGATGGCTGGATGGCATCACTGACTCGATGGACGTGAGTCTGAGTGAACTCTGGGAGTTGGTGATGGACAGGGAGGCCTGGCGTTCGGCGATTCGTGGGGTCGCAAAGAGTCAGACACGACTGAGTGACTGAACTGAACTGAACTGAACCTTAGTATACATAGATTTCCAGAACAGTTTAGATTATGGATAACTTTAGAATCTCAATTCTCTTGGTGTCTAAGCAATCTCAAAGAACCCTGGAAAACACACTGAATTATTTGGGACAGGCACAATTCAGAGCCACCCAGTTGAGCCACTTCACTACCTGTGAAGTTCTCTTAGCAGCAGGAATTCACATACTAAAACCCATAAGCTTTGTTACCGAAAAGAGGGAGAGCAAGGGAGGAACTGTCTCCCAAAACAAAACCAGACCACTCTGGGATCCTTAAAATTTAAGTTGCCAGGTAAAAAGCAAAGAAGGAGACTTTGGTAAGGATAAGGAGAGTGTGGTGACGCGTAAAGGCTGTAACAACAGAGGCCAGCAGCCCCTTACCATGGACGGAGCACTGTGCTAACAGCTCCAAGCGGGTCGCTCCAGTCAGTTCTCATGAGAATGGGACTGTCTCTTGTTGGCTAGTCATGGGGCTTGTGGGATCCTAGTTCTTGACCAGGGATCAAACCTGCGCCACCTGCAGTGGAAGCACAGAGTCCTAACCACTGGGCCACCAGGGAAGTCCCGATGATGAGACTCGACTATTCCACTGGCAGATTAAACAAACAAACCAGGAGGTCACGTTAGATGTCCAAGGTGATAAAGTCTGTATGCAAAAAACACAGGATTTAAATTCAGATGTGAATGACTTCCAGGGCAAAAGGAAACTCAGTGTTTTACAAGTGCTTAAAATTTGGAGACCTAGATCTGAGGCCAAAAAAATCTGTATCTTAGTGGTAAAACAGCTCTATTTTCCCTTAAGATAATTTCTCCAGAGATATATGGTCAATGGCAACTGCTGGCCCTTTCCCTCTTCTGAGCAAGGAGGACTAAATAAAATCATTGTTAAGAGTAACTCTTCCATCTTTATGTAATGCAGCATTACAACATAATATGTAAAAGTGGCTCACATTATGAAAACTAGGCCCCATAAGATTTCACTTCAGGTTGTGCTCAGGAGCATTTGGCTCTGAGAACTAAAGAAACTAGTAACTTTCTTTTTCACTTGCTGCTGCTACTGCTGCTAAGTCACTTCAGTCCTGTCCGACTCTGTGCAACCCCATAGACAGCAGGGATTCTCCAGGCAAGAACACTGGAGTGGGTTGCCATTTCCTTCTCCAATGCATGAAAGTGAAAAGTGAAAGTGAAGTCGCTCAATCGTGTCTGACCCTCAGCGACCCCATGGACTGCAGCCTCCCAGGCTCCTCCATCCATGGGATTTTCCAGGCAAGAGTACTGGGGTGGGGTGCCATTGCCTTCTCCGTCTTTTTCCCTTAGTGCAGAGTAAATACGCTGACTTTAGTACAATAAAGGACTGTTGATTTCTTGATATGAGCATGTCCACAGTATAATCAGTCTTATAATACTTTGAATTTCTACCAGAAATCTTTATCAGGGGGCAAAAACTATTTGCAGTGTTGTCTGCAAACCTTCCCAGTTAGTCCTTTGAAGGATACAGGCACAGAATTTCATCCTCAAAAAGCTCATGTTCTGGTTAACTCATCAAGGGTGGAATAATATGGGGGTTAAATAACAAAGACAACAAATAGCTAATTATCAACAATGATTATAATATAAGCAGTTTAATACCACCTTAGTTATTTTGATTGATTCACACTTAATTATTCTGAATTGTCTTATACATACTAAAAATCAATCTATCTGGTATCAGGGATTTGTTTCTAATAAAATATTACCCCATTTGAGTTTTAAGATTATAATTATTCTCCACCAAAAATTACAGGATTTTGAAAAGTGGGCTTCCCTGGTGGCTCAGATGGTAAAGAATCTGCCTGCAATGCAGGAGACCCAGGTTCAATTCTTGGATTGGGAAGAGGCCCTGGAGCAGGGAATGGCACCCCATTCCAGTATTTTTGAGATTCATCATCTAATCAATTAATGTAGTTATAACAGGAAAGTTTTTTTTTTAAACACGAACTAATCTAAACAGATTAACATTGTTACAGATTGAGCTTTATTCTCCTTTCATATTTATTTTAAAAACATGAGGTTTCTTACTTTTTTTGAATGAATCTGTAACTGACCTAGAGCTTCAAAAAAAAACCTTCTCCCCTGAGGTTAGGTTTATATAGTTTAGTCTCTTTCCTAGACCTACAGAATTTACCTGCGAATATTTAAAAAAACGAGATGCTTCACTTGCCCCTTGTCAATGAAGCCACTCAGTCCTCCATTTATCTAGTACCAGCCATTGTTGATTAGACTGTCACTCCTGTAGTTCTCCCTCCTCTTGTCTTTTGGGAGATGATTTTCCCTGGTTCTAAAACTCTAATATTCATTCGTATCATATACCAGACCCTCTTCCTGGAGTGGCCTCTTCTCATGGCACTAAAACACCCTCTTCTTAAGCACACCAAGAAATTTCATGTCTCTCTGCCTTTGAGGATTTTTTTCCTGATAGGAATATACCTTTTGAAATCTCATATGCCTTCAGTAAAGAATTTCCTACTGCCGTTCTACAGCAGTTAGCCGTTCCCTCCCAGGATGCTATTAATAGTATTAATTATCGTACAGCATATACTCTAGTTTTTAAGAACCTGCTTCCCTCATCACACTGGGAGCTCCTCCGGGACAGGTTACCACATCTTATTCACTCTTCTGTCATCAGCGCCAAGTGTCCTGGACAGGCCACAGAGGCACCCGACATGAGGCCAGAGGGCCTGCCCAGTCATAGCCACCTTCCTTTCCCAGTGGTCTCTGACACCCGGGGCACCATGCTTTACACATCTAAACCCATCTTGCAGTTCACAGTTGGCTGGTGGAGGAATGTGCCCTGATCCAAAGACCCTCTGCACTGCACGGTGCTGTACATCTTAACCAGACCTTCTCTCTATGGGAGTTTGAATACGGGATACCTGGAGAGTATCACTGTGGGAAAAATGGCATCCAAATAGACAAAATTAGCAACGCAGTAACTAGGAACAAGGAGACAGAAACAAGGGAGAAGAGAGAGAAATTAGTCAGAAGGAAGATGTGGTTAGAGACCGGGAGAGGGGAAGAAGCAATAAAAGTAAACACAAGTGTTGGGCCTGGCTCCCCTGTCCATGCTGTCAGTCAACTGAAGCTACTTTGGTGTCTCCCCGGGGGGTGAATCACCACGTTCTCCAAAGGCCACGTGTACGCGCTGCAGGGGAGAAACTTCACGGGTCCCTCGCTGTGCACTGAAATCACCCCTAACGATCTCTCTCCCCTGCAACCCCAAAGAGCCGATGAAAACACTAACTCAACACAGAAGACACTTGAACAGGCCCAAACCCCCGTCTATCTGACTCTGAAGCCTGTGCTCTTCTTTGTCCTGGCAGATCACTGTCAAATCTGATGCTGTTTTTATAACAAGTCATGGTCAGAAGTCTATGCTGATACTTGCTTGGGGACTCAGAGAGGTTTAAACAAGTTTTTTAAATGGTGACTTTCATTATAAGAATTAAAGGAGCACATTAATTGTATAAATTAGTGGAGTACTTTACGTAACAGTAATAGTGACTACAGTGATATGAAACCTTTCCGGAAATTAATGAGGTTTACATGCACACATACCTGGTAAAAAGAAAAACCCTGTTTATGTCTGATCTGTGAAGATTATAACAAAACAATAAATATGTAAAAAAAACTTGTTTTTCTTCCCAATTTGGTTTTTGTTTCAGAGATAAATGAAGCTGAGTAGGTATGATTTTTTTCCCCCCATGGGCAAGTGGAATAGAATTTATATTTCACTGAATTTAAGATTCCATTGTTGTAAGTTGTATCATTATTTTGTATACCATGGAGAAATTTTAAAAACCCTGCCAATTATAACAGCAGTTTGATTTAAAAAGGCATTCAGATTTCAGAGATATTAAAATGTGAGGCACAGGCATGAGAAAGTTGAACTAAGAGATCTTATAGACAGAGTGCCTGAAGAACTATGGACGGAAGTTTGTGACCTTGTACAGGAGGCAGGAGTCAAGACCACGCCCAAGAAAAGAAATGCAAAGAGGCAAAATGGTTGTCTGAGGAGGCCTTAAAAGTAGCTGAGAAAAGAAGAGAAGCTAAAAGCAAAGGAGAAAAGGAAAGATATACCCATTTGAATCCAGAGTTCCAAAGAATAGCAAGAAGAGATAAGAAAGCCTTCCTCAGTGATCAGTGCAATGAAATAGAGGAAAACAATAGAAAGACTAGAGATCTCTAAGAAAATTAGAGATACCAAGGGAACATTTCATGCAAAGATGGGCACAATAAAGGACAGAAATGGTATGAACTTAACAGAAGCAGAAGATATTAAGAAGAGGTAGCAAAAATACACGGAAGAACTGTACAAAAAAGATCTTCATGACCCAGATAACCACGATGGTGTGATCACTCACCTAGAGCCGGACATCCTTTAATGCGAAGTCAAGTGGGCCTTAGGAAGCATCACTACAAACAAAGCTAGTGGAAGTTATGGAATTCCAGTTGAGCTCTTTCAAATCCTAAAAGATGATGCTGTGAAAGTGCTGCACTCAATATGCCAGCAAATTTGGAAAACTCAGCAGTGGCTACAGGACTGGAAAAGGTCAGTTTTCATTCCAATCCCAAAGAAAGGCAATGCCAAAGAATGCTCAAACTCTCGCACAGTTGCACCCATCTCACACGGTAGCAAAGTAATACTCAAAATTCTCCAAGCCAGGCTTCTACAGAATGTGAACCGTGAACTTCCAGATGTTCAAGCTGGTTTTAGAAAAGGCAGAGGAACCAGAAATCAAATTGCCAACATCCACTGGATCATGGAAAAAGCAAGAGAGTTCCAGAAAAACATCTATTTCTGCTTTATTGACTATGCCAAAACCTTTGACTGTGTGGATCACAATAAACTGTGGAAAATTCTGAAAGAGATGGGAATACCAGACCACCTGACCTGCCTCCTGAGAAATCTGTATGCCGGTCAAGAAGCAACAGTTAGAACTGTACATGGAACAACAGATTGGTTCCAAATCGGAAAAGGAATATGTCAAGGCTGTATATTGTTACCTTGCTTACTTAACTTCTATGCAGAGTACATCATGAGAAACACTGGGCTGGCTGAAGCACAAGCTTTAATCAAGATTGCTGGCAGAAATATCAATAACCTCAGATAGGCAGATGACACGACCCTTATGACAGAAAGCAAAGAACTAAAGAGCCTCTTGATGAACATGAAAGAGGAGAGTGAAAAAGTTGGCTTAAATCTCAACATTTAGAAAACTAAGATCATGGCATCTGGTCCCATCATTTCATGGCAGATAGATGGGGAAACAATGGAAACAGTGAGAGACTTTATTTTCTTGGGCTCCAAAATCACTGCAGATGGTGACTGCAGCCGTGAAATTAAAAGATGCTTGCTGCTTGGAAGGAAAGCTATGACCAACCTAGACAACATATTAAAATACAGAGATATTACTTTGCCAACAAAGGTCCGTCTAGTCAAGGCTATGGTTTTTCCAGTGGTCATGTATGGATGTGAGAGTTGGACTGGGAAGAAAGCTGAGCACCGAAGAATTGATGCTTTTGAACTGTGGTGTTAGAGAAGACTCTTGAGAGTCCCTTGGACTGCAAGGAGGTCAAACCAGTTAACCCTAAAGGACATCAGTCCTGAATATTCATTGGAAGGACTGGTGCTGAAGCTGAAGCTCTAATACTTTGGCCACCTGATGCGAAGAACTGACTCATTGGAAAAGTCCCTGGTGCTGGGAAAGATTGAAGTCAGGAGGAGAAGGGGATGACAGAGGATGAGATGGTTGGATGGCATCACCAACTCTATGGACATGAGTTTGAGCAAGCTCTGGGAGTTGGTATAGGGAAGCCTGGCGTGCTGCAGTCCATGGGGTCACAGAGTTGGATACGACTGAGCAACTGAACTGAACTGAAAATGTGAGGCACAGGCATGACAAAGTTGAACTAAGAGTGAGTGGAAAGTTTATATGAGTTTAATGGAGGAGGTGGTGGCTGGGCCCAGGACCTGTGTCGCCATGGAAGGCTTGGAAGTGCTGAAGCTCTGGAGTGCTGGGAGGACACACAGAGGGTCCTAGCTGTCTTCCTTAGGCTGGATAATTTTTTTTAATATGAAAAAATATACATTTTAGAACTAATATATAAGTATTACTTATGAAGATATTAGAAAAAACAGGTTTAAATTTGCAGATCAATTTAGGAACAACAAAAATTGTTCCACTGAATAACATTTCAGTTACAGACTAAGTCTTATATTAAGTGCAGAACTGCAAAAAGATTAAGTAACATGAGTAATCATTAAATTTAAAACTAGGAAGGTCCTCAGAACTGCCAAAGATGTTAACAAATGATCATTCATTTAGTATTTGTTTTCATACCGATTGTAAGCCAGGCATTATTAGATGTTGGGTATATAGCCATGGATGGAAACACTGGTCCTCTGCCTTCACTGAGCTTACAGTTTGGGGGGCAGTGCGGTTTATAGGTTTGCCGACAGCAATGAACACTTCAAAGAAAAAGTACAGAGCTGTGGAAGAGTGGAACTAGAGGTTCCTAATTGAGAGTGGGAAGGGTCTGTAAGGAGTTGAAGAAAAGCCACTGAGTGGGTATAAATTAATGAGGTAAAAAGGAGACAACAAACAGCTTGTGCAAAAAACCTGAGCAGAAGAGATGGAGCCAGTCAGTGAAAGAAACAGAGTGTAGGGGGGTGACTTCAGTTGAGGTAAGACTGGATGATGCAGGGCCTCATAAGCCATAACATTTTGGATTTTTACTCTCAGCCCAGGGGGAAGCCACCAGAGGGTTTTAATGGGGAAAGTGACCTTGGCTGCTCTGTGAAGCCTAGATTGGAGTTAAGGTTCAAAGTGAAGAAGCCCCCTCGGGAGTCTGCTGCTAATTGAGACCAGCTAAGGCAGAAAGTGAAGAGGAACTAAAAAGCCTCTTGATGAAAGTGAAAGAGGAGAGTGAAAAAGTTGGCTTAAAGCTCAACATTCAGAAAACGAAGGTCATGGCATCTGGTCCCATCACTTCATGGTGAATAGATGGGGAAACAGTGGAAACAGTGTCAGACTTTATTTTGGGGGGCTCCAAAATCACTGCAGATGGTGATTGCAGCCATGAAATTAAAAGACGCTTACTTCTTGGAAGGAAAGTTATGACCAACCTAGATAGCATATTCAAAAGCAGAGACATTACTTTGCCAACAAAGGTCCGTCTAGTCAAGGTTATGGTTTTTCCAGTAGTCATGTGTGAATGTGAGAGTTGGACTGTAAAGAAAGCTGAGTGCCGAAGAATTGATGCTTTTGAACTGTGGTATTGGAGAAGACTCTTGAGAGTCCCTTAGACTGCAAGGAGATCCAACCAGTCCGTTCTAAAGGAGATCGGTCCTGGGTGTTCTTTGGAAGGAATGATGCTAAAGCTGAAACTCTAGTCCTTTGGCCACCTCATGCAAAGAGCTGACTCATTGGAAAAGACCCTGATGCTGGGAGGGATTGTGGGCAGGAGGAGAAGGGGACGACAGAGGATGAGATGGCTGGATGGCATCACCAACTCGATGGACATGAGTTTGAGTGAACTCCGAGAGTTGGTAATGGACAGGGAGGCCTGGCATGCTATGATTCATGGGGTCGCAAAGAGTCGGACATGACTAAGCGACTGAACTGAAGGTGACAATCTGACCTGAGCATTGTGACTGAAAAGTATGTGTTCTTGAGGATAATCTGTATTAACCGAAGTCTTAATTTGTGTTCATTTGGACCCAGCAATTCCATTTTAGGGTATTTATTCAAAGGAATAATCTTAGATGTGTGCAAAAGTTGAACCACTGGTACGTTTAAATATTTATATTTAATATAATGTATATTTATGTATATTTAATACATAATATTAAATATAAATAATAGAGGATAGGAATAAGAAATTGGTTTGAAAGATTATAGTATTTTCAAACAAGTGGAAAGGAAAGAGGAAAATCATACCTACTTGAAGAAGATTTGTTTAGATAAGGGGAGTTCTCTGTGAGTTTGAGTGGGTACTAGGGAAAAGACGCTGAAAATACAGAATTGAGAAGAGATGCTCATGAAACAAATTTAGGGAGGAGAGATCTAGGACCAGGGGAAAGATGGTACTTTGCATGGTTGCAGGAGCTTCTGGTGTAAAAATGCACTGAGGTTCTACAGTGTGATTTCCGTTTTGAGTACTAGCCTGGGAATCTTTAAGCCATGCCTTGCAACATTGTTACTGGGTGGAAAGTGCTTTTTATACCAGAGAGTTGTAAATGAATTTTTAGTGTGCAGTGGGCCCATGAATTTGATTGCCTGTAAATTTGAGTTTCCCTGGGTAAGAATCGACTGAGCAGGATGAATTTTTGAGAAAACATTTTCTCTCTCCCTTTTCCCCTCTCCCCACTTCTGTCCCTATCCCCTTCTTTTTCGCTTCCTTTTCCTCCCTTCCTTCCTTCCCCTTGCATCCCTCCCTCTTCCTCTGATCCACCTCTAACATTTACACTTTATGATATATTCAGAGAGGAAAAGCAGTCAAATACTTAAAGAAAATCAGCATCCTCCTTCCCTCCCTCCCTCCCATATTGCCTTTCTTTGTGACAGTTTTTATGCCTGTGTAGTGGAGATATTTTCCTATGTGGTGTGTCTTAATGCCCCTCTGCAAGTTTCAGATGTTATGTATTCTTTGCATTAGTAAAAATATCTAGGCCAGTTTCAGGCACAGAGGTATTTAACACCCTGGTTTCCACTCCCTCCATAGTATTGATGCTTAAGTAAAACCAGTTAACTGTTATTTCCTTTCTAGTGCCTGTTTTAAGTAGGTTTTGTTGGGGGGGGGGGGGGTGTTGCTATTGTTGGGTTTTTTGTTGTTGTTTGCTGCTGCTTTGCAAATACTGCTGCTTTATAGTAATGATTAGCTGGAATATTTGTAGAGGAGTTTGAATTTGACTTTTTGGTAAGCTTGCAGTTATCATCTCTGGTATTTCCTTGAATATTTCCTTTTCCTGTCAGTGTAATTAAAAAAAACCCAAAAAACTGTAGCTTTACAGAATTTCCAAAATAGTTACTGAGGTTAACTGAGTATTTTTTAAATTGTTGCTTCTCCCAGGATGCAGTTGCTTGAACTCTTTCCTTATAAAACCAGGTTTTAAAATCCATGCCTATATGTACTGTGTGTTTCATATATCCATGTGTGGATATGAGTGTATTTTGAAGCTAGTGGGTGTTTTACCTCTTCGGCTTTGTAGAGTTAGTTCTCAAAAGTTACCAGCTTCCTGGATATTTTATTATAACTCCACAGTACATCATGGTGTAAAGGTCAAAATGTTTCTACCAGGCAATTTTTTACTATTTATATATGGAGTACCCCAAGTACAATATTATTTTCTGAGAAAACAAGTTTAATTATTGAGACTTTGAAAAAATATTGTGGATTAGAAGATATGGTTAAGTTTCACCTAGATTATTAAATGTTTAACTTATTTCTGCAAATGAGCATATTTTTCAGATTTTATCTGTATTGACTTAAGTTATTGGAATTCCTGGGATAAATAGTAGTAAAATGCTCTTCTAAATATTTGTCTGTCATATACTTGAGTATGTTAAAATGGTGTAATTAGAAACAGTGAGGTTTTCATGAATGTATTTGTTAATGCAGTGCTTAATGTCTTGAGATGCTTTTTATTAACTACCTTGAAACGAAGGTCTGCACTAAGATTACTAGTAAGCCTGCACCTTCTAAATAGAACCTTACTTTTTAAAGACATTATTAAACTAGTGTTACCAGGCAGCATTTAGCATCTCCATGTTACAGTGTAAATTCAACAACATAGTATGATTCATAATGATATTTTCATATCTTGCTTAAGTCATTTGGGGATTTTAGCAGTTATCTTTTTAGTTTACAAGTCCATTGAAAGTATGAAGTAAAACCATATTGTTCTTGAAAATTATTTTTCACATATAAATTTCGTTCTCCTTATTTTTCCTTCTGTTTTCAGTCGTGAGATGGAGAATAAAGAAACTCTCAAGGGACTGCACAAGATGGACGATCGCCCAGAAGAACGAATGATCAGGGAGAAACTGAAGGCCACCTGTATGCCAGCCTGGAAGCACGAATGGCTGGAACGGAGAAACAGGAGAGGCCCTGTGGTGAGTTACCTGCTAGAAGGAAGCATAGGAGGAAGTGGAAAATTAAGCATAAATAGATCCTCTTGTAAACTTTTTTCCCCCCCTTCATTTTAAATGCAGTGCAGTTTTATTTGCTTTGGTATTTTCTAGACATTTGAACAAAATGTAGCTAACGCTGTGCTCATTAAGCAACTTCAGCTGTTCTAAGGAGTAATCCCTCTGGTTGAGTGGGAGAGGTAATGCTTAAAGCAACACTGCCCTCTAATGTCAGTGTCTCTAAAATCCTTTAATTAGCGATTTGTACTGTACTTAAAAATGATTTTTCCAATTTTATTTTGATGTTTTATCTCTAAGGTAGGATCTAAGGATCTTAATTCTAAATCTTTTAAATTCATGTATGACAACATTTTAAAATGCATTATGTAAATATTATCAACATTCAATTGATGGAGCCTAAATGACTGAAATCTGTATGGTTAAAAAAATAGCCTTACACTTACAGCTTAAACTAATAAAGAAAAGTTGATATATTTTCTGTTGTATTTGTATAATATTGCATAATTTTAAAAACTGAGTTCTTGTCTTATGTTCACATTTACTTCTTTTTTTATTTTTTAAGTAATAAAATACTGGCATTTTAATTTAGGTGGTAAAACCAATCCCTATTAAAGGAGATGGATCTGAAATTAATAACTTGGCAGCCGAGTCTCAAGGAGAGGGCCCAACGAGCGCTGCTTCCTCAGCTCCCAAAGGCCGACGCAGCCCTTCCCCTGGCAGCTCCCCCTCAGGTCGCACAGTGAAATCTGAATCTCCAGGAGTAAGGAGAAAAAGAGTTTCTCCAGTGCCCGTAAGTTAATGTTTTAGCAAATGTGCTAAGTTTCTACAGTTTTAAAACATACGTATAACACAGGAAAGATTGGCTAGCCATCTGTTAGAGCAACATTCCCAAAGTGTGCCCACAGACCCTTGGCTCAGGGTACCTGCCCTTAGATGCTTTCTGTGGATCCATTAGGTCAAAACTAATTCTGTAATAAAACTGAGATGTTATTTGCCTCTTGCACTGCATTGACATTTACAGTGGTGAGTAAAGCTGCTGGTGCATTTGCCTGAATTAAAGCTACAACGGTAGAAGCTGTATTCCTCACTTGGGTATTTGACAGACATTTTTCTTACAAAGAATTAAGTAAGACTCACTTCAAGGAAAACAACTGATCTGTTTCTTCACTAGTGGTAAAATTTGAGATTTCAAGCAAAAATTAGAGTTTTGGAAAACTCATATCCAACCACTGTCAGCTTGATAGCTTCTCAGTACTTAGACTTTTAATAGGCCAATAGTATTATCACTTGTGGGGTTTTTTTTTTTTTTTTTTGTATATTGTGCCATGAAATATTTGAACTTTTAGAAGATCTACCATTCCTTTGATGTAGTATCAAAGACAAATACTCATTATTATTTGAAAAGGATTTCCCAAATACATAGCTACGTGAGGCCAGATTCTCTTCATGTACTCAACCAAAATACCATATCACAGCAGACTGAACGCAGAAGGATGGATGAGAATCTCAGTATTGAGATTCAGTACTCTGATTCAGTCTCTTTATTGAGCCAGACATCAAAGAGATTTGTAAAAAGATAGGTCCTGACCCTTCAAGACAGAGAGATTACTACTGGTAGGAATGCAAGTTAAAACTTTCTAACCTTGAAAAGCAAATGAGTGATGGCAAAATAATTGTGGTATAGTGACCAGAAGGGGGAGATTTGGGTTTCCTCACACCTAAGGTTGTTAAAGCACATAAATGCTTCAGAAAGTAAATTTTAAATAAATTTTACAGTAAAGCCCAAGATTCTCAACAGTATTTATCAGCTTTATGTGGACACACGTTTAAAGTAGCTATTTTTAAAAAACTCAAAATAGGAACAATCATTTATTAGCTCATAAATCTGAAATAGGGCAGGGCTCAGCAGGAGTGGCTCATGTCTGCTTCCTGTGGCATCTGCAGACGCTATAGAATAGCCAAGGCTGCTGCTTCACTCCTCTGTCTAGTGCTTCAGCTGGAAAGAGGCTGTTGGCCTCTTTCTCCAAGCACGGAAATCGGGCTGCAACAAGTGTTTCAAGCTAGGAAAGCAGGTGGAATAGATTTTCACAGCCCTCAGAAGGAACCAACCCTGCCAGCACCTTGATCGTTGATTGTGGACTTCAAGCCTCAGGAACTATGAGACGATACATTTCTGTTAAGCCAAAGAACAAAAAAAGGTGATGCAAGAGAGCAAATCCCAGCATGGATGCTCTTATGAAGCCACAACTTGGATTATGTTTACTAATGCCTTATTGCCCAAATCTAGTTACATGCCCAGATCCCAGAATCAGTGTGGTAGGGGGCTACAGAAGGGTATATAAATATACTGGGAGGTGTGGTCCATGGGGTCATCAAAGTGAAAGTCTACCGCAAATAAAGAATTGTGTCTCCCCTCCCCCTACACCCTTTTTGGGATATATATTAGACAAGGTGACTTGCTCATGCTAACGGCTACCTAACGTTTCGTTATCTGGATAAAGATCATTCATGGCTTCTTTGAACTACATACTAGTGGACAGTTATGTTCCTTCTCAACTTTTCATTACTAAAAGCAGTCTTGCAAAAATATTTTTTATGCATACATCATTTTGCACATCTAGTGAGCATATCCATAGTGTGAATACTTAGCAAGTCCAATAGTATATGCATGTGTACTTGTTTTGGGTTTTGTTTTACTTCTTAGTAACTGCCTATTTAAAAAATAATGGTTTTATTAAGACATAGTTCATATAGTGTACAATTCACTCATTTAATTGTGCAGTTCATTGAGTTTTGGTATATTTACATAGTTGTAGCCATCACTACCATAAGTTTTAGAATATTTTCATCACTCCAGCAGAAAACCCCAGTCTCTCCCCAGCCTTAGGCAACCTATATACAATCTACTTCCTGACTATATACAATTTGCGTGGACCTTTTATATAAATGTAATCATATAATATGTATAGGCTTCTGTGGCTGGTTTTTTGCTCTCAGCATCCTGCTTTCAAGGTTCATCCATGGTATAGCTTGTATCATTTTTAATTGTAGAATAGTACTCTATTGTATGGATATACATATTTTGTTTATTTACTCGTTAGTTGGTAGGCATTTGATTTCCACTTCTGGCTTCATAATGCTACTGGGAACAGTTCTGTACACATTTTTGTGTGGACACAGCTTCATTTTTGGAGAAGGCAATGGCAACCCACTCCAGTACTCTCGCCTGGAAAACCCCATGGATGGAGGAGCCTGGTGGGCTGCAGTCCATGGGGTTGCTAAGAGTCGGACACGACTGAGCGACTTCACTTTCACTTTTCCCTTTCATGCATTGGAGAAGGAAATGGCAACCCACTCCAGCGTTCTTGCCTGGAGAATCCCAGGGACGGGGGAGCCTGGTGGGCTGCCGTCTATGGGGTCGCACAGAGTCGGACACGACTGAAGCGACTTAGCCAGCAGCAGCAGCAGCTTCATTTTTCTTGGGTATATTCATAGAAGTGGGATTGCTTTACAAAATGAGATTGTTTTACAAAGCAGGTACACCATTTTACATTCCCACCAGCCCTGTTGGAGGCTTCCAACCGCTTCATTTTCTTACCAGCTCTTATTACCTTTTACCTGTTTAGTTTGGCATCAAAAAGAACTAGACTTTCCACTGGGCAGTGATGGAAAGACCAAGTTCTAGGGGAGTCAGTGAAGTGGAGTGAGTGACACACATCACCCTCACACAGGAGCATTTTCAGCAGCCTCCAGTGAGATGTCTTAACCTGGGAAGAGTCACTTACCGCTCCTCCACAGAGAACTCCATGGAGCTGTTTGTAAATGACCAGTCACAGGAAGCACATTTAGTGGTCCCTTAAGTGGAAGCCAGGAAATTGGATGCTTAATTTTCATCACTAGAAACAAGTCATTTTACCTGTTTAGGAAGCATATTTTCTATGCTTTTTATTTTGGTTTACCTAAAACTTTTCAAAGGTGTCAAATACTTATAATTTGTAAAATTACCATATGTTTGTCTCTCTTGGCCTAAGTTTTATTATTTTAGGGATGACAGATTTTAAAAATTTACTCATAGCAATGTGTCAGACAAATGCATTTGCAAAACACATCTTGTCCCATCATATTATATATTGAGGCATTTTTGGGTATATATAAAAAAGGTCTGCTGTGACCTTTTTTAGGTCATTTTTTTTTCTTGTGGAGGAGTAAGTTTCTTAGGAGCAGTTTACCTAATTTTTAAAATATTGTGAAGTTTCAGAGTGGGAGAATCACACCACCTCGAAGAGCCCCTTCACCAGATGGCTTCTCACCATACAGCCCGGAGGAGACAAACCGCCGTGTGAACAAAGTGATGCGGGCCAGGCTGTACTTACTGCAGCAGATAGGACCCAACTCCTTCCTGATTGGAGGAGACAGCCCAGACAACAAATACCGGGTGTTCATCGGGCCTCAGGTAGGGGCTGTCACCATTTTACATTTTATTAGGATCTGGTACTAACTCAATATACTGTGACATTCTTAAATTTAAATTAGTATGTAATTCTCTTCTGTAATCTAAAGAAAGTTAAAATATTGGGGGAACTGTAAACACTTTTATTTAATGTGTTGATAAAGGGTTTTACTATGATGTGATATACTTCAGAATACAAATTTGGTCTTTTTATAACTTATTTAGGGCTGTGCTGGGTCTCTGTTGCTGCTTGGGCTTTTTTCTAGTTGTGGCGAGCAGGGGCTGCTCTCTTAATTGTGGTGCATGGGCTTCTCATTGTGGTGGTTTCTCTTGTTGCAGAGCATGGGCTGTAGGGTGTGCAGGCCTTGGTAGCCGTGGCTCGTGGGCTCAGTAGCCGTGGGTCGTGGGCTCGGTAGCCGTGGCTTGTGGGCTCGGTAGCCGTGGCTTGTGGGCTCGGTAGCCGTGGCTCATGGACTCTAGAACCAGGCTCACTAGTTGTGGTGCATAGGCTTAGTTGCTCCAAGGGATATGGGACCTTCCTGGACCAGGGATCGAACCCCTATCTTCTGCATTGGTAGATTGATTCTTTACCACTGAGCCACCAGGAAAGCCCCTGGTCTTTTTAATAAACCAAAAATAAGAGATTAATTCATGGAGATAGCTGTAGGCTTTTCTTGCATATCCTTGTATATCTTATTATATAAAGATAATGAGAAATTAATAGAAAGTTTAGTATAATAAACTTGGAAATATTTTTAAAGGGATCACCCTAGGAGTTCTAGTGGAACACGGATTTATTAAAGTAGAGGTTTTTTTTTTTTAACTCTTTAGAACTGCAGCTGTGGGCGTGGAACATTTTGTATTCATCTGCTATTTGTTATGCTCCGGGTATTTCAGCTAGAACCTTCAGACCCAATGTTATGGAGAAAAACTTTAAAGAATTTTGAGGTAATTTTTTTAAATAAATGCTTTGGAGTAAAATTGTCAACTAATTTTTATGATACTCCTGAAATTTTTCCATAAGCTTTAAATTTAAGTAGACAGTGGTCATTTCAGAGGTGTGAATGTATTTAAGGATTACTTGATGTTTGTAAATAGTTCTAAGCTATTGACTAATTAGTTTTTTTCTTCTAGAGTGAAAAAAAGTAAACACTGACCTATAAAAATACTGTCCATAGTAAACTATATGTATTCTTATTTTTGAAGCTCTTAAATTGGCTTTGTGAAAAACTTATGAAATAAAAGCCAAATAATTCAACCTATAGAACTCATTATCTGTACATTATGGCACAAATGTTATGTTACTGTCTTTTTTCAATGTTAGGTTGAGAGTTTGTTCCAGAAATACCACAGTAGGCGTAGCTCAAGGATCAAAGCCCCGTCTCGTAACACCATCCAGAAGTTTGTTTCACGCATGTCAAATTCTCATACATTGTCGTCATCTAGTACGTCTACATCCAGTTCAGAAAACAGGTCAGTACTTTTTAAGGAATTAACAGCATTATGCAGTGTTACTCTTTAATTTTAGGGTTTATACACACACACACACACACACACACACACACACACACTTGTTAAGTTGCTCTAAAATGACTTAACTATTGAATCTTGGCTTTCAAGTTAAAAATCACGGGTAAAAAATATTAAAAGTCATCAAAGTATATTTGGATATTTTGTCCTGAAGCCTACAGTGTTGAAAATGGCACCTGAAATATCAGAATATAATAAATGTCCATTTCATAAGAAAAATTAAGGTATAAAGTAAGTGGCTACTGTTCATCAATTTTCACTTTGTGCCAAGCACCTTTTATGTTGTTTTATTAGGTAGGTTTTACCACTTTGGGAGATAACGAACTTGAGGCATTGTGTAAAGAATATGTCTGTAATTCTTTTATAAATTATGTACAAGGCAAAGTGGTTATCCAAAATTACTTTCAAATATCAGATCAGATCAGATCAGTCACTCAGTCGTGTCCGACTCTTTGCGACCCCATGAATCGCAGCACACCAGGCCTCCCTGTCCATCACCAACTCCCGGAGTTCACTCAGACTCAACGTCCATCGAGTCAGTGATGCCATCCAGCCATCTCATCCTCTGTTGTCCCCTTCTCCTCTTGCCCCCAATCCCTCCCAGCATCAGAGTCTTTTCCAATGAGTCAACTCTTCGCATCAGGTGGCCAGAGTACTGGAGTTTCAGCTTTAGCATCATTCCTTCCAAAGAAATCCCAGGGCTGATCTCCTTCAGAATGGACTGGTTGGATCTCCTTGCCATCCAAGGGACTCTCAAGAGTCTTCTCCAACACCACAGTTCAAAAGCATCAAATCTTCAGTGCTCAGCCTTCTTCACAGTCCAACTCTCACATCCATACATGACCACAGGAAAAACCATGGCCTTGACTAGACGAACCTTTGTTGGCAAAAATACTTCTCAAATAGTTTATGTACACGACGCTCCTAAACAAGAATTTCTAATGAATTTTTTCACAGTGTGAAGAAGCCAAAATTGTTTTCAGCGTATGGCTTTAATTCTGTTAACATTCTTTTGTAGTTAATGCCTTTGTGTCCCCTTCCTTACAGTATAAAAGATGAAGAGGAACAGATGTGTCCTATTTGCTTGCTGGGCATGCTTGATGAAGAAAGCCTTACAGTGTGTGAGGACGGCTGCAGGAACAAGCTGCACCACCACTGCATGTCAATTTGTACGTGGCGCCTTTTCTCCCTGTGCTTAGTCAGCACGGTTCCTCTACGAGCTAACTGTATGATGTAGGATTTTAACATGGCCTTTGGCG
Organism: Bubalus kerabau; assembly: GCF_029407905.1. Lineage (NCBI taxonomy): Eukaryota > Metazoa > Chordata > Mammalia > Artiodactyla > Bovidae > Bubalus > Bubalus kerabau. Next base: position 24,272,281 of record NC_073641.1, on the reverse strand, counting down.
ACACTGGTGAGAGGCGAAAAGAAGTACATACCTAGGCCCTATGTGAACTTCTCAACAAATAAGACTTTAGATCTGTTAGGAGATGAGCTGTGTGAGCAAAGAAATGTTATAAAGTGTGACCCCTGGTAATGAAAGGCGTGCACAGAATTAGAAACAGTTCCGATCTGGTGGGTGCACCTGGAGGGAAGGGGACGGAAGAATGCCTGGGCAGGGCGTGCCAGAGAGGGTAACGTCAAAGCAAGGTTTGCATGACATGACCAGATTATCAAGTGGGCAGGGTGTTTTGGAAAACAGTAAATAAGATACTTGTTACATCACTAATAGCATTTGCAAAAATTACGAGCATCAGAATAATCTAGCCTACTGTGTTTTCCTTTTAGGTAAACATTATATAAGTTTTGAGGCTCCTTCCATATATAAACCCTATACTAGCCATTATGAATAATTATTACTTAAATAGTAAATGTTAAACATCTATGTTTTTGTAAGTTTTTTTCCCATAATTTTTCAGGGGCAGAAGAATGTAGAAGAAATAGAGAACCTTTAATATGTCCCCTTTGTAGGTCGAAGTGGAGATCCCACGATTTCTACAGGTAATAATTATGCGTTAATGATTTGGATATGTTTAATAAAGAATAAAAAGTGCTCTCACAGTGTCCTTTAAATCTGCTAATTCTTCTTAGCAATCTCTGTTCACTTTTCATTCAGCCACGAGTTGTCCAGCCCTGTGGATTCCCCTTCTCCCCTGCGAGCTACACAGCAGCAGACCACCCAGCAGCATGCCTTGGCTGGATCCCAGCGGAGGAATCAGGAGAGCAATCTTAACCTTACTCATTACGGGACTCAGCAGATCCCTCCTTCTTACAAAGATTTAGCTGAGCCTTGGATTCAGGCAAGTAGTTCTTGTTCTTTATGCCTCAAAGAACCATTTGAGGCTAGTTAATGTGGTTGTCTCCCCAGTTTATAATTTAAGAAAGTACTTTTGCTTGCCTCCATCATGACTTGTATTCCACTGAAAATTTTAATTTGACCTTTGGGGTTAATACTTTGCTGGGGCTTCCCAGGTGGCTCATTGGTAAGGAATTCACCTGCCAGTGTGGGAAACGCAACTTCAGTCCCTAGGTGGGGACAATCCCTTGGAGAAGGAAGTGGCAACCCACTCCAGTATTCTCTCTTGCCTGGGGAAATCTCATGGACAGAGGAGCCTGATGGGCTACAGTCCATGGGGTCACAAAGAGTTGGACACGACTGAGCAACTAAGCATGCACGCACACATGTATATTAATACTATGCCACTTATAATAGAGCTGGAACTTTAAAAATTCTTCGCAGTCTCACCTCCCACCTCTAGACTAAGGGACATAAAAGTGAATATCCTTATTCAAGGATAGACACTAGAACCATTTAATACCAACTTGTTCCACTGTTTAATCCCACTCCTGCCAAGAATTTGTTATTTTTCTTACTTGTTGCCATTTAAACTCAGTTTCTCCAATTGGTATTCTCATGGCATATGTCAGGTACTTAATACTTGCTGAATGGATGAATAAGAAAAAATATGTGGCATTTACCTTGTAGTCATTTTTATTTGTAAGAGTAGTTTCCATTCCTTTACCTTCTCTTCTGCTTAAATGCTTTCTCATCCTTAGTAGATCAGAATTTCAGTTGGTTGGTTGGATTCTAATGGTTTTCTTTGTTGTTATCTGCTTAGTCTATTATTTTTTAAAATGTATAATCCAAAACCAGACAATATCTCCAATAGATTATAGTGAAATAAAATGTTTTTGATAATCTGGTAAATTCTATTAAATTTGTAAGCAGACACAGGTTAACTCATTACGCTTATATATACATCAGTAGAATTTCTCTTTTTCTTTTTGTGACTGTTAGAGTCCTGAAGCTTTAGAATTCTCTTTTCTTAGCATGTTAACAACCCAATAGGATTCTAATAAAATTTACAGACTTAATAAATATTTTATCTAATTCATTAATGGTATTTAACATAGCCCCTCACCTGCCCCTTCATGATTCCTCAAGAAAACTCTCAAGTTGATACTGAGTCTTGGATGCCATTTTTTCAAGGCAGTGGTCTAGTTTGTTTTGCTTAAGCTATAGGTTGGACTAAGCTATATATTCTTGTTTTTTTAGGAGGAATATCATATAAGACATAAGACTAGTGGTATGCTATTTAACAGTGCTGTGCTTAGTCGCTCAGTTCTGTCCAACTCTTTGCAACCCCAGGGACTGCAGTCCTCCAGGCTCCTACATCCATGGGGATTCTCCAGGCAAGAATACTGGAGTGGGTTCCCATGCCCTCCTCCAAGAAGTCTTCCCAACCCAGGGATCAAACCCAGGTCTCCCACATTGCAGGCAGATTCTTTACCATCTGAGACACCAGAGAAGCCCCATTTAACAGTGCTAGGCATACAATCAATTCACTAGATTCTAATTGATTTAAGTCTCCTTTACTATCATTCTAAAACAGAACACACAAAAACTGTCATTATTTGTTTCCCCCAAATCATGTTTATTCAGTCTCTAATAGTTAGAAATTTTTCATATGATGTTATCTTAGACATTAAGTTTACTTTTAGCTAACTGGTCCATAATGTCAAGACCATGCACCCCTTCTTTCGGGACTCGCTGGCTTTGCAGAAGTGGTAGTGATTACTGTAATGACATACACTTTAATTACTATACATATTTTTCATTATCTTTTGCTGATTTGAACACAGTTGTTGTTTTTTAGTCTTTTGGGTTTTTCCACTCTATTCATTGTATTTTTTTCTAATTAACCAAGTAAGAGAAATTCTGTTAACTTCTTAAACACCTTGCTCCAGTACCTTTCTTGATTTGGTCTTTTAAAATGTTGCTTCAGTTTTTTTCTCTGCAAACTATGTTAACAAAAATAAAAATTTGGGGTTCTTCACAGATACGTTTAGTTTGTTTTAAGTACAGGAGCACAGAAATATATATCTATCTGATTACTTAATGGTGTTCACTCTTAGTTTTACTTGAGCTAATAAATGTTAAGGACTTTTGATAATTACTAGTTAAATTTGAGTAGGTCCTTATGGACACATTTGAAAATTTTATAGTATGGTAAAGATTTAAGAAATGTCCTATTTTCCTTTAGTTATCAAAAGTCATACTTAATTCAAAACACTTTAGTTTTCCTTCACATTGAATTCATTTTGTCTGTTTGACTATAGGTATTTGGAATGGAACTCGTTGGCTGCTTATTTTCTAGAAACTGGAATGTAAGAGAGATGGCTCTCAGACGTCTTTCCCACGACGTTAGTGGGGCTCTGCTGTTGGCGAATGGGGAGAGCACTGGAAACTCTGGGAGCAATAGCGGAAGCAGTCCAAGCGCTGGAGCCACCAGTGGGTCTTCCCAGACCAGTATCTCAGGAGATGTGGTGGAGGCGTGCTGCAACGTTTTGTCAATGGTCTGTGCTGACCCTGTCTACAAAGTGTACGTTGCTGCTTTAGTAAGTAGCTTTATTCTCTAACTGTACCTTTTATGGGTTTGCGTTGGGTTGTTGGTTGGTTTTCTTTTTTTTCCTTCATGACAGCTTGCAGATATAATTTTTAAGATTCAGTAAAACTACATACTTTGTTTTTGGAAAATCCAAATTTTGTTTTTATTTTATAATCCCAGGAAATTGCAATTTTCCATTTAGCATCTTCACCTAGATTCTACTTATTTTAATCTGGTCAGGTTTTCTTATATGCTATTGTAAAGTAGCAATAGCTAGCTGTTCATATCTTTGTTTGCCTTACCTTATACGTGACCAGATTGAAAATATTTTATGGGATAGCAAAGTAACCAAAGTTATGTTTGGTTTTTTAAAAAATTTAGTGTTAGTAGACATTAAGAGCTGATTTTTAATAAACATTGTATGGAAATTCAGAAACCTTTTCACAAAAGACGGTTCTGTGACATAAATTACTGAGTTGTTTTTCTAGTTTAATCTGTTAGAAGCTGTTTCATGGTGAGACAGAATGACAAGGAGGCTGTTCTGTAGTTTTGTAGGCTAAAATTATGAGTATGTACATCTTTAGAACAGTTTCTCAACCTCCACATTACTGACATTGAGACAGGCATCTTACGCGTCGCAGGATGCTCAGCGACATCCCTGGTCTTTGCCCACTGCATGGCGGCAGCAGCCCTCTCCTCTCCTTAGTCATGACCAGCGGTAGTGTCTCCAAGCATTGCTGAATGTCTCCTGAGGGTTGAAAGTGCCCCCAGTTCAGAACCAGCGCTTCAGAATAATTCTTACCTGATCTTTTGAAAACTCATTCATCTCTCCGCTTCCACTCTTCCATGCGTGCTAAGTCACTTCAGTCTTGTCTGATTCTTTGCGACCGAATGGACCATAGCCCTCTAGGCTCCTCTGTCCATGGGATTCTCCAGACAAGAACACTGGAGTGGGTTGCCGTGCCCTCTGCCAGGGGATCTTCCCGACCCGGGGATGGAACCAGAGTCTCTTCTGTCTCCTGCGTTGGCAGGCCGGTTCTTTGCCACTAGCGCCACCTGGAAACTTCCACTCTTACTCTTTTTCTAATCCATCCTCTAACAACTATGCCTATAAAATCTTCTTTTTGAATAGCAGTATGGCATAGGGTTATGAACATTAGTTTGGAGTCAAAATGGAGTGAACTCATAATTTACCATCCCAACTGGAATACTTGAATAATTTGCTAGTTAAACTGGGACTAGCCTAGGCTTCTGGATGTATGGTCAAAAGCAGAGAGAGCTCGAGTCAAATTCCCATTCTCCAGCGTGCTGGCAGTGTAACTTTAGGACTCTTACATTTTAGCTTCCTCACCTATAAAATAATGAAAATATTTATCTCTCAGGTTTGAAATAGAAACCTCTAACCATAATGTCTAGTGCATTGTAGCAAAGTTGAATATAGTGGCCATCATTATTCCTTAAATGCCGCTTTATTCCCCAGCTCAGAAACCTTTAGAGGTTTCTGTTTCTTCAACAGCATTTCCTAAAGCATATTCTGTGGAAGTCTGGACGGGTTATGAGAAGTTCCCTGAAGAAAGAGTCTGTGTTCAGTTAAAATTGGTAAGCACAGAGTCACATGAAGTTAAACGGGTCCATTCACTGAAAGGCTTCTAGGAAGCTTTATAAGTTAATATACATTAGGAATCTAATCATGGCATAAGATGCATTATCTCCCAGACTTATCTTACCATGGTCTGTTTTTCATGTTAGCGTCTTGAGGGACCCAGCATCCTACAGAATACTATAGAATAAAGACCAGCATGCTGTAGAATAAAGATTACTTCTTTTTTCTTACTGTTTTCCAGCATAGAGCTTCAGACATACTGAACTGTTGGGTATACCGCCTTACCATCCAGTTGTTTATTACCAAGTTCAGATGGTGCCCCAGTGCATATGTGAGCTCCTAGAGTATAGGGGCTCTGAATGATACTGTCTCCCGATTCCTCTACAGTTACTTAGTGTGCCAGACACCGTGGGGGCAGGTGTGGTTCCTGCCCTTAGAGCTCTGGTTTCCCTCTCCCCCTTCCTCTTGCCCTTCTTTGTTTTCTCTTCTCCTCTCTCCCCATGTATAATTTTTTGCTGACCATTTGAAAGTTGTGTGTAGGCATCATGACATTTCACTTCCAATACTCTAGCATGTATCTCTTAAGAACAGATAGATTATTCTGTATAACCACAATGCAGTCAGCAAGCTCTGAAAATTTAGCATTAATAACAATATTATTATGTACTATAAAGTCCATATTCAAATATCCCCAGCTGTCCCAACTGTGTCCTTTACAGCTAAAACCACAGACTTTACTCAGATTTCATCAGGTTTTCCATTAATGTCTTTTTTCTCTTCTAGGATCCAGTCCACAATCTCACATGTCATTTAGTTATCATGCCCCCTTAATCTCTTCCCATCTGGGATAGTCCCTCAATCTTTCCTTGTCTTTTGTAGACCTTGACACTTTTGAAGTGTATTGGCCAGTTATTTTGAAGACTGTCACTCAGTTTGGTTTTATCTGGTATTTTCTCATGATCCCATTATGCATTTTTTATAAGAACACCAGAGGTGATGTGCCCTTCTCAGTGCATCAGTATCAGGGGGTGCATCACATTGGTGTGTCTTATGGTTGGTGATGCCATCATCCTTCATCACTTGCTTACGGTGATGTCTACTGGGTGCTGTGAATTCACTCTTAGTAAGTGTCTTGGGGCAGATACTTTGAGACTATGTAAAAACTCTGTTTCTAGCCACAGAGTTCAGCATTTGTTAGTGAATCTTGCCTACAGCAATCATTACTGTAGTATCCTAATGATGAGCTTCTGTTTTCCATATTCCTTCTGTATTATTTAATTGTAACTCTTTTATGCAGAAGATCTGTCTTTTCTCATTTATATATTTATTCAGTTTTTTATTTGTCACCATAGACTTATGGGTATTTATTTTATTCTTTGGGTTATAATTCAGTACTGTCATCATTTACTTTGTTGCCCAAATTATTCCAGCTTTAGCCATTAGAGGCTCTTTCAGATTGGCTCCTTTTCTCATTTCTTTTTAAAATAACTATTTTGAAATTCATTCAGACATTTAAAAATGACAAAAAATAGTTGAGAGTTCCCTATTTAATTATTCAGTTTTTTATTTGTATCAACTCATGGATTCTTATTTATGGGTCATAATCTATTCCTATCATTGTTTTATTTCTCAAAATGTCTCAGATTAGGCCATTGTCTCTGATGCTTTTTAAGTGTAGTTAAACTGACCTTCAGTCTTTTTCCCCCAGAAAACGTTGAGAGCCATGCTAGTATATACTCCTTGCCATAGTCTGGCAGAAAGAATCAAACTGCAGAGACTTCTCCGGCCAGTTGTAGACACCATCCTAGTCAAGTGTGCGGACGTCAATAGGTAAGGCCCTGTAAATGAACCGATTCAAACCCGCTTGTCCTAAAAGCCTAGCACGGAGCCTCACACCTGCTGAGTGTAGGATACATGCTTATTAAATGAGGTCTGGAATATTGTTTTCTAATGTGAGATTTGAAATTACCATGTAACGTTTAAAGCTCTTAAGGACTAGAAAGAAGAACTAATGGCAGGTGAAAAACAGGATAACAAACTGCATGGACCTCCACATTATTGTGATTCTTTTATTTTAAAGTAATATGCTTAAAACTGAAATCCAGTTGATAAGAATAGCTGATATATGAGGTATAATCTCATTTTAGAGAATGAATTACACAGGATAGGAACCAATAAAATTATTACACATGGTTTGTATTATCAGGACCAAAAAAAAAGATTTAAAAAAAATTTCATAATTTTGTGATGGAATTTTACTCTATGACAGTTTATGTCAAATAATAATAATTCTATATATCCCTGCAATATCCTTAAAAATCAGCAAGGGACAGAACAGCCCTAATTGGAGGTATAAAAATACAAAGTAGAGAAATGAGGTATGGTGATAAAGGAACATGACGAGCTATGCTTTTATTAGACCACTGGTTCTTTCTCTCTCTCTCTCTCTCCTTTTTTTCCCCTTTCCATAAAGTGGGAGGAAAAGACCATTTTTCATACAAAAAGCATAACCCAGTCAACACATAGGGCAGTTCTAATCTCTTCATGTCCCAGCGGATCCCAGGTGGTTAGGAGCACTGACTCCCTTAGTTTGCCCCTGCAGTTAACCTCCTTTTGGAGCTCTTCCAGGCCAACTTTGTCTTCCTCCCTAAATCACACAGACATAAATCTCTATAGACATAGTCTGTAGAGGGTCTCAAAATTTAAGCACTTAACTTTGACTTGTCTGTCACCTTTTCAAGTCTGTCTTTCACCTCCATTGTCTCTCTGCACAAGACTACACATTGTAAGAATTAGAGCTTTTCTTGTTGCTTAGAGAGAACACTATAAATATCTAAGAAAAATTAACATATTTGTAAAATGCCTAGAAAAGTCATTTCATTTCTTAATATCATATAGGTTTGGGGTTTTGGTTTTTTTTCCCCTGAGAATTTCAGTGCTTTTATAGCAATTGTTTTGTTGTCCACTCTGAAATTCTAAAGTCAGGTTGTTTGTCTGGTCACTTGAATGATGGAACATTATAAGAAATATGGTAAAGAGATTTTATGATATTTAGAAGTCACTCTGGCTATATAAAAAGAATATAAAGTTTTAGATGGGAACATTTTGTTTTTAACAATTCTTAGTGAAAATCCAGAAATCCAGAAATCAAAATGTTGGAATCTTCTTTCTTATTTTAATAATATGATAATGAAAATAAGCCTTTTATATGGTTTCATATTTAAATTAATACTTGTTGTATAAGAACCAGTAGTGAAGATTCTGTGTTTAAAATAGAGAATAAGGTAAAATTTAAGAAATTAGACCTAATAATAAATATTATGACTGATAGTGACATCAATAATGCAATTTTAGTGATAGTCCTGAAAAACATTTTTTCCCACCTTTTCACATGGCGTTACATTACTACTCTCCTTTTAATATGTATTTTATCCAATACTCAAGTCTGATGTTGCTTCCTTTTGTTTTTAGTCGCACAAGTCAGCTGTCTATATCAACGCTATTGGAATTGTGCAAAGGCCAAGCAGGAGAGTTGGCCGTTGGCAGAGAAATACTTAAAGCTGGTAATAACTTTTCACTTAAAATTAATATAGCATATTTTATCATTTTCCTTAGACAGTCTAATCTCATCTCTAATATGGCCATTGCAGGATTTTGAAGTAATTTTATAAATTGACTTGGTCAGCCAACATTTAAAATAGGAATTAATCTGAAAGATAAATTCTTAAAATTAATATAATTTAGAATATTTTTATTAAACCATTTGATCATATTTTTAGGTTTTAATATCACTATTTTTCAGTTATTTTTGCTTTCCTTTTTGTAGGATCCATTGGTATTGGTGGTGTTGATTATGTCTTAAATTGTATTCTTGGAAACCAAACTGAATCAAACAACTGGCAAGAACTCCTGGGCCGGCTCTGTCTCATAGATAGACTGCTGTTGGAATTTCCTGCTGAATTTTACCCTCATATTGTCAGTACTGATATTTCACAAGCTGAGCCTGTTGAAGTCAGGTAATTTTTCTTCTGAAAATGTGTTTCCTCTTCTTACCTAACCCATCCCACGCCCACCATACCTATTCAAGAAGGACACATTTTAGATTAATGAGACTCAGAAACTTCAGAGCACATACAGGTTACCAGTACTTAAATATTTGATTGACAAACACCTAAAGTCTAGGCTATTTAAAATAAAATATATAGATCTTTTATACTGAAGCAGTTTTTTTTTTTTTTAATGTAAAAGCTGTAAAGTAGTACCATTTTATTTCTATACATTTTGCAGTAATTTTAACTTGTTTCATAATTGAATGTGCTTTTTCTTTCAGGTATAAGAAGCTGCTGTCCCTCCTGACCTTTGCTCTGCAGTCCATTGACAATTCCCACTCAATGGTTGGTAAACTCTCCCGAAGGATATATTTGAGTTCTGCAAGAATGGTTACTGCAGTACCCCATGTATTTTCAAAACTGTTAGAAATGCTGAACGTTTCTAGTTCCACTCATTTTACCAGGATGCGGCGTCGTTTGATGGCCATTGCAGACGAGGTGGAAATTGCTGAGGCCATTCAGCTGGGCGTAGAAGACATTTTGGATGGTCGACATGACCGCTTTTTGCAGGCATCTGCCCCTAACAGCTATCCAGAAGCCATGGACAATAGTTCCTTTGAACGCATGGACCATTTAGAGAAAACTGGAAAAGGACTGTGTGCTACAAAATTGAGTGCCAGTTCAGAGGACATTTCTGACCGACTGGCCAGCATTTCAGTAGGACTTCCTAGTTCAACAACAATGGAGCAACCAAAGCCAATGGTTCAAACAAAGGGCAGACCCCACAGTCAGTGTCTGAACGCGTCTCCTGTATCTCCTCATTCCCAGTTAATGTTCCCAGCCTTGTCAACCCCTTCTTCATCAACCCCATCTGTACCATCTGGCACCGGGACAGATCTCTCTAAGCAGAGACCTCAGGGGTTTGTTCCCTGCAAAATGCCTTCTGCATCTCCTCAAACACAGCGTAAGTTTTCTCTACAGTTCCAGAGAAACTGTTCTGAAAACAAAGACTCAGATAAACTTTCCCCAATCTTCACTCAGTCAAGACCCCTACCCTCTAGTAATATACACAGGCCAAAGCCATCTCGACCTACCCCAAGTAATACAAGTAAACAGGGAGATGCCTCAAAAAATAGCATGACACTTGATTTGAACAGTAGTTCCAAATGTGATGACAGCTTTGGCAGTAGCAGCAATGGCAGTAATGCTGTTATACCCAGTGACGAGACAGTGTTCACTCCAGTAGAAGAGAAATGCAGATTAGATGCCAACACAGAGCTCAACTCCAGTATTGAGGACCTTCTTGAAGCGTCTCTGCCTTCAAGTGACACAACAGTAACTTTTAAGTCAGAAGTTGCTGTGCTCTCTCCTGAAAAAGATGAAAATGATGATACCTACAAAGATGATGTGAATCATAATCAAAAGTGCAAAGAAAAGATGGAAGCTGAAGAAGAAGAAGCTTTAGCGATTGCCATGGCAATGTCAGCATCTCAGGATGCCCTCCCCGTAGTTCCTCAACTGCAGGTTGAAAATGGAGAAGATATCATCATTATTCAACAAGATGTAAGTATGGAGTCTTTTAAGTGGTTAGAGTTTCCTTGGACCATACAATAAAATAAATCTAGTTCAGAAATGTGGCTTCTAATGTGAGTTAACTATAAGAAGCAGATTTTTCACACAGAATTAATTGTACAACAATTTTTGTGTCACTGCTTGAACATAAATACTTGTTGCCTATTTCAGAGGCGCTTCTGGTTGATTCTACAATGGTGAATCACTTATGCATTTGACATTGGTTACCAACACTGTCCTTTCAGAGGTCAAGTTTATAGGTGATTTGGGAAGCCAGACTAAACAAGAGTAATATTTTGCTAGGCTCATTTCACAAACTCATATTCTTAACAGTAAAAAGATTGCTTTCATTTATTATGTAGACACCAGAGACTCTACCAGGACATACCAAAGCAAAACAGCCTTATAGAGAAGACAGTGAATGGCTGAAAGGTCAGCAGATAGGCCTTGGCGCCTTCTCTTCTTGTTATCAGGCTCAAGATGTGGGAACTGGAACTTTAATGGCTGTTAAACAGGTAAATGTCTAGTGAGCTTATAAATGATTAAAATTATAAAAATGAGTAAAGTAAAAAAACAAAGGGTATATCCCTGTGTGTATATATTTTAGTTCTTTAAGTTTTCAGAAACCGGAATTTCAAAAGTAGATGTTGCCAGGGCACCAAAAGCATCATGAGTCTATTTGAAAGCTGAAGCATGATTACCGTAAGATGCGGTCTCTAGATGGGCCTTACAAAGGTTGTGTTCCTTATTGTGCTTTTTTATATTTATTAGAGGTATGGTTTTACACTCCCTTCAGTCAAGTTACTGGTGCAGTGTCACCTTGGGATTTCTGTGGTTTACTCTTTATCATGAGCATGCTTATCAATATATGGTAACAGTCAAGTTTTCATTTTCAAGTCATGTTGGTTCTTACGATTGGTCTTTTCTCATTTTTTAGTCTGTCTTCTGACAGTTTTGAAAGAGTGGCTGTGCCCCAGCCTTTTATCAAATCTCCTGGTATTTTACTGCTGCTTAAGATAGAGTCTTTGGAGAAGGCAATGGCACCCCACTCCAGTACTCTTGCCTGGAAAATCCCATGGACCGAGGAGCCTGGTAGGCTGCAGTCCATGGGGTCACTACAAGTCGGACACGACTGAGCGAATTTTCACTTTCATGCATTGGAGAAGGAAATGGCAACTCACTCCATTGTTCTTGCCTGGAGAATCCCAGGGACGGGGGAGCCTGGGGGGCTGTCGTCTATGGGGTCGCACAGAGTCGGACATGACTGAAGCGACTTAGCAGCAGCAGCAAGATAGAGTCTTATTATCTAAGAAGACTTTGACTTGGTTTTTTTAAAACAAGTATATACATTGCATCCATGAGCATAATAAATGCAATCTCCTATTGATATATAAGCTAATTTGGGTTTGTCCATTTTATATCAGATTGTTAATGAAAATTATAAATAAAAACTCACCAGGATTCAGAACTTTATATAAATGTTGATTGAAACAGGTGACATATGTCAGAAATACATCTTCTGAGCAAGAAGAAGTAGTAGAAGCATTAAGAGAAGAGATAAGAATGATGAGCCATCTGAATCATCCAAACATCATTAGGATGTTGGGAGCCACGTGCGAGAAGAGCAATTATAATCTCTTCATTGAATGGATGGCAGGTATGTTCATGTTTTAAATAGAAAAGAATACATAGATTTAACTTTTGCTTGATACTAAATTTAGGAAAAACAGTTTAATGAACACTTATTTTATTAAATAGGTTTCTAAAAGCAAATTGCTCTAACACAGTACAGTTGTATAAACTAAATATTTTGTCGTTCATTTAAATATAAATATTCATTATCTTTTAAACTTTTACAGTGTGTCTTTTAAAATGATTGTGTGCCATTGTTTTATAGGAATAATTGTTCAAACCTTCTATGATAAGATCCATATATGTCCAGTTGGCCATCTTTAATTGGATAGATTTAAATGGCAACCCACTGCAGTGTTCTTGCCTGGAGAATCCCAGGGATGGGGAGCCTGGTGGGCTGCCGTCTCTGGGGTCGCACAGAGTCGGACACGACTGAGGTGACTTAGCAGCAGTAGCAGCAGCATGAGATACTTTAACGTAACTATAAAAATGAAATGAAGATACAGCTTTTAAAACTTAGAAGTATACTAGCACTGAAGCATAAAGTTGAACCTTGTCATCTGCTTTAACGAGCAGAGTTTTATTATATATTACACAGCATAATACAGTAAAATATATACAGTACAATAAATGACTTGGGGTGTAATGAATACATAAGTGCTTGGTTTAACTTCTTAGATCTTTGGTGTTTGAAGAGGATATTTCTATTTACAAATCAGTTCTTTACTGTATTCTCTGATGTTGGTTGTAGGTGGTTGATGGTTGTATATGTGTTGACTATAAATAAATACTTCTAGAAGAGGCTTACTGAGTTTGTGACTTGTTGTCCCAGGTCATAGATGGTAAATAGTGAGATAGGAAGCCTAATTCTGGGTTCTTCTGGCTCCTCCCATTCTTTTTACTTAAGTATTTCATTGTTTACTTAAGTATTTAAGAAAGGCATTTTGTGTATCTTGGTCAAAAAGAGGTGAATTGTACATATGAGAAATAGTTCCATCTAAAATTGTTAACTTTTAAAGGTTTCTGAAATCTTGACTTTCCAGAAAACCAGTTCATGCGGGTTCCATGAAAATGTCTCCTAATTGATAGACTTTAAGATTACTGGAATGTGATAGTTTTTAAATGTTTCACTTCTAATGCAGATGATAAATATTTCAAATGTGAATGTGAGCTCATGCATTGCAAGCTTATATAATCAAAGTATATAATAAACCATTTAATTTTGGCTTAAAATTATTATTATTACATGTTTAGGGGGATCTGTGGCTCATTTGCTCAGTAAATATGGAGCCTTCAAGGAGTCGGTAGTTATTAACTATACTGAGCAATTACTTCGTGGCCTTTCATATCTCCATGAAAACCAGATCATTCACAGAGATGTCAAAGGTAAGAATTCTTTTCATTACTATCTGCTTATTACCAATAAGCAGAAAACAAATGTCATTTTAAAACTTGGACCTTTGTTGATAGTTTCTAACTTGAGCTCCACTATGGGATTTTTTTCCTCCAAATCTCCTGAGTACCCAGATTTCTCCTAAGTAAATCATTAGAATTACCAGAAGTGAAAAGAACTTTTAGGATAATATATCCTGCCTTCCTTAAGCTGTGACTTTTAGACAGTCTTACCGCTAATTGGTGGCAAACCGAGTACAAAATACAGGTCTCTGATTCCCCCATCTTGGTCTCATGATGTACTGCTTCCCCAAAGGTTTCTGTTCTTGGTTTTATTTAAAATAACTGGGATATTATAAACTTCTTTTAAGAAAGCACCTCTCAAATCTGTTGCAGTTTGGTTTATTAAAATCAACTTTGGGGAATTCCCTGGCGGTACAGTGGTTAGAACTTCACGCTTTCACTGCCGAGGCCTGGGTTCGATCTGTAGATGGGGAACCGAGATCTCGTAAGCTGGGTGGCATGGCCAGATAAAAAAAGCAACTTGGCTTTCTGACATGAATGCCTTTCTATAACATTAATTTTTTATTAAGCTATAATTATGAAATTAAAGTATAAAGTCTGAATTGGTCTATCTAGGTCAGTATGTTTAAACAGAACTTTGTCTTAAAAATGTAAACTACACTAAAAATTGAACTCTTGAGGAAAGATTTTGTTAGGAATCATTATATTAAATGCTTAACACTAAAGTTTCACAAAATCTCTGCTTTTATTCCTAATGCCTTGATGTTTTACCCCATTTTCCCTCTGAGGCTTTGGATTTTATTTATTTTACATTGCGGAGAACTATATACCTTTACTAATGAAGTGAACTGGGAAGGAGAGTAGATTTCTCTGACATGGGGTCTTTCTTTTGTCATTGTCCTATTTCATTAGTAGCATTTTACTGAGTTTTTAATCTGTTGTTTTTAACATAAAAGGTTATTTGCTGTTTCTGTTGGCAGGTGCCAATTTGCTCATTGACAGCACAGGTCAGAGACTGAGAATTGCTGATTTTGGAGCTGCAGCCAGGCTGGCATCAAAAGGAACCGGTGCAGGAGAGTTTCAGGGACAGTTATTGGGGACAATTGCATTTATGGCACCTGAGGTGAGAAGCAACTCTGAGTGTGATGAAAGAAAATATTTTGGAGCTGTGTGTGGCAGCGTTACACTAAGTAATTTTGCAGTGTTATCCTGTATGTGCTTACTAACTAGAAGTCCACAGCCCTAAAACTAAGGTTTTGATGATATCCTTGATCTTCAGGCCCTTAATACCTGCCTTTCCATAGCCTTTAGGCAAATCTGCTGCTGCTAAGTCGCTTCAGTCGTGTCCGACTCTGTGCGACCCCACAGACGGCAGCCCATGAGGCTCCCCCGTCCCTGGGATTCTCCAGGCAAGGACACTGGAGTGGGTTGCCATTTCCTTCTCCAATGCATGAAAGTGAAAAGTGAAAGTGAAGTCGCTCAGTCGTGTCCGACTCTTAGCGCCCCCATGGACCGCAGCGTGCCAGGCTCCTCCATCCATGGGATTTTCCAGCCAAGAGTACTGGAGTGGGTTGCCATTGCCTTCTCCTAGGCAAATCTATTAAAGCCTATTTCTAACAAAGAATTATTGGGTAATTTATAGCAGTTTTTTTCTGGCAAACCTAAAGTACATACAAAATAACTGTGTTCTGAACCCGGTCTCTTCCGTTGTGTTCAGAGCTCTTCATGTTCATACACAGTGATTACTAGTTGTCCTCTTGAGTTTACTAAGTGTACTGAGGCAGCTCTGAAATTCTGATATGACTCTGCTTTAGAAGCTCACGGTTCTCCAAAACGTATTTGTGCCACATGGGAAATTAATTAAGATTAATAAAATCACAGATAGTCTATGGAATTGCTCTTTGTACCCCTGTTTTTTTCTGAAGTAGAAAAACCAGAACCCATAAATAAAGAATGGCTTTCTCTTTTTCTAGTGAGTCATATTTCCAAGTTAACTCTGCTTTATTTTAGGTCCTAAGAGGTCAGCAGTATGGTAGGAGCTGTGATGTATGGAGTGTTGGCTGTGCTATTATAGAAATGGCTTGTGCTAAACCACCTTGGAATGCAGAAAAACACTCCAATCATCTTGCTTTGATATTTAAGGTAATCATGAGATAAAAATGACTTCTGCTAAAGTTGGCAACAGGCAAATTTTCATGGATTCTTCTTCACTATCAATCTAACATGAAAGCGTATCTTACTAGAAATAAGTATATGTGTATTGAGGCGTTGATACGGTACAGCGAGTGTTGGCAGCATCACAGTCAGTTCTCATACGTTATAAAGTCACTGTGAACACTGAATTAGCAGGTACTGAATCATTGCCCCTGGGTGAAATACGTACCTACACACACACACACACCCACACCAAACTTTTAAATGAAAATACCAGAAGCTCTTTATGTATTGTACTGTCACAAATTTGTAAATGTATTATTTACTCTATTTAAAAAGTTCATACCTGAGGCAGAGGCCAAGGCTGTTCTACCTTTCTGACAACTCTCAAATTAACTTGGTCTGTTTCCACCAGAGAGTATTGTAATGATTGAGTTTTTAGCGTTTGAGTTAGACCTGTGCTTGTTTAAAAGCTTGGGCTTTGGAGTTGTACAGACCTGGTTCCATCCTTTAATAGCCGTGTGAGTAGGAAAATTATTCTGTCTGCCCTCTGTTTTCTTGTTTATAAAATGGGTGTAATAACAACACCTACTTCATGAATTGTTCCTGTCACCTTATGAGGATAAACAGAATTGCCTCTGGGCCTGAGTAAAGCACTTAAGCCACAATCACCTCTGTTGCTGAGTGGCTAGTGTGAGTCCTCTGAGCTGACTGCCAGCACCTCTCACCTGCTGCAACCTCCTCCAGGTCTCCCCATTCTTGAAAAATTTCCTCAGTCCCCTGGGGAGAAAAAATCAGTGCAGTTGTGTTTCTGATGTAGTCAATTGACTGGCCAGGTTTAGTCTTAACTCTGAATAGCTCTCTGTGCTAAAACAAAAAAAAAAACACAGGAGAAGTGCAATGAAGCAAAGAGGACAAACCATTTTGGAGAATATGAGGAAAGCAGAATTGATTTGAGTGAATACCTGCCTAATCATTTTGATGCACCTTGGCCTTGTTCCTTTGAGACCATAAAGAGGACTGCAACTCCCATCTCATCAGGAAGTATTTGGTCAGATTCAGGAGTTTTACATAGACACCTTGTTAGGAAAAAGTCCACCCACTTGTGTTTTAATTCTTCTGTATAGGATGCACAGGTATTGAAATATATGCATGAGTACTTGTGTATCAAAAGCTCTAGTTCTGGAGCGCTTGAACACTGTAGTGTTTTCTCTTACAGATTGCCAGTGCCACTACTGCTCCATCAGTTCCTTCACATTTGTCTCCTGGTTTACGAGATGTGGCTCTTCGTTGTTTAGAACTTCAACCTCAGGACAGACCTCCATCGAGAGAGCTACTGAAGCATCCAGTCTTCCGTACTACTTGGTAGCCAATTATGTAAATAAACTGTTACAGAGACAGGATGCTCAACAAGAGAAAAGAACTTTTGTGGGGAACCACGTTGATGATCTGCTGGCCTTCATGCCACTGAACAGCAATGAAAAAGATCAGTGGGGAACCCTTACCTAAGTATGTGATTGACAAATCATGATCTGTACCTAAGCTTAGTATGCAAAAGTCCACAATTTGTGCAGAAACTGTAAACTGTGCCTTTCAAAGAACTGGCCCTTAGTAAACAAGAAAGCAGTGAAGTCTGCATGACTAATTAACAGAGCATAATTTTTTGGAGCACTTTTTCAGCAATATTAGCAGCTGAGGGGCTCAGGATCTGTTTTAATGTTTCAGTTATTCTTCCATTTCATATCGTGATCACAAGCAGGGGGTTCTGCAGTTCTGTTCTTTTTTTTTGGTCACTGGCAGTCAGTCAGTATCTGCCTCTTTTAGGTCAGAATATGCTCTAAGTAGCAGTAAATAAATATATTTTTGAAAAGTTGACAACTTCTTTATGACCCACAACTGACTTTTTTTTTAACGCCTGGGCAGTTGTGGTTCATTGTGCATTTTACTGTTGGCCCATTCATTTCGTTTTTGGAAATTACGGTTCTATACTTTCATTTCACCTTCATTTTTGTTTAATATTCAGGGAAAGGTGACCTTTTCAGACCACTCACAAAAAAAGTAGAACTAGATGTGAACTAGAGCTTATTAAATATCTTGCTGTTGCAAGAGTTTTTTAAAATACAGATTTTAAAACTTTGTTTTTAAAATTGGAATATGATAAAATACTACCTTCATTGAGTCAGTCACTGCTCTTCTCATGCAGGTTAAATATAAATTAAGTGAAAATCAAATGTTCTCTGTGATGCAGCTCACAACCAAGATCAAGATGACCTTGAAATGTATTTGAATTTTACAATTATGTTTCTTTAGTAGGAAACTTCACACCATTTAGGTCTTACTCCGTATGTAATAATCCTTCATTCATCATCACCACTGATAATGTTAACTGCCATTTTCCTTCCACCATGTATCATCTCTTTACAGTAGGCCTGGCTGAGATACCTAAAGAAAAATTAATTTAATTATGCAACTACAAACAGGTGTTTCCAAACAATAAATTTGCTTCAAACTTGGGAAATATTTTCAGAAAGAAAAGTGACTTTGAAATTTCATTTACACACTAATTCGTTGGATTTTGCACAGTTCTCTAATGGTTTTTATCTGAACTGAATTCAGATGCATGGAATCCTGAAGGAAAATGGCAGCTCCTTTACCCTTTTTCTGTGAGTTTTTTAAATCAAGTACTGATTTAAGTATTTAATACAACTTTTTGAGATGTTAAGTTTTAACTCTTCAGAAGCCAGTTGAATTGTTGCAGAGTTAAATAGAATTGGTTATTCTCAAAGACTCAGGATAAACTAAATAAGCTATATAGAGAGTACATTTTAAATGTACAACACAAATTGGAAGTAAAATAAGTTACAAGATAAGTTTACAGGGCAGTTTTTTTTTTAATATAAATGAATGTGTTTCTTAGTGAAATTTTACATTCCTTTGGTTGGAAGATTGGCAATATTTGAAGAGTTAAAAATAGTACTGAAATGTGAAGTTTGGTAGCTCTAAATGTGTTGTGTTTCCTTTTTTTTTTTTTTGACTACTTTAGAATTTTCACAGTTCTAATAAGATTGTTTCCAAGTCTCTCATGTGCAAGCTTTAAAGGATGCACTCTTGCCATTTTATGTACTGGAAGATCATTGGTCAGATTAATACTGTGTCTGACAGAGATGTAAACTGTATAAACTGAGGAACCTCAGCTAATCAGTATTACTTTGTAGACCACCATGCCCACCACATTTCAAACTCAAACTGCCTCTAGATGTCAAAATCCATTGTTTGAGTTTGTTTGCAGTTCCCTCAGCTTGCTGGTAATTGTGGTGTTTTGTTTTTTTTGTTTTGTTTTCAATGCAAATGTGATGTAATATTCTTATTTTCTTTGGATCAAAGCTGGACTGAAAATTGTAATGTGTAATTATTTTTGTGTTCTTAATGTTATTTGGTACTCAAGTTGTAAATAACGTCTACTGCTGTTTATCCCAGTTTCTACTACCTCAGGTGTCCTATAGATTTTTCTTCTACCAAAGTTCACTTTCACAATGAAATTATATTTGCTGTATGACTATGATTCCTAAGACTTCCAGGGCTTAAGGGCTAACTTCTATTAGCACCTTACTGTGTAAGCAAATGTTACAAAAAAAGAATCTCTGGGTTAAGAAAATTTGGCTTAAATGTATTCTTTGTTATTTTAAATATATCAAAGATATTTTAATTAAAATTTTTACCCCATTGAACCAATTTTATAGTATTTGTACCTATTTTGGTGTTTTGTCTTTATAGTAAATAAAAGTTTTTGAACAAAGGTTGTTACTTTTATTTATTTTGGAATAATTCCATTCTTAAAAAAGAGTCCTAAGAATACCACAGAGCACTCACATATACCATTCACTCTCAAAAGCCCCACCCACTCAGGTTTTGCCAGCGGTCTAGTTATATCCTCTATAACAAAAGGATCCGAACCAAGATCAGATTTGTTCTTAGTTATGCTTCTTGAGTCGCAGTCAATCCAGAACTATTCCTTCTTCCTTGACCTTCACACCTTAATTTATTGTTTTGTAAAAGTCATTCAGTTTCCATTCAGTGCTTCCACATGCTTCGGTTCAGAGTGAGTGTCTGTGACAGGAATACCTCAGAGGTGATGCAGGCCGTGTTCTTTTCAGTGTCTCATATCAGGAGGCATACAAGGTCAGTTTGTCTCCTTGCTGTTGATGTAAACTGGATGATCTGATAGGCTTCACCACAGTACTCTTGCCCTTTATAATTAATATCTACCTTTATATTATTTTGTAGAGGTGATATTTTGAGACTAAATAAATACATTGCTATTTATCCAACTTGAGCTCTTTGCTCTTAGCTGTCTTATCTGAATTATTACTTTGGTTGGTCGCCAAACACTGATTTTCTGGTTCCTGCACACCTGTATTGTGTGTGTGTGTGTGTGTGTGTTGTGTCCAACTCTTATGACCTCATGGACTGTAGCCCACCAAGCTCCTCTGTCCATAGGATTTCCCAGGCAAGAATACTGGAGTGGGTAATAGCCTATCCCTTCTCCAGGGGATCTTCCCAACCCAGGGACTGATCCCAGGTCTCCTGCTTTGCAGGCAGATTCTTTACTGGCTGAGCCACCAGGGAAGCACCATATATTTATTAATGGGCATTTTGCTATAAGGAAGACCTCTTCTTTATTACTCACATATCAAAATGGGTTTGTGGATTCCTATTCAGTGAGACAGAATTCATTATTGTCATCACAGATTTACTCAAATTGTCACATTTAGCTATTGGGAGCCTCTCAGAGCTTAGCTTCTCTCTGGACTGACAAGCCACCCATTATTCTCTGACCACTTCTATACTTTCAGACCCATCTTGTGTGTTTGCTTCAGCCTTGGGATCAGCATTTTTCCAAACAGCCCTGACTCCACCGATAAAAAACGGTGCTAGATATGCTCATTGCTCTGGGGTGTCACTGCTCCCACGCCCTCTTGGTAGACAAAGCTAGACTATATATCTGTATATAGTTTTATGCATACATATGCAAAATACACACACACATACACAAAAACCATAAGTTCATACCAGTTTTCAATTTCAGTCTACCACTATCCAGATTCATTCGAGACTTCCCTCTTTCCATATCTGTAACTCCTTTTCTGGACAGTAAGAAACCTGGTTTCCATTTGCCTCAATATATTGACTTATGCTATGGTTAGATAACATCACAGATTCAATGGATATGAATATGAGCAAACCGCAGCAGACAGTGAAAGACAGGGAAGCCTGGCCTGCTGCAGTCTATGGGGTCACAAAGAGTCAGACATAACACAGAAACTAAGCAACAACAAATTGACTGACTTGCTTAAGTTCTCCACCCACCTATGTAACCCGTAAGGAAAGTAACCTAAAGGCAAGGTAAGCTGTATACTTTTTCAGGGTAGTTTTAGGTTCACAACAAAATTGAGCAGAAGATTCATGAATTACCCATATACTTCCTGATCCTACATATTGCATAGCCTCCCCCACTATCAACATCAAATGCTTTTTTGACAAAATGAAAGCATTTTAAGAAATTTTTCTTT
Organism: Bubalus kerabau; assembly: GCF_029407905.1. NCBI lineage: Eukaryota > Metazoa > Chordata > Mammalia > Artiodactyla > Bovidae > Bubalus > Bubalus kerabau. The sequence continues at coordinate 24,250,804 of NC_073641.1, read as the reverse complement.
AAAAAAATTAACTGAAAAATTACATCTTTTTAAAAAAAACCTTCCTTACGTGGTTTGACATGTCATAAACTTGCATATAAACACTACTACTGTCCCCAGACAGCAACAGATAAACTTGATTCTGTTCATATGACTCGATCATGATACAGAAAAACATAAAAACCATCCTCCTATGTTAAAATTGTTGGGAATGAGAATAAAGATTTATTCACCAGCTACTATTTGTCAGGGACACTTTGCAACACAGTGATTATGTTCTGTTTCACAAGTGAGGAGATAAGGCAATTTCAATCATTCTGCAATTCAAGGTGTACCAGGGAACTCATGTGGCTAACCCCAGGGTTTAGTCTTCGATTGTATCTTGTTTTTATTGTGGTGTTGTTTTCTACTTTCATCCTTTGTATGTCTGCTCAGTAGTCGTTTTTCACATGATCACCCTGCAAGATAGGTCATGTCACTGAAAAACTGAGTTCAGAAGCCATCCTGTGTCTTTACATTTGTTTTAAACTTTATGTAATAGCTTGGTTTTAAATGTACACCTTTTAAATAGGCTCTGAATATTGTTCCTAAAGGGCAGACTTCAGTCATTTCAGGAAAATACTAACTTTGAGTAAAGCTTTCTGTTTCAGAGGAATTAATAATTCTGTTGTTCCTTGATTCTATTTAAATGATACTAACAGTTTTTAAAAATGGTCAAATCTGCAGGTTACATGGACTCTAGAAAAATGTTGGGGTATCATGCCCATATGGAAATGCCAAAGAATGCAATTGTGACCTGACATAGTAGTAACTCTTGTTATAAAATAGAATGTATGAAGTACTGCAATCAATGGAGAACACAGTGACAAACAGAAATGTATGTAAACTGCCGTATTTCCATGTTGTGACAATTTATAGGTTTGTCATTTTTTAAATTTTGCTATAAGCAAAAGTCACATGTTGAATTGCCACAAGCAAGGAAAGGATGGGCCTTTTAAAGTAGGTGATGATGATGGACACGGTAAGCACAGAGCCTGAAGCATCACCTGGGTCAAATCTGGCTCTGCCACTTCCCAGTCGTGTAACTCCTGTTTGACTTTCTGAACCTCCATTTCTGCATCTGTAAGATGAAACCAACAGTTTTGAAGAGAGCCTATATAAATGGCTCAGTACAGTGCTAGGCACAATGGATGCACAATATGTGTTTTGTGAATGAAGTGACCCAAGAGTCACAGACTCAAATGCTTTAGCCTTGGGATCAGCTAGAATACTGTGGGGCTAGAATATCCTTAACAGAGCTTTTGGCTGACCTGTGAGTTCAGGCCAAATTCATGTCCAAGAGGGCCAATGGTTACCATGTTGGAACTGAAGAAAAAAAGCCCACTATTGCCAAAACCTGTAAATTTTCAAAAGAAGCTGGAGAGATCTAGATGTTACATGCAATTTTTTAATGTCTACACACTGGAAGCTAATTTTACATTTTTATAAGGAACTGTAGGCTAAACAAAATTCACATGTTTTATCTGGCCTGTGACTAACTGCTTTTGACTTCTGAGCTGGGTCCAGGCTTATAAAATAAAAAAAGAAGTAGAAAATGAGAGTTAAATCTCAGCTTTGGGAAACTGATTCCAGGACTTTTGTCTTCTGAGATACATGACATAAGGGAAAAGTGGAGATGCTGATTATAAATGCTAGAGAACTAACCTATGAGGAGAAAATTATGTCTGATTTTAAGCACTAGTGTGAAGTGCTTACCACTAAAGCCTAATTACCATGTAGCAAACTATACATGAAAATGAAAGTGTGAGTCGCTCAGTCATGTCCAGCTCTTTGCAACCCCATGGACTGCAGCCCACCAGGCTTCTCTGTCCATGGAATTCTCCAGGCAAAAAGACTGCCATTCCCTTCTCCAGCGGATTTTCCCGATCCAGGGGCCAAACCCAGGTCTCCCGCATTGCAAGCAGATTGTTTATCATCTGGGCTACCAGACAAGCCCACTAACTATGCACATGCGGCATTCAAATGTGCCATCCCAGTGGCGATGTAAAGTCCGCATGATGGAAGAACTTCACCCACAACTGAAGCCAACCTCACCACTCTGCATCAACCTGGAGTCTCATTGACCCCTATCCCACAGCCCTCACTTCAGCTTTGCCTCGTTGAAATACAGTGAGGCTAAACCGATGATGCAAGAGTCAAGTCCCAGAGTTCTTTTTCCCACAATGCTGAAATTCGTATTAGAGTTTATTTTTGAGATGACTAAGTGTTAATTTGCTTAATGAGCTCTCCCAACATCTACGCAGACATACTCAGAGGATGAGGGCTGTAACTAGGATGAAAGGGAGAAGAAAGGAAGGGAAATAATAAGGAATGGGGAAATACTGGAAAACCTTTGGTAGGGAGTAGCATGGCCATGTATGTTTTTTTTGAAGATCGTTCTAGCAGTATCTTGAAGAAAGAATCAAATGGGGCTGGCTGAAGAAGGGGCAGAGAAAGTCAGAAGACAACTGCAGTATCTATATAAGAAGGTATGAGGGGGAGGGACTTCCCTGGTGGTCCCAGTGGATAAGACTCCGAGCTCCCTGGTCAGGGAACTAGATCCCGCATGCCGCAACTAAGAAAAAAAAAGAAAATCCTGCATGCCGCAACTGAAGGATCCCACAAGCCACACAGAAGATGAAAGAGCCCACGCCACAACTAAGGCCTGGCACAGCCAGATAAATAAGTAAATATTTACAAAAAAGAAAGTATGAGGGGAGAGTGATGTCAACATCAATAGAAGATAATATCCCTACCAACACTGAGTGATGAAGGAACGGAAAATCTGAACAGACCAATAACAAGTAAGGAGACTGAATTGTACTCCAAAGCCCCTCAACAAAGAAAAGCCTGGGCCCAGATGGTCTCACTGGGGAGTTCTATCAAACATTAAAGGAATTAATGCCAATCCTTTGCAAACTCTTCTAAAAAACTGAGGAGGAGGGAACCTCCCAAGCTCATTTTATGAGCCCAGCATTACCCTGACACCACAGATAAGTAAGATAAGGAGAAAACAGAAACATAAAGGCCAGGGGTGGTCCCAGATGGCAGTGTGGGAAGATCTGGAACTCAACTCCCACACCAAATCAACATTCAGAACACTTTCCTCTAGAAAAGACCTGAAAACTCACTGACCAGCACATTCATGATAAATGATAAAAGGGCCACCCTGGGACAAGCAGGAGAGGCAAGGAGTGGGCTTACTAAAACCCCACCCGCAGAGCAGTGATCCACGGTCCGGAGGGATGTCAACCGTGCAGAGCTTCTCCCCGAGGAGGGAGGGGTTCATGCCCCCATCGGGTCCCGCAAGCCTTGGGACCTGCAGTGGAAGAGATGAACCCCCAGAAGGTTCTGGCTTGGACCCTGGACCAAAGGGCTGTAGAGAACTGAGATATCTCTCTTAAAGGGCTCACGTGCAGACTCACTCGCCCTGGAGAACAGTGTAAATGCAGCAGTTTGAAAAGAGCCTGTTCTCCATTCTGACTGAAGCAATTTATTGATACATTTCCCACCAACAGGGTAGGGGGGGTTCCTTTATCTCTGCATCCTCTCTAGCATTTATTACTTGTCGACTTTTTGATTATGCTCAATCTGACTGGTGTGAGGTGATACTTCATCACAGTTTTTGATTTGCATTTTCCTAATAATTAGTAATATTGAGTATCTTTACATGTGCCTGTTGGCTATCTATATGCCTTCTTTGGAGAAATGCTTATTTATGTCTTCTGCCTATGTTTTGATTGAGCTGTTCTTTGTTTTGTTTTTCTGTATTAAGCTGTATGAGCTGTTTGTTTATTTTTGGAAATTTTTGGAAATTAATTCCTTGTCGGTCACATTGTTGGCAAATATTTTCCCCCATCCTGTAGGCTGTCTTTTCATTTTGTGTATGGTTTCCCTTTGCTGTGCAAAACCTTTTAAGTTTAATTAGGTCCCAATCGTTTACTTTTGTTTTTAATTCCATTACTCTAGAGATGGATCTGAAAAGATGATACTATGATTTATGTTCGAGTGTTCTGCCTGTTTTTTCCTTTAGGAAATGTTCTTACATTTAGGTTCTCAGTCCATCTGGGGTTTACTTTTGATTATGGAGAGGGCAATGGCGACCCACTCCGGAACTCTTGCCTGGAGAATCCCATGAACGGAGGAGCCTGGTGGGCTGCAGTCCATGGGGTCGCTAGGAGTCGGACACGACTGAGCGACTTCACTTTCACTTTTCACTTTCACGCATTGGAGAAGGAAATGGCAACCCACTCCAGTGTTCTTGCCAGGAGAATCCCAGGGGCAGGGAGCCTGGTGGGCTGCCGTCTGTGAGGTCGCACAGAGTCGGACACGACTGAAGTGACTTAGCAGCATGGTGTTAGAGAATGGTATTTCGTTCTTTTATGTGTAGCTGCTCAGTTTTCCCAGCACACTTACTGAAGAGACTGTCTTTTCTCCACTGTATACTCTTGCCTCCTTCGTTGTAGATTAACCGTAAGGGCATGGCTTCCCTCTGGGCTCTCCACTCTGCTCCATTCATCTACCTGCCTGTTTTTGTGCCAGTAGAGTATTCATTGCTATACCTTTGTAGTAATTATGGTACAGTCTGAAGTCAGGAAGTGTGATTCCTCCAGCTTAATTCTTCTTTCTCAAGATTGTTTTGGCTATTGGGGGTCTTCTGTGTTTCCATACAAATTTTTAAACTATTTGTTCTAGTTTTGTGAAAAATGCCATTAGTATTTTGCTAGGGATTGCACTGAATCTACAGACTGCCTTGGGTAATATGGTCCTTTGAACAATATTAATTCTTCCAATCCAAGAACATGGTAGAGACGCATCATATGTTTCATGTGTTGTCTTCAACTTCTTTCCTCCCTGTCCTATAGTTTTCCAGTATGGGTCCTGTACATCTGTAGGTAGCTTCATCCCTCGGCATTTTCTTTTTGATGCAATGGTGAATGACATTGTTTTCTTAGTTTTCCTTTCTGACATTTCATTGTTAGTCTGTGGGAAAGCAACAGATTTCTGTATATTGATTTTGTATCCTTCAGCTTTACCACAGTCATCAATATGAGCTCTAGTATTTTTCTAGTAGCATCTTTAGGATTTTCTATGAAGACTATCATGTCATCTGCAAACAGAGACAGTTTTGCTTCTTTTCCAATTTGGGCTGATGTTTCGTTTCACTCTCTGACTGCTGCAGGTGGTACAAAAGTGGCAAGAGTGGGCATTCTTGTCTTGTTCCTAATCTTAGAGGAACTGCTTTCAGATTTTCACCACTGAATATGATGTTATTTGTGGGTGTGTCATATATGGCCTTTATTATGTTGACGTACGCTCCCTCTATGCCCACTTTCTAGAGAGTGTTTTTTATCATAAATGGATGCTGAAGTTTATCAAAAACTTTTTCTGCATCTATTGAGATGATCATATGATTTTTATTCCTCAAGTTGTTAATGTGATATGATATATCACACTGACTGACTTGTGGATACTGAAAAATCCTTGCATCCCTGGGATAAGTCCCATTTGATCATGATGTATGATCCTTTTAATGTATTGTTGGATTTGCTTTGATAATGATTTTGTTGAGGATTTCTGCATTTATGTCATCAGTAATACTGGCCTGTAATTTTCTTTTTTGTGATATTTTGTCTGGTTTTGGTATCGGGGAGATGGTGTCCTCACAGAATGAGTTAAAAAAATGTTCCTTTCTCTACAATTTTTTAGAATAGTGTCAGAAGGGTAGGTGTTAACTCTTCTCTAAATTTTTGGTAGAATTCACTAGTGAAGCCATCTGGGCCCGGACTTTTGTTTGTTGGGAGTTTTTAAATTGCTGATTCAATTTTGGTACCCATAAAAGTTTCATGTCATGAAAAACAAAAACAGGGATAGATTAGACTAGATTAACTTTGACCCAATTTTAAAAGCAAATAATAAAAGAACAAACAGCTATAAAAGGTATTTTTGAAATCTGAAAAATTTAAATAGGAGCTATATTCATGATAGTGAATTACTGTTCACTTTAAACGTCATTCTGACATGAGTGCACAGGCATATGTTGTGTGTGTGTGTGTGTGGAGAGAGAGAGAGAGGAATTATTACAAAATGTTAACAACTGATGAACCTACATAAAAGATATTTGGTTGTTCCCTGCACTTTTCTATAGGTTAGAAATTTTAAAAATAAAAAATTGGGAACATATTTGTTTATTCTTAAACTTGGTTTCATTTATTTTTGCATTTTACCTTTATTCCCTTTTTTCCCCTGTAACGGGATTTCTGTATTTCAGTGGCAATTCAGCCTTCACTAACTGACCACCTTTAGAATTATTTAGGGAATTACACAACATTGCAAAGAGTCGGACACGACTGAGCGACTGCACTGAACTGAACTGACACAACATCCAGAAGAGGGCACCAGAGTAAACGTTTTCTTTAATGAAAGGATGCTCTCAGCAGTGTTCTGACTGACACATAACTGAAAATCAGACTTTACACCACTTTTTTCTCAAGAATAAATCTCACTGCTCCTTTTAGAAAACTGAAAAAACTCAAGGCAATTCACTGATAATTCCATTTTTCCAATCAAAACCTTAAGTTCAGTGTTTATCCGTTTTCTTAGAGAACAATACTATTCTGCCATCCCCTTGAGACAAGCGTTAACAGTTACAACCAAAGAAAGGCTTTAAAAAGACACATGATGCCTTCTTTCCTGGTTTCCTGTTCTCAAGACCACCTGCTCTTGGTAGACTCTCACCCAGCTGCCAACCACTGTTCCTCTGAGCTTCTCAAACTAGTCCCACATGCTAGTGCTCTGCTTAAGAACCTTCAATGACTACCTACTGCCTATCTCATGATTTCATAATGGTCTGATCTTACTCTGCCTATTTCATTTCCTACTACATCTAATGCAAATTTTTATTCTGAGTAGACCCCACAGTATTCATTCCCACTTCTGCACTTTTGCTCATGCCAATGGTTCTCAAACTAGATGGCAGCAAAGTGGTTGGGGAAAGAGGTGGTTGTGCGTGCGTGCTCAGTTGTGTGCGTGCGTGCTCAGTTGTACCCAACTCTGCGACCCTATAGACCGCACTCTGCCAGGCTCCTCTGTCCATGGGATTTTCTGGGCAAGAATAATGGAGTGGGTTGCCATGCCCTTCTCCAGGGGATCTTCCCAACCCAGGGTTTAAGCCTGATCCTCTTACGGCTACCTACACTGGCAGACGGGTTCTTTACCACTAGTGCCACCTGGGACGCCTGGAGAAAAAGGTGAGTTTTGCTAATTCACAGACTAACAGAGACCATTTTTTTTCTCCTTTTTATGCAGTATTTTCTTTTCTTTTACTTTCTTTTTTCCAAGGGAAAGTATGAACACAGTCCTTCACTACCACAAATTATCCAGCTGCGTTTTCCCCATTTGGGGAAGTTGCAGGGATCAACACATCTGGATAGGCCTCGCCCTGGGAAAACCACTTTCATGATAATTATTTCACACAGTATTTTAGATCCTAAAGCACAAAATGACTTCAAAATACTTTGTGTCTAATTTTATCAATATGCAATATACTACTGTCATTCACAGAACTGACATTAACTTCAATATCTGAAGTTAATAAAACGCCTTGTCACAACTTTCCTTTTAAAAATTTGCATTATAATATGTGGCTGTAACACTCAATTCTTGATCATTTTTGTCTTCAGACCCCATTATCCTTTAAATTTTACTGAGAATCCCCAAGGAGCTTTTGTTTATGTGAGTTATACCTATTGATATTTAGTGTATCATATTAAAACTGATAAACTTTATTTATTCATTAAAAATAACAATTAAAAAATCTATTATATGTTAATATGGATAACGTATCTTTTTGAAAAATAGCTAAATTCCCCCAAATAGTGAAAAGAATGGTATTTTAATATTTTTGCAAATCTATTTTATTTCTGGCTTTATAAAAGATGGCTGGATACTCATACCTACTTCTGCATTCAATCTGTCTTACCATGTATCATGTGACCCCTAGAAAACTCCACTGTACCCTTGTGGGAAAATGAGAATAAAGACAAATAACGTCTGAGTACTATTATGAATATAGTTTTGACCTTGCAGATCTCTAAAATGGTCGTAGAGACCCCTGTGTCACCAGGCAGGACTTAGAGAACTGCTGGTTTATGCCATCCCTTCCTTTCTACCTCTCGTCTATCTACTTCTCTTTGAAGCACTCCTTTACTCCAGTAACTCATACTCAAATTCTGTGGTAACTATTATTTAATATTTATAATTATGTTTTTCCAACTAGACCATAATATTGGATGTATAGGCACACAGTTATCAGTGAATAAATATTTGCCAGTTATGTTACCCACATTAGATGATGTAGCTATTCAAGTAGGCTCCAGAATATCCACCAACTTTAAACATCAACTCTCTTCCAGCAAAGAACTGTGAAATAAGGACTCATGCAAAATAAGCTTGTCCTCCAACAGTTTGAAAAACAGTTCTTTCTTGGATAAAGTCAAAGCTCTAAGTTATTTACTGATCCTGACCATAAAAAATATTAAGTGGATAAACTGCCAGGAATTCATAAAAGGTTTGACTATCTGCTAGTTTGTCAACATAAACTCAATCTTTTCATCACTTACTACAGAGAGAGTAATTTTAACTCCCTCTGAAGGTGGAACGAGAACCCCTCTTTTCTTGTCCAAGAGCAGAAAAACATTGGTGGGTTTATTTTAAATGGTTCAGTAATTCCCTCCTGCATTTCCCTATAAGACTGGCTTTCTAATTCTGGGCTATTTTAAATCTTATCTTCTCATTTCAAAATTCCAATATTACCCTACTGTAACTATTCTCATTGAAGATCTTGCCTCATAGGTCAATGAGAAACTAGAAACCGTCACAATTTAGCCCTCAACTTTCTCCAACCAAATCCCCTAACACACCTTCCATTGAGCCCATAATCTCTGCCTTATGTCTTGCTTCAGATGAAGGTGCGTCCATGCTCCTGTCAGAGGACCTCTCTACTTACCCTCTGAATCAGCTCCCACCTTCTCAAGAACTTTATTCTGGAAATTAGTCATACATCTCTATCAATTTCTTTCGTTCTGTTGGATCATTCTCATTAGCACACAAAGACACTATAGGATCTTTCATCTTACAAAAGTTCTCTTCACCTTTGGCCCTATTTCCTGGCGTCTCTTTTCGTAAACTTACTGAAAGAGTTGTGTACATTTGTTTTTCCTACTTCACCTCACATTTTCTCAACACACTCAAACTTCCCAAAACTGCTTTTGATCAAGTCATCACAGGCCTGTATCTTGCAAAACTCATGGTTGCTGCTCTATCTACATTCTTTGCCATCTCTTCTTCAAGTCTTCTGGCTAAAGACTCTTACTTTTATCTCTGATTATGGCTCCAGGTGTGGATATTCAACTAGTTACTTGACATTTCTCACAGGTATTTTAAAACTTCACCCTCCCACATCCATTCATGAGCAAGTCCCGTCAGCTCCTCCAAAATACAGTCCTAATCCATTCACTCTCTACATCTCCATAGCTACCACTTAGTCTAAACCATCATTATCTCTCACCTGAGCTATTATATTAGCCTTCTAATTAACCTTCCATGTATAGTGACAGCCCACCTATTATCCATAAAATACTCAAACTGGTCTTTTAAAAACAAGAATCAAATCCTATTACTTCTCTGCTCATAACCCTCCAAAGACTTCCCACTGCACTAAGAATCTCAAATCCTTCCCTGAACCTGCAATGCCCCACATGGTTTGGCCTCTTCCCTGACGTCATCCTTCCCTTCTCCTTTACTATCATGTTCCAGCCACGTGGCCCTCTTTTCCCTGCTTGAACATAGCAAGCTCCTACCCATCTCATTGCCTTTGCATTTCCTATCCAGAGACTCTCCCCACAGATCTTCCCAAGTTTTGTGTCTTCTTGTTATTTAGGTCTCAGTCATACATGCCACTACCCTATCCAATGTTGCTACACCAGTTCCCACCCCCAAGTGACCTGTATAAAGAGAGTGAAGTCCCAGGAGGAAACAGACGACACACACGAAGTCCTCCATCCCACTCTCTTCTCAGGACTCTACCTCATTTTCTCCAGGGCACTCATCACTGTCTGATATTATTTATGTGTTTAGTATCTGTCTCCTACACTAGAGCTTCAGATGCAGCAGGTGCTCAATGGATTATCTGTTGAAATCTCATTCTGAACTAATTCTGGAAGTTAGAATCCATTTAGGGACACATGCACTATTTGTGGATTTTTAGGATATTAATAATAAACTTTATCTTTCCTACATGGCATTTTTGTGATTAACAGCATAAATGGGCTTTAAATGAAAAAACACAGCACACATATCTTTAACTGGGTAGAGTATTTCAAGAGACTGAAAACAATAGGAAGCAGGGGTAAAGAATCAGAGAGAAGAGGGCAGTTTTGGACAACAGCACATCTCCATGCCTGCCAATACTAATCTTTTGATCGTCATATATTTTATATTAGAAAATTGTCTGGCAGTCTGTTGTTTCTCATTTATCTGTATTTAAAATTTTATGTAAATCATTAAAGACACGGATGATCTAAAGGACACTAGCAGCCCCTATGACCTAATATTTATAGAATTTTAAACCAGAAAGCTATAAAGCATATACTCTTTTCAACAGCATTTGGTATATTTGCCAAGAGAGAGCATATCCTGGGACATAAGACAAGTTAATAAATTTAAAAGAACTGAAAACATACTTATTCTCTAATGACAAAAAAATTAAAAACCAATTACAGTAACATATCTAGGGAAATCCCAAATATTTAGAAATTAAAAACACATCTAAATCATGAATCAAAAAAGAAATCACAAGGGAAATTTTAAAAATATTTTATACTGAATGCTAATGACAATACAATATATCAAAATTCCCAGGACTCAGCAAACATAATGCTTGGAAGGAAATTTTTAACTTTAGATGCATATATTAGAAAAGAAAAAAGGTCTAAAAACACTGATGCTAAAGTTCTACCTCAAGAAGCTGGAAAAAGAAGGGCAAAATAAACGCAAAGTGAGGAGGATATATAAAATAATAAAATGAACAAAACAGAAAATAGACAAACAACAGCGAAAATTAATAAAATCAGAAGCTATTTCTTTGAAAAGATCCATAAACTTCCAGTTACAATGATGAAGGAAAAAAGAAAACACAAATCACCAAAATTATGAATGAATTTATCACTACAGATCATATAGACATTAAAAAGACAGTAAGATTATATTTATGGACAACTTTATACTACCAAATTTGATGACTTAGATGAAATGAACAAATTCCATGAAAAATACAACTTATCAAACTTAAGACAAGATGAAAGTGAAATTCTGAATAGCCCTACAGTCTTTAAAAGAAACTCAATTCGTTATCAAAGAAAACTAGAAGCCCATGGTTTCAGTGGTGAATTCTATTAACATTCAATAAAGGAAACACCAATCTTATAGTTATTTTTATTTTTGTAGAAAGTAGAGGAGAAAGGAACACTTCTGAACTCATTTCAGGAGGTCAGCATAAGCCTAATACCAAAATCTGAAATAAAACTACAAACAAGCCATGAAACTGAAAAGAGAATCCACCTGCCAATGTGCATTTGATTCCTGGTTAGGAAAGATTCCACGTGCTGCGGAGCAACTAAGCCCAGGCACCGGAACTACTGAGCCTGCCCTCTAGAACCTGTGCGCCACAGCTACTGAGCCCACGTGCTGCAACTTCTGAAACCCAGTGCCTGGAACCTGTGCGCCCCAAGAGAAGCCACCGCAATGAAGCCGGCCTACTACAAGGAAGAGGAGCCCCTGCTCTCTGCAACTAGAGAAAGCCTGCGTGCCGCAATAAAGACCCAGCACAGCCAAAAATATATAAACAAATAAATAAATAAATATTTTAAATGACAGAGTGTGACAAAAGCGTCATTCACAACTGAGTAGTGTCATCTCAGGAATCCAAGGATGGTGCAACATTTGACAATGTGGCTTCCCCAGTGGCACAGCAGTATAGAATCTGCCTGTCATGCAGGAGATCTGAGTTTGATCCCCGGGTGGGAAAGATCCCTGGAGAAGGAAATGTAAACCCACTCCAGTATTCTTGCCTGGGAAATCCCATGGAGGGCTGCAGTGCATGGATTGCAAAGAATTGGACACGACTGACTGACTAAACAACAACAATATTATAATTTACTACATTAACAGGAGAACAGAGAAAAATTATGTGATCATCTCAATAAATAGCAAAGAAAAGTATTTGATATTCACCATTCATTTAAAACTTAAGATAAAAATTCTTGACAAATAAAAAACAGAAGAGAACTTTTTAAACTCTATAAATTATACCTACCAGAAAACTACAGTAAATATTAAACTTGAAGGTGAAACCTTAGAAACAGACAGAAGAATGAAGTATACTTTTACGAACTAAGGGGAGACTCCAAAATATATCTTTAATAAATAAAAGAAACTGAATATACAAAATATAAGAAACTCTAAAGACTCCACCAAAAAACTGTTAAATTAATAAATTCAGTAAACTTCTGGGGAACAATTTCAACATGCAAAAATCTGTTGCATCTCTATACACTAATAAAGAACAAGGAGAAAGACAAATTAAAAAACAACCACATTTACAAATGCATCCAAAAAAAAAAAAATTAGGAATAAATTTAACCAAGGAGGCAAAAGACCTAGACAGTGAAAACTACAAGACATTAAAGAAATAAACTGAAGAAGACACAAATAGATGGAAAGACATTTCATGCTAATGGATTAGAAGTATTAATATTGTTAAAATGCCCATATCACCCAAAGCAATCTACAGATTCAGTGCAGGTTAGTGCCGCAATTAGGCACAGTGCATCTACAGATTCAATCCCTATCAATGCAATCAACTTCCCAAAGGCATTTCTCACAGAAACAGAACAATTCTTAAACTTGTATAGAACCACAAAAAATCCCAAATGACCAAAGCAGTATTGAAGAAGAGCAAAGCAGGATGCAGCATGCTGCCTGTTATCAAATATTACAAAGCTATAGTATTAAAACAGAATGACACTGGCATAAAAATAGACACACAGATCAAAAAAGCATAACAGAGAGCCCAGAAATAAAGCCATGCACATGAATAAATTTACAACAATAAATTTACAAGAAAGGAGAGAAGAATACACAAGGGAGAAAGGATATATCTTCTATAAACGATCTTGGGAAAACTAGACAGCCACATGAAAAAGAATGAAACTAGACTACCAATTTACAGTATACACAAAAATTAACTCAAAATAGATTAAAGACTTGAATGTATAAGACCTGAAATCATAAAACTCCTCAAAGAAAACACAGGCAGTAAGCTCATTCTTACCAATGATTTTTTGGATTTGACATCAAAAGAAAAGGCAACAAAAGCAAAAATAAAAAATAAGTGCAACTACATCAAACTAAAAAGCTTCTGTACAGCAAAGAAAACCATCAGCAAAGTGAAAAGGCAAGCTTCTGAGTGGGAAAAAAGATCTGCAAACCACAAATCTGATAAGGAGGGTATTGTCCAAAAAAATATATAAAGTGAAGTGAAAGTCACTCAGTCATGTCCCACTCTTTGTGACCCCATGGTCTCTATAGTCCATGGAATTCTCCAACTCATACAAATCAAAGCAGCAAAACAATCTGATTTTTAAAATGGGCTAAAGATCCGAACAATTTTCCAAAGAAGATATCTAAATAGCTAACAGGTACATGCAAAGACGCTAACAACACTAAGTAATCAGGGAAGTACAAATCAAAATCACAATGAGATATCACCTTGCATCTGTCAGAAAGACAGCCCAAAACAAGTGTTGGTAAGTTTGAGTGAACTCCGGGAGATAGTGATGGACAGGGAGGCCCGGCGTGCTGCAATTCATGGGGATGCAAAGAGTCGGACACGACTGAGACTGAACTGAACTGAACTGAAGGATGTAGAGAAAGGCAAACCCTTGTGCACTGTTTGTGAGAATGTAAATCCATGCAGTAACTATGGAAAACAGTATGGCTGTTTTCCTCAAAAAAATTAAAATTAGAACTACCATATGATCCAACAATTCCACTTCTGGTTGTTTCCAAAGGAAACCAAATCATAATCTCAAAAAGTTATCTGCATCACATTCACTGCAGCATTATTATTGAAACAACCTAAGTGCCCGTCAATAGATGAATGGATAAAGAAAATGCAGTAAACACACACACACACACAATGACTACTACTCAACCATAAGAGAAACATGAAACTTTGCCATTTGCAACAACTGGATGAACCCTAAAGGCATTATTAAGTGAGATAAAACAGAGACAAACAAGTAGCGTATATTCTAACCTATATGTGGAATCAAAAATAAAAAAGAACTGAAAAAAAACAAAAACACAAGCTCATAGAAACAGAAGTCACGGGGATGTTAATGTACAGCATGCAGATGACGGTTAATAAAACTGTACTGCACATTTCATAGTCAGTAAGAGTACATCTTAAAAGTTCTCATGACAGGAAAAAAATTTTCTGTATATGGTGACAGATGTTAACTATATTATGGTGGCGATACATATAAATATCACATTATATTGCATACTTGATACTAATATAAGGTATGTCAACTATAATTCAAAAAAGTAAATAAATAAATAAGGTCTGGGCAAAATGGTCCTTCAAACTAGGTGTACACCTCCATGATTAAACCTATGATAAAAAATTTCAAAGCACTGGAAATATATACAAAAACTGCTTTTTTGCTTTTAAAGATAAGTATATCACTATAGGTAAGAAGTCAACCAGTTCTTTTTGGTCCCTTTTAAGTCTGGAGACCTTAAAGTTACTCTCTGAATGCCATTTGTTACACATCCTGGAACTGAATTGTCTCCATTTATCAAATCAGGTTAACTCTGGAGGATGTCAATTTACCAAACACCTGCCAGCAGAGCCTCTGGAGTTTGCCAATTACCCTATTACAATAGGGTGAAATAGAAACTTTGACGTTGTTTTTTTTTTTCTTTTTATTACTATTTGGAATAGAGCAAGTTAGTCCTAAGGCTACTTGAATTTCCCTGAATTTTCACTAGATCTGACTAGTTCGATTTAGACTTTTAGGTTAGGATTCACCCTCACTCTGAGGCAAAGAACTCCTGGAAAGCAGACTTTTCATTCTGAGGAAACGGCAATGTATCTATTTCTTAATGAACATCTGCTGATCTGAAGATGACTGAGTTAGTCTCGTGTGTGAAAATACACGAGCGAATGGAGAAAGGAAAAGGAAATAAGGGGCCCTCCTACAGCTCTACGAACCTCTGTTTCAGCGAGTTGGCATCAATAAAGCGGAGGCACGGAGAAGCGGCAACTGGAGCCAAGGGGCACCAGGACAGCCAAGCGGAGCGACGAGGGCTGAGACCACGAAGGGGCGGGACGGCGCGGCCTCCGCTCCTCCTCGTTCGGGGCGGGCCCGAGACCGCGACCCACCTCTCCCGCGCCGTCCTCGTCCAGGCGCCACGGTATAGCCATGCCGGGCCGCCTGATGCGGGGCCTCTGGCAGCGATGGCGCCGTTACAGGTACCGCTTCGTACCCTGGATCGCGCTGAACCTAAGCCACAACCCGAGGTGAGAGGGCGAGGCGGCTCGACCCAGGCCGTTTTCCTACCTCCCAGCGCCGCCACCGCGGCCCGCGGGACTTACGTTAGCGGACCGAGGTGGGCGGAGCCTTAGGCGAGTGGAGCCTCAAGCAGGCGGAGCCTAAGACGGCCTACGGGCCTGAGGCGGGCGGGACCTAAGTGGGCGGGGCTCGAAGTGGGCAAGGCCCCAGGTGGGCGAGGCGGTGGCTGGCTGAGTCAGGCCGGCTGGGGGCCCGAAGACAGCACGGGGCTTTTAGGTGGGCGGGGCCTAAGCCGTATTTCCCATCGTTCCCGGCGCTGCGAGGTCTTCAGGCCTTGTTGCCCGCGGGCGTTGGCCTGAGTTTTAAGTCTAACTGCCTGCAGAGGTTGGGTGCCTGTGTTTGGGCAAAAAATAGGAACTTTTGAAAAAGGGAAATAACTTGCACGGCGTGAAGGTGCGTGGCCTTCTCTCTATCAAGGCAAAGTTAGGAGCTTGAAGTGCCTTAGAAAAGTCAAACCGTAGTTTATTTTTACAGCTCTGTAGTTTGTACGGAGAAAACAATGCAGCTCTGCTGCGAGGGTAACAGCTTGGAGTAGTTGATGTATAAAAACGAGCAAAAAGCCACTAAAAGCAAGTCGGAGTATTGGGTTTAGAATACGGATTCAGCGCCTAAAGAAGGCGATCTAGCCGAGTCAAGGCCGTAGGATCAGTGTTAATACTGGCTTTAGTAAATTGCCTGCTTGGAAGACGTTAACGTGATGCTCACTTAAATAGGCAGACTAGCTCCGTTGAAAGCTGGTGTATAGCCAAAGAGCTCTCCCAGTTTCGTACTACAGAAACGTAAATTCAGATGCATCATCACTACTATCAAACTGAGGTGGAAATTGGTTCCTTGTAAGTAAAACAAGAAGTAAAATAATACTTAAAAAGTGATCATTAAAGTACTCCTGAGAAAGACTGACGACATATATATGTTAAATGTGTCTTTGAAGCTGCTGCTGCTGCTAAGTCGCTTCAGTGGTGTCCGACTCTGTGCGACCCCATAGACGGCAGTCCACCAGGCTCCCCTGTCCCTGGGATTCTCCAGGCAAGAACACTGGAGTGGGTTGCCATTTCCTTCTCCAATGCATAAAAGTGAAAAGTGAAAGTGAAGTCGCCCAGTCGTGTCGGACTCTTAGCGACCCTATGGACGGCAGCCTACCAGGCTCTTCCATCCATGGCATTTTCCAGGCAAGGGTACTGGAGTGGGGTGCCATTGCACCAGCAGCAGAGCGAGACTGACGATATATATAATGTTAAATGTGTCTTTGAAGCTACACCCGTGTAAAAAGGGCCACTGCAATTTGAGGACATAATGGCTTTAGGTGTACTGGAAACCAGCCCGTTTTCTGCTTCTTGTTTTGCCGTTTACCAGCTTTAGGACGTTGGGCAAGTTCCCTAACATCTCTAAGCTTGAGTTTCCTTGTCTGCAAAAACGGGATAATGAAAGTAAGGACCCAGTAGAATTTGGTATGAAATGGGCCTTTTATAAGTATTAGCTGTTGTTGACCTGTGTAAGTATTGTTGTGAGTCAGGTTACTAGAACTGAACCCCCAAAACTCTTTTCCAAACTTCTTAAGTTTTATGCCCTTCAAACACATGAGAATTATCTTCATAAAGGCCAGTAACCCTGATGACATCAAGACAGTCTGGCTTTTATCAGTTGAAGGGTAGTGAATAGAAACTTTTCCCATTTTCAGGACTCTCCGATATGTTCCAGAAGAATCCAAAGACAAAGTTATCTCAGATGAAGATGTCCTAGGAACATTACTGAAAGTTTTCCAGGCTCTATTCGTAAATGATTTCAGTAAACAATCAGATATCTTGACTGTGCTTCCAGAACCTGTTAAATCAAAATACCAAGACCTACTGTCAGTTCAGCATCCAAGGGTGAAACAGCTTGAATACAGACATCAGCAGCAAAATACCTTTACACCAGAAGAAATTCTTTATAAGACATTGGGTTTCAGTGTTGCCCGAGCACCTAGCTCATTGATTTCTGCTGGAAAAGGTGTCTTCGTTACTAAAGGATTGGTACGGAAAGGCGCGGTTGTATCTATGTATCCCGGTAATGACATAATTAGTACTTGACCAAGAGTTTGTTATATACAGATAAATATAAGTTCAACAAAATACCTAACCCTATAAGCCTTAGAGTAAGGGGTTGTATTGGAAACTGATTTCCACATTTTTTTTAATTGGCAAATAATTGATTTACAGTGTCATGTTGGTTTCTGCCATACAAAACGTGAATCAGCCATAGGTATACTTATGTCCCCTCCCTCTTGAGCCTCCCTCCCACCACCCCTACCCCACCCCTCTAGGTTGTCACAGAGTACCAGGTTGAGCTCCCTGTGTTACACAGCAACTTTCCACTCGCTGTCTATTTTACTATGGTAATACATATGTTTCAATGCTATTCTCTAAGTTTGTCCCGCCCTCTCCTTCCCCTGCCATATCCACAAATCCATTCTCTATGTCTGCATCTGTAGTCCTTCCTTACAAATATGATTTCCATGGACTTTTAAATCTTGAGTTGGAAATTAACTGTTTGTTAATTATCTCATGTATTAGAAAGTATCTGGGACCATTTTGAGATAAATGCATTTTTCTTTTAAGGAAATTTTTCTAATCAATATTTAAATTTAAGCAAGTATAGTATGGCCTACTTTGATAAGACTGATTACTTAGAAATTACTAGAGAATAAGTCAGTTTGGGTTAGATAATAATTAAAGGTAAAAAATGATGTGGATTAAAATATAAAGATTAAATTTAAATCTATAAATCACTGAGTAAAGATCTTCCTGCCATTTCTAAACTTGAAAAGTAAAGCAGTTTCTTTGTAAAAGATCATTAACTGGACTGCTCAGTAGAATATATTATTTGTTAAAAGTATTATTTGGTGCAATAGAAAGTATGTGTGAATGTTTGTCCAAAAGACCTGTTTTTTAAGAAGTCATTCTACTATCTTCTTAATTCTATGTCCCTAAACAGGGGCATCTCAGTTTCCTCCTTCACAACTATCCTAACTCCATAAGGACTAAACAGAACAAGCCAGCAACAAACAAATAAATACTAAAATAAATTTAATAAATAGATTAACAGGGCTTCCCTGTTGGCTCAGACGGTAAAGTGTCTGTCTGCAATGCAGGAGACCTGGGTTCGATTCCTGGGTTGGGAAGATCCCCTGGAGAAGGAAACGGCAGCCCACTCAAGTACACTTGCCTGAAAAATCCCATGGATGGAGGAGCCTGGTAGGCTTACCGCCCATGGGGTGGCAAAGAGTTGGACACAACTGAGCGACTTCACTTTCAACATGCCTGCAACATAGGAAGCACCCTGTAAATATTCTCTCCTTTCCTCCATTGCAAATGAAAGGGAAAACAACCTGAATGCCAGCCCCATCTATTCCCATATATATCTACACTAATTGATTAATAACAAAATAATAAAAATCAATAACAAAATTGATTAAAAATAAAATAATAAATATAAAACACATTTCTTAAAAGTCTCTTTAATAGATGTCAAATAGAACTCTTTTAAAAAATAAAAACAAAAACACAACTTTGAAACCGAGCCTATAATGTGATGTTCACATTTTTGTTAACCAAAATAGTCATATTTTATTTGACTGTGTGGACAAGTTTGTTCTGTGTTCCTTCTGCTGTTGGGCACTCTTTAATGAGGGAAGTAGCCAAAGAGAATGTGGTAGTCTAGACTGGAGAATGGTAGAGAAATTAAAGCAAATTCTTCCATGTTCTGTTTATGTTCTAGAGAAAGGTCCTTTATCATGATGGTTATGATTTTTATAGCTTGCTATAATATGTGTTTGTCTTACATATTAGGTACAGTATATCAGAAGTACGAGCCAATCTTTTTCCAGTCCATTGGAAATCCATTTATTTTTAGATGCCTAGATGGGGTGCTCATCGATGGAAATGACAAAGGAATATCAAAAGTCGTGTATAGGTAAGTTGGTACCATGTTCAAATTTAATTGTAGGAGACAGAACCATACCACAATGACTCTGACCACTGGCATTTGCACTTTAAATAAAAATCTATTTAGCAAGCCAGAACAAGACATGGAGGAAACTTAAAGGCATGTTACTAAGTGAAAGAAGCCAATTTGGAAAAGGCTGCATAATATATAAAGTCCAACTATATGACATTCTAGAAAAAGCAAAACTATGGAGACTATAAAATGATCGGCATGTGCTAAAGTCTGGGGAGGTGAGGAGAGGTCAAAAGGTGGAGCATGGAGAATTTTTAGGGCAGTGAAAATATTCTGTGATACCCTAATGATAGATACCTCTCATTATACATGTATCCAAAGCCATAAAATGTACACCACCAAGAGTGAGCTGTAAGGCGAACTATAGACTCTGGGGTGATTATGATGTGTCAGTGTAGGCTCATCAGTTGGAGCAAACATACCAGTCTGGTTGGGGATGGTGAAAACTGGGCAGGCTGTGCATGTATGGGAATGGTGGGTACCTAAGAAACATCTGTACCTTTTCCTTAGTTTTGCTGTGAACCTTAACTCTTCTGAAAAAGTCAATTTAGAAAACTGACCCCCCAAAAAAATCTATTTAGTTAATTGCCCAATTGATTAGATAAGTTTTTTTAACACAGACTTCAAGAATGAGCTTATGGTTGCTGGGGGGTTGGGGGGGGCGGTAAGAATGTGGGGAAGGGATAATTAGGGAGTTTGGGATGGACAGGTACACACTGCTCTATTTAAAACGGATCACCAGCACTGTATAGCACATGAAACTCTGCTCAATGTTATGTGGCAGCCTGGATGGGAGGGGAGTCTGGGGGAGAATGGGTACATGTATATGTTTGATTGAGTCCCTACTCTGCACACATGAAACCATGACAACATTGTTTGTTTATCAGCTATACCCTAATACAAAATTAAAAAGTTAAAAAAAAAGTTTTTAAGAAAAATTTCACCAAGGGTTAACTGAATTTTAAGGTACAGAGGAACAGTCTCTTAGCTAATGCTTTCACCTGTTTCAGATCTTGCAATGGGAGGGATCAACTTGGCCCTTTAAAAATGAGTGATAGTACATGGCTAACATCAGAAATTCATAATCCATTGGCTATAGGACAGTATGTGAACAATTGTTCAAATGGTAAGTTGGCACCCTGGGGCTGTGAGATAAAAATACAGCAGTGGTAATGTTCCTCCTTTGCCATATGACTGAGTGCCAGAGGCAGTTAAGTTTAATATCTCAGCTATTGAAAGCCCAGAAGTAAATTTTATAATGGCTGATATCAACCAGAGAATTTGGGGAGATAATGATGTACATGAATTGGAATTCTTTAACTGTTTTTATTCTGATTTTGCAATAAATAAGGCAATTGATAACTGCCCTTTTGATCACTATTCTTGGTTATTTTTTACTAGTTAACTTAGAGATTATTCTGTCAGTTCCTCAACATAGCCTTATAGATTAATCACTACACTGGTTCTGTTACTAAGTTTGTGAGTTACCAATCTTCTCTAGGGCTTTATTTTCCTATAAGGCTTGATCATCTGACTACATTTAACACAGACTTTGGTATTTGAGATGAACTTGAAGCCTGACTCTTCTACGTAACCTTTATTCTCTCTGAGCCTCTGTTTCCTATCTTCAAAAAGTAAATAATAAAACATGCAAATATATGTATGTATATAATCTTCCAGTGCCTGGAACATAAGAGTGATTATTAATTTGAACATTTTCTGATAATTTAGAAAACTATACATCAAGTGCCATAATTCAGTACTGTTTTCCATGACCTGATAAAATGGTTCTGTTTCTAAACGTTTCGTACTTGTTCTTAGACAGAGCAGCTAATGTCTGTTATCAGGAATTTGATGTGCCTGCAGTTTTCCCTATAGAGCTGAAGCAGTATCTTCCAAACATTGCCTACAGCTATGACAAACAAAGGTTAGTTCTTCTCGGGGTTTTTCCTATCTTCTGTCTTATGCTGTACCTTAAAATATATATATATATTTTCTAAGAAAAAACTAGAGAGTTTGGGTTTTTTTTTTTTAAGTGAAAAATGATAACTTAGATTTTTATGTTCATCATAAAATGTGTTAATATAGGTTATTTTCCATTTATGGTCATCACAAAATATTGGTTCCATTCCCCATGTTGCACACTGCATCCTTGTAGCCTGTCTTATACCCAGAAGTTTGTACCTCTTACTCTCCTACCCGTGTATTTCCCCTCCCACCCCCTGGTAAGCACTAGTCTGTTCTCTGTATCTGTGAGTCTGCTTTTTTGTTGTCATATTCACTAGTATGTTGTAGTTTTTAGATTCCACATATAAGTGATTAGAACAAATATTTATTTATGGCTGCACTGCGTCTTCTTTGCTGCACACAGGCTCTCTCTGTTTGCAGGGAGCAGGGTCTACTCTCTAGTTGCCGTGCACAGGCCTCTCATCGCAGTGCCTTCTCCCACCGCAGAGCATCGGCTCTAGGCACACAGGCTTCAGTAGCTGTGGCACGTGGGCTTAGAAGTTGCGGCTCACGGACTCTAGAGCTCTGGCTCAGTAGTTGTGGTGCTTGGGCTTAGTTGTCCTGCAGCATGTGGGATCTT
Organism: Bubalus kerabau; assembly: GCF_029407905.1. Taxonomy (NCBI): domain Eukaryota; kingdom Metazoa; phylum Chordata; class Mammalia; order Artiodactyla; family Bovidae; genus Bubalus; species Bubalus kerabau. Next base: position 24,228,505 of record NC_073641.1, on the reverse strand, counting down.
CCCGGATCAGGTATCAAACCCATGTCCCCCGCCTTGGCAGTTGGCTTCTTCACTACTGAGCCACTAGGGAAGCCCAAGAATATGTATATTTTTAATGTAACATTTATTTTTTGTGCATTAAGTGGAAAGTCTACTGAGAATACTCAAGTAACAATTTTTAAATATAAGTAATTGTATATTTAAAAGTTTTTTTATTAACAATACTGTAGGAAGACATTGCCTTTATATCATTTCACTTAGCTGCCAGTTGCTAGCAAACTTTATTTTATACAGGCCCAATTAAATTGTCCTTTGATGATGAATGATATTTAAAACTTAGACAATTCCCTGTACTTGATAACTTTTATGTCTCTATATGTATGTGTGTGTGTGTGTTTTAACAATGAAGTTTTTTTCACCTGACATTCTGGGGCATAATATTATTGCTGTTCAGCAAGTACAGGAAAAGTTAGAAGAGTAGGAGCTTGAAGGTATGCATATGTCTTATTGTGTCCATAAAAGGTATTTTTTTTAAATTCCAATAAATGTTAAGTAACATTTCCAGCTTTGTGGAATACAAAGATACAAATTAATTTTTGAAGTGTTGAACTATAATGTCATTTTAAAATGCTTTTTATGATACCAGTTTTGAGGACGGGAACATAGAAACATTTTCAAAGAAGTAGTCAGTTGTATAAACTTATTGATTTGTGGGCTTTTTAAATGATGCAAAATAAATATACTCTAAAATGCCTCCATCAGCAACGAGAGCTATTTCTTTATGGAAATCAAATACATAAATTAAGATGATAGTAAGGAATCTGAATAAAATTATCAATGAAATCCATCTTGATGGTACTAAAAATATGAGCTTGTATCTGTTAACACTGCTGACTTTTGTCTGTTTCTTTGTTTTCAGCCCACTGCGCTGTGTCATTCTTGTTGCACTCAGGGACATTGAACAAGGAGAAGAGCTTTTTTCAAACTACTATACAATTGTCAGCTAACTCTATGAAACTACGTTTACTACTCAGTTATTGAGTTAATTCTAAATGTTTTTTGTAAGTTCCACTTGCAGAACAAATGTTTTGATACCTAATTGGAGTGGGAATTTTGTTTTTATTGATATTAGTATTTTAATTCATCATAAAACCTATTTGCTTCGTTACACTTTCAAATTTGTAATGCAATTCCAGTGTTCATTTGGTTTTCACCTAAGTACACAGTAGCTTACTAAATTAAAAGCCACCATCTGAACTTATAATTTTAACTATTCTTTTGATTATCTTTAGTAGTTTATCAAATTTTAGCCAAGTCATCAGCAGTTCTTACACTGTTGATGTGTACTAACATCCACAAAAACTTAATTAAACCAAGACCAAAAATATTTGTTGTGTTGTCATGAGTTAATTTGGAGAAGGCAATGGCACTCCACTCCAGTAGTCTTGCCTGGAAAATCCCATGGATGGAGGAGCCTGGTAGGCTGCAGTCCATGGGGTCGCTAAGAGTCGGACACGACTGAGCAACTTCACTTTCACTTTTCACTTTCATGCATTGGAGAAGGAAATGGCAACCCACTCGTGTTCTTGCCTGGAGAATCCCAGGGACGGGGGAGCCTGGTGGGTTGCCATCTATGGGGTTGCACAGAGCTGGACACGACTGAAGTGACTTAGCAGCAGCAGCAGCAGCAGCATGAGTTAACTGGGGTTTATGTGTAATTTCAAGATTGTTTTAGCTGGTTAAGGGGGCAATGGGGAGTCATTATATTATTTTCTCTATTTGAACATTTACACACACATGCACACCTACAAAGCTCAAGAGACTGTGAGAGAGATTGTTTTGGCATGGAAATATAGTTAAAAGATGGTGGTGGGAGGAACACCTATTCCCCATTTCTCATGTTTAGTGGGCTTCCATTAGTAATTCTGCCTCTCTCTCCACCTTTTGGAGGAAGAATGATTCTCTGAGATTATTTTTAGAGAAGAACTAGACACCATGGCCCCAACCCCACTAGTTCCTTCTCTGTGGACTCTCCAGTAGTCTGTTCTGGGTGGTTCTCAGCCCTGGGTGGCGAGTAGCCTGTAGTCAGCCCAGCCAGGAAAGGAGTGAGTCTAGTTCAGAGGTGGAGTATCAAATGAGCTGGCCTGGCATCAGCTCTGAAGCCACATTCTCCAGTTCTATTAGTAGGAGTTACTTTGATCTCCATCGACCTGACTCCTGCATCCAACCCTCAGCTCCATACTTGGATAGGGAGGGTGTTATTTATGGGCCTGTCTATGGCACCTGTACAACCAGAGTCTGACCCTCTTGACTGCTACACCAACAGCTTTTCTCACTTAAGTTTATTGTAATTTCAGTAGCCTCCTGATTGCTTTCCATGTTTCCATTCCTGCCCCCTTTTCAGAATAGACAGCCAAGAGTGATTTCTTTTAAGCACAAATCAGATCCTGCTGGCATCTGCTCAGAACTCTTGATTACTCCTACTTTAGAATATATGCCAAGTCCTTCACTACCTCTGATCTCACATCCTGCTCTCTCCACACAGCCTCAGCTGTCTCCTTGCCACTCCTGAGACCGCGGGGTACATTCCCACCTCAGGGTTTTTGTACTAGTTCTGCCTCCAAAAACCTCCCCCGCAATAGCCATATAGCTCTTTGCGTCACCTTGCCTAACTAAGCTACTGAAATTTACAATCCTCAACCGCCAACCCCTAATGCTCCCCATTCATTTATGTAGCGTTTATGATGTCTATGCACCTAAGTCCATGGGAGCATCTTTTTCTCAGCCTCATTTGTCTTTTATTTGTGCCACAAGGGGAACTCACTTTGTTAAAAAGCCAAGGGCTTCCCTGGTGACTCGGTAAAGAATCCACCTGCCAGTGCAACAGACACGGGTTCAATCCCTGGTCCAGGAGGATCCCACGTGCCTCGGAGCAGCTAAGCCTGTGCAACACACAGGCTATTGGACCCGTGCTCCAGAGCCCAGGAGCCTCAGCTACTGAAGCCCGAGCACCCTAGAGCCTGTGCTCCACACAAGAAGCCACCGCAATGAAAAGCCCAAGAACAGCAACCAGAGAGTAGTCCCCATCTGCTGCAACTAGAGAAAAGCCCTCGTGCAGCAACAAAGACCCAGTACAGCCAAAAATAAAATTATACATTCTATATATATATAAGCCAAGCTAGTTGATCAAGAAGATCCTATTATCCAGAACTTTTAAGTTAAATACAGAAATGTAACTCCTGCGGTAGTGTTAGGTATCTAGGAGTGAAGTGTCAGACTTTTTAAAAATAATTCATTAAAAAATGCGTATAACATAGAGTACAAATATGGTACAACATTAATTGTTCGATCAGGATTGTTCTTTATACTCTTATTTTAACTTTTGTCTTAAAAGTTTTTCTATCTTAAGTTGGGGGGAAGTTACCATCAGCTTAAGTGTAATATAGTGAAACAAACATCAAATTCATCAAACATTCACTGAATGCCTACTATGTGAAGGGTCCTGGAAGATTCAAACAGTTCCTGCTGATAAAATGCTCACAATGGGTGAATAAAGCTTGCCCAGTATGATGACTTGGTCTGGACTAGAGGGATGAAGTTATTTTTTAACAAGAAAACACTGCTATTTAAAAAAAAAAAAATCATTTTTTCCTTACTGGAATAACTTTTCAAGATTTATAAATGACTTATTTCATTTCTGACATGTTTATGAAATGCTTTTATTATTTCTACACCTGGAAACAACTTCATGGCAGTGTTAGCTTTACTTGTGTAAAAACATTCTCATCAAAATCTAGGTATACTATGAAGCTTGTCTCTCACTGAAGTGAATGCCAGCTAGAGTATATTAAGCCTTGAAAAACGTTGAGTATTTCTGATCTAGGACTAGGACTTCAGTGACCCTGTGCAGTTTTGTTCAGAGAACCCAGCCAGCCACAGAAAAGAGAATACGGAATAGAGATCACTTACCTGGGTGGGAAATCCTAAACAGTGCTATACCCCAAGACTATTTTAAATTAAAAATGGAAGTGCGTATAACGAACTACCCAATTTACAGATACCATGCAACCTTTGAAAAAGGAAGAGAAGCAGCATGCTGGAAAAGCAAACCATGGATGGATGGAATGGGTTAAGGTCTACAAGTGTCTAGATTACTCTGCTCTCACTAGGCTCTCCTCCCTCCCCTAAAAGCCTAAAGGGCTGTGCTCACATATGGCACTCGGCTGCACACTTCATTGTATTCAGCCAAGAAACACTGGTGTTTCTCCCCACTTTGAAGGCACTTCTGTGTATGTGTACACCAGGGAGGCCTGCTCATCAAGGCTCTTTGGTATCTGTGAATGAAGAAATGTGATTTTTGATGAGCAACTGAAGCAAAGATGTCCTCTTGTCCTTGTACAAAACCGACATTACGTGCCATCTGATCACTGCATATTAAGAAAGGAACTAGACAGAAAAAGCTCTGGTCAGAACAAGTGAAATACGGGGACCAAACTTGTGAAATTAGGCCAAAGTGAGATATTTAGCTTGGGAAGATGAAGACTTGGGAAAGTTATTTCTGGAGTCTACCAAACAGGAGACAGGGATCAAGACCATCCCCAAGAAAAAAAAATGCAAAAAAGCAAAATGGCTGGCTGAGGAGGCCTTACAAATAACTGTGAAAAGAAGAAAAGCAAAACGCAAAGGAGAAAAGGAAAGATATATCCATTTGAATGCAGAGTTCCAGATAGCAAGGAGAGATAAGAAAGCCTTCCTCAGTGATCAATGCAAAGAAACAGAGGAAAACAATAGAATGGGAAGGACTGGAGTTCTCTTCAAGAAAATTAGAGATACCAAGGGAACATTTCATGCAAAGATGGGTTCAATAAAGGACAGAAATGGTATGGACCTAATAGAAGCAGGAGATACTAAGAAGAGGTGGCAAGAATACACAGAAGAATTGTACAAAACAGATCTTCACAACCCAGATAATCACGATGGTGTGATCCCTCACTTAGAGCCAGACATCCTGAAATGTGAAGTCGAGTCGGCCTTAGAAAGCATCACTACGAACAAAGCTAGTGGAGGTGATGGAATTCCAGTGGAAAAGGTCAGTTTTCATTCCAGTCCCAAAGAATGCTCAAACTGCCGCACAATTGCACTCATCTCACATGCTAGTAAAGTAATGCTCAAAATTCTCCAAGCCAGGCTTCAGCAATACGTGAACCGTGAACTTCCAGATGTTCAAGCTGGTTTTAGAAAAGGCAGAGGAACCAGAGACCAAATTGCCAACATCCACTGGATCACTGAAAAAGCAAGAGAGTTCCAGAAAAACATCTATTTCTGCTTTATTGACTATGCCAAAGCCTTTGACTGTGTGGTCACAATAAACTGTGGAAAATTCTGAAAAAGATGGGAATACCAGACCACCTGACGTGCCTCTTGAGAAATGTGTATGCAGGTCAGGAAGCAACAGTTAGAACTGGACATGGAACAACAGACTGGTTCCAAATCGGGAAAGGAGTACGTCAAGGCTGTATATTGTCACCCTGCTTATTTAACTTATATGCAGAGTACATGATGAGAAATACTGGACTGGATGAAGCACAAGCTGTAATCAAGATTGCCGGGAAAAATACCAATAACCTGAGATATGCAGATGACATCACCCTTATGGCAGAAAGTGAAGAGGAACTAAAAAGCCTCTTGATGAAAGTGAAAGAGGAGGAGTGAAAAAGTTGGCTTAAAGCTCAACGTTCAGAAAACTAAGATCATGGCATCTGGCCCCATCACTTCATGGCAAATAGATGGGGAAACAATGCAAACAGTCACAGACTTTATTTTTTGGGGCTCCAAAATCACTGCAGATGGTGACTGCAGCCATGAAATTAAAAGATGCTTGCTCCTTGGAAGAAAAGTTATGACCAACCCAGACAGCATATTTAAAAGCAGAGTCATTACTTTGCCAACAAAGGTCCGTCTAGTCAAGGCTATGGTTTTTCCAATAGTCATGTATGGATGTGAGAGTTGGACTATCAAGAAAGCTGAGTGCAGAATTGATGCTTTTGAACTGTGGTGTTGGAGAAGACTCTTGAGAGTCCCTTGGACTGCAAGGAGATCCAACCAGTCCATCCTAAAGGAAATCAGTCCTGAATATTCATTGGAAGGACTGATTTTGAAGCTGAAACTCCAATACTTTGGCCACCTGATGTGAAGAGCTGACTCATTTGAAAAGACCCTGATGCTGGGAAAGGTTAAAGACAGGGAGGAGAAGGGGATGACAGAGGATGAGATGATTGGATGGCGTCACCGACTCAAGGGACACGAGTTTGAGTGGACTCTGGGAGTTGGTGATGGACAGGGAGGCCTGGCGTGCTGCAGTCCATGGGGTCGCAAAGAGTCAGACACGACTGAGTGACTGAACTGAACTGAACCAAACTATGAACATTATAATAAGGAAGACTAGTTTACTATAAATATACTATGAAATAATAACATCTAATCAAATTTCAGATTTCAGGTCTCCCTAAATGACAACAGTTACTGAGAACAGTGTTTGAAACATAACAGACATTCAGTAAGTATTTCCTGAATGAAACTAAAAGTACATATAATCCTCACTTTGGGATAGCTAGAATTTTATTGTATTGATAGGTGGACATTTATTTTAGAGGATTTAAAGAAAACTATTTCACCTATCAATTGTATTTACCCATCAAATATCTTATTTACTACATCTAAAACCTACTTAACAGTGTTAAATATCTGTCCATGTGTTATAGCTTAAGAGTCATTAGATAAAAATCTATTTGTGGCAAATACTCACACGAACCAAGAAAAAAAAAAGATTTCCAGATTTTTATTTCTGGAACTGTACACCAGGTATTAAAGTACAACAAATACAAAATAATGCTCAAAAAAATCAGTGTTTATGTACAAATATTAAAATCAATGCAACAATAGCAACTTCCTCTTGAACATCTGATACTAAAACTTGTTCTGATTGTCACTAATCAATCTCATACTCACGGCGTACTTATTTCAAACCGGGACAACTGGAATCATTGGTCATCTAAGAGGAGTTTTAATATCTACCATATTTAACAATAAAACTAACAGTTTCCTCCTTTCAGTGAAAAAATTAAGAACTTTTTAAAAAACATAGTACTGTCAATATTTTTATAAATTATTTCAATTTCCATTTGTAGACAATGTGCTTTGAAACTCTGGGCAAACAATCTCGTTGGTGGTCAGGTTTATTCATAGTTTACATTCAAAGTTGAAATATTTACTAGAGACTTTGGTTGAATTAAATAGTTTCACTATGCTCTATTAGATTTGATGTTCTCAAATATTATGACCCTCAATTGTAAAAATTAAAAAGGAAACAATTGCACAGTTCTTTGACCTAATTGTACAGACTTTAGTATTGTTTAAACAGTATTCTACATCCTTCAAGTAAATTCAGCAGTTGACCATAACAAGAGGAAAACTAAACACTGAAAAAGCTAGCATGAAAAAGTGGAGTACAACTAACAAAAGTAAAGTATTGCTATAATCACAGCACCAGTTTCACTTCTAAATGAATCCGCTGTCCTCTTCAAACCCCCTGTACATAAAAAGACACATCAGCCAACACTGCAACTGCTCACCGTGGATTTTTGGTTTGTTCATATGAAAATAATATGGCAAAGAAAAAAAAAGAATTTATCACAGTTTGTTATAAGAATTGTGCTTAACACTTAATAATAAAGGCATTATTGTTTCTTCATAAGACTGCAAATCAGTTATTTTCACGCTCTCAAACGCAATTCTTCTAAGAAACAGTAACAAATTCTCTGTTAAGATGCTTAAACGGAGAGGAAAAAAACCCCAGTAAATCCAGATTTAAAAGGAAATTCAATAAATAGTTATTTTACATGAATAAAGTCATAGTGGTACAATTTATGAATGTCACATCAAGCATGCACAAAAATGGTATTATACATGGAGGAAGCAGTCAGAAAATATTGAATTAGATCTAAAAAGATATGAAGAATTTACATATATATACAAAAATCTTGCAAATTATTGCCTCATTTTAACAAGGAATTAAAAGTAAACGTTACCAGCTAGTTAGCACTCTCTAAGAGGCTAAAATCAGATTGGTGTTTAAAAATCTATTAAACTAGCTGGAATTTATTTTTCTCTCATATCATTTCTGGATTTTGGTCAAAAATCTTTATTTAAATAACTAAAGTGTCCATTCAACTTGCTGATAATCAAAACTTCAGATAAGAAACACTGTTTCCATCTTATATCAAGACCCCAGCAATGCATAGATAAACTGAGTATATCACCGCGTCAGCTGCTGAGAATGGGCATGTTCATGTAAGTGCAACTGGTATGAGCATTCAGTCATCTTTGTGTAAATGATTTTATACAGACCAGCCACTGTAAACCCAGAGTAAAAATTAAAGTTATAACAATGGAAGATTATGGCCAGTATCTTACTAAATTATAGATGTATTCATTTTTAACAAAAGAAATTAGGTTCAAAGTTTAGCACAACACCACAGCAATATGAAGCTGACAACTTGGATAAAAATATCTGAAAGCAACAAAAAGCCCAGGCTACCCATTATTTACTGTGTGCATACAGGAATGCTGACTTTAGATGTATAAATTAGAGACTGACTTTAAGTTATTAATTTAACTACTTTCGTCCACTGTGCTAAACTTTTTAAGTAAATGTGCTAATGCGTAAACACTTCAAAGCAATCTTCATTAAAATGCTGCAAAGAAAAACAAGAATACAAATCATCCAAAACAAAGGATGTCATTGCAGTTCACAGTTTGTATAATAAATACCCTCCCTTTCCATCACTAAGGTCACTACATTCTATCTATTCATCAGCACAACCTTGAAGCGACTTATACTTAAAAATATCAGCAATGTAGCCAAATATTTAAGTTTTGGCAAAGCAAGACAACTAGTAGAAACTGAAAATTTTAATTAAGACGGTGCAAAAAAAAAGGAAAATTCTGTGTTTTAACTGAACTATAAAAGCAAAGCTTATCATATCCTAACACTGCATTACATATTGCATGAATTCACCTTATAACTTAAAGATGCATGTCTACAGAGCAAAAATGGCCAGAGTTTATGACAATGGTTTCTCATTCACAATGTTTAGAATAAAAATAAAAGTGAGTTTTGAGACGCATCTGAACGTCAATCACTTTTTAGAACTTAAAAGTGGTAACGTACCATTGTATTTCAGATAGAAACTCACATTTTTTCTTCCCAACTGGTCCAAGCTAAACAGAAAAGTTTAAATATACTTCAAGGTTCTACTGCATTATGTGTAGGATCTAGAAATCCCACCTAAATATTAACATTTGAACTGCAGCACTACAAAACAACTGAAAAAGTGTCCCAAAATGTAAACCAGTCTAAGTGGCAACGTCCTTGGCTTTGTAGACTGTGCCCTGCAAGTCAACTGCCTCAGGAAAAACTAAGTTATCAACGACCGGTATGATTTTTATGATTACAATCTTGATAATGGTGGACAAAACCCCATCTAAATACCATATTTTCAAATGCCAACTTTTTAGCCAATAAATGAAGTTACACAGAAGTCTTCCGGCAGTAAAATGACCAATTCTGTGTAAGGTAGCCCTGGTCTAGAATTTTGAAACAGGATCCAAGCAAGCGTCTTCATAATTTGCACGCAGTTCCTCGTGCTGGCTTCTATAAAGATGGACTTGCTGTTTTGTAAACTGAAGTGCTCTAGTTGAATAACATGAGAGAAGTTTCCATTTTTAAAAAAATCCTTGCATGTTTGTGCAGTTTAAAGAAACCTACCCCTGCTTTTATTTAATTAAGAAAATAAAACCAAAAAATGCTACATTGAGCAGGGATCAGGATCGGTACCTGTAAACATTGTTATTCCACTGCATCCATTACGGCAAAAGGAATTTACACGAATAGAAGCCACTCCATTCAGTTCAGAACATCTGTGCTGGTTTTGAGCTGGTGGCCTCTGTCTACAGGTTTTAAAAATGGGAGTGAGGGCAGTGGGGAACAGAAAAGAATAGAAAAAGAAGGGAGTGGGGAAGAGGTATTGGGGATGAGGAAGAGATAAGCAGAGCTTAAAGCTGCACCACAGAGTTCAATCTTAGTTCCCAACTCTGCTGATCATAGTTCATTTCCACATTTATGGATTGAAAATGAAAATACTCTTGATAAATCAAGATATAGTTCTATACATACTGACATCACTGATGTCATAGTGAAAAAAGTTCAAACTTCCAGTGAAAGACTAAGCAAACCTGATACTTTCCTGGTACTGGTACTGCACACCCACTGTTTCTGGGCCCTTCACTCGCTTCATTCAGAATGCAGGGCGGCATGCTGATGCAGAGCGTGGGCACTGATGAAACCATTGGTCTCGTTGGCAGACAGACTGCCAAAGTCAGCCACAGACACAGCCATTTTGGCACTGGTGATATGATGTGTGTGATTTTCAAAGTCTACACCCAAATTATTTACAGAAACCTCATTCATAAAGGATTCAGGAACAGCAATGCCCATTTTCAATCTCTTTGCTGGTCTTTCTGACTCTTCACTGCACATGTTCATGGGGTTCAGCTCTGAGTGATAAAATCCAGTCTCAAATAAATTAAAACAATCACTTTCCCCATTGCTGGGCAGGGTGAGTAACTCCTCCGTCACAACAGGCACATGACTGACTTGTCCACGGGGCGTGCTGCCCAGTGGAGGAAAGCCATCACCCAAACAACTCACATCCGCTGGGTTGCAGGCAGTCGCTACGCTGGTGGTCAAAGCTAAGAAGAAATGAGAGATGGTTTCAGTAAGTGGTCCTGCATTATGTGCAAAGAGGATATCATTCCATCCCACGTTACACTAAAAAATGCAAAAAGATGCTCATGTTCTTACCTGTCAAATCACTGGCAGTGAAAGAGTTGAGAATGTTTAGCTGTTGATCAGGTACAGGCTCAGGTCGGTTAGAAGTTAAGGCTGAAGAATTTACTGTCCCACCCAGAGCTTCTGTTTCATCCACCAAACGATCCATATAGTCCCTAAAAAACACACCCAAATAACGTTGTGACTGCTTATCACAGTTAAAAACAAAAATCCCTGAAGTCAAGCCCACGGTACTTACGTAACTCCAGGGTGATGGTTATATCGTTTCTTTCCAAATTTTGTCTGTTGAGCAAAGTAATCATAACGCTCAGATTTCTTCCACATATAGTAGAATGCTACACATTCAGCAACTGTTCTAGTTCTCACCTAATAAAAAAAAGTTGAATTTTTTTTAAAAACCTAAAAATTCTACATATTTTTAGTAACTTTTTTTTTTTTAACACCCATGGGTCTCATTTTCTATCTTCCTAATTATGAAATTCTAAATATGTTACTAGTAAACTGTTTTTATTTTCACACTATTTAATAATGAGGCTACCTTCCAAAGCACAAGGCTTTTTATTTAAATCAGAATGTAATAATAATAATAAATGTGCATCCAGAAATTATCTTACACCTTTACTGAAAATCTTAAAACACTGACATACTTAACTTTTCTTCACTGAACTTTCACCATGATTCTGACTGTACCAAGGGTACTTGTTAACCCTGAGTGATCCATGAATGAGCCTCAATGGGATATAGTAATTCCCAAAATGTCATTCAAGTACACTTTTCTGGGGAGAAGGGTGCAGCTTCATCAGATTATCAAAGGGCTCCATGACCCAAAAGAGACTCCGTTTGTAAAGGGATCAGTACTCAACCGCATCTGGAATTTAAGATGATTGCCAGCTAAAGGCAAGATTTTTCCTCTATCATGCATTTGGCTCTTAGCTGCAACAAAGTCTGGTAGAAAATAAAAAATGATAATAAAATTTGAGCCTCATTCAACTTGGCTCCATATCCAGACTAGGGTTTCTCTAACTATATACAGCTAAAGGTATGAATTCAGACGTACAGAAAAAAATTCCATATCTTTACCCAATAAACACTTTCTCCTCTGCTTAATTACCCAATAAGGAAGTTTTAGAACCTCTATTGTGATTAGTGGCTTTGGTATAAGATCATAATATAGGAACAAGCATTCTAAACCAAGAAATAAAGTACACCTTTCAATAAACACATTAACCTTAAGTCTCCAAAACTTGAAAGCAATCAAGATGTCCTTCAAATGGTAAATGGATAAACAAACTGGTACATCCATACAATGGGATATTATTCAGTGATAAAAAGAAATGAGCCACAAAAAAACATGGAGGAACTTTAAATGCATATTACTTAAGTCAAGAAGCCAATCTGCAAAGGCTACATACTGTATGATTCCAAGTATATGACACAATTTTTAGGTCACTGAAACTATTCTGTAGGATACTACAGTGGTGGATAGGTATCGTCACATATTTTTCAAAATCCATAGAATATATAACACAAAGAGTGAATCCCAATGTAAACTATAAACTTTGGGGGATAAAAATATGGCAATGTAGATTTATCAGCTGTAACAAATATACCACTCTGGTGTGGGATGCTGATGGAGGAAGAAGCCATGTATGTGCAGGAGCAGGAAATACATGGGACTTCTACTTTCTCAATTTGGCTATGAACTTAAAACTGCTCTAAAAAATAAAGTCAATTTTTTAAAAAGTGTGTATATATTCTAAAAAGCTTGAGATAATTATCTTTCATTAAAATATGATTTGTTTATACTTTCTTTTTGTCCTAAGGAAACTAGAATTCTGAAATATTTAACTGGATATTCAATGCCTATTGCTATTCAATATTCTAGGCCTACTGTTTTTTAAAGTAGATTTTATATTTCAGAGCAGTATTGGGTTTGTGGCTCAGATGGTAAAGAATCTGCCTGCAATGTAGGAGACATGGGTTCAATTCCTGTGCCTGGAGAAGGAACTGGCAACCCAACCCACTCCAGTATTCTTGCCTGGAGAATCCCATAGACAGAGGAGCCTGGCAGACCATGGGGTCACAAAGAGTCGGACACAACTGAGCAACTAGATGACATGACATTGAATTTACAGAAAGACTGATCAGAAAGTAACCAATATGTTAATAGCATGGGAGCATTAACAAGTTATAGCTTTTCCCCCCCACCCAAGTGGACTTATAAATTAGTTGCTTATATTCATTGTAATCACTAAGCAATTTTTCTGTTTGTTTATGTCTAATTTGCCTAACTTACCTTATTCTTCTGTATAAGATGAAAATCTTTTCCAAAAAGCATGAGTGCATGTTCAAAGCTCCGGCATTCTTCTTCTGTCCATGCAGTCATTCCTTCTAAAGAAATTTTAAAACAAAATAAATTGGCCTCAAAACTCATATATACAAATCACTGATTTACTTACAGTATGGTTTCCTAATAAAAAACTATAAACTTCTACACACACACACATACAAGTCCTTACTAAAAGTATGCTTTTAGTAATCCTAACTAAAAAAATTTAGACTACCAAAATATAAACATTGGGTTTTTTTCTCTGTATAATGAGACAAGAATTTATTTTTTTCCCTACAATTTATGTTCATTGTTTTTTTGATTTTTTTTTTTTAAACAATGAGCATTTTTAATTAGAAAAAAATAAAATGTTATCTCTCTATGGAAAGAAAAGCCTTACTTCGGTCTTACATCAAAATCAGTTTATGGTCTCTTTTAATTACAGACCATAAATAATCAACACATATTTATTTAAAGTCAATTTGCAGAGTGCTATACTGCAGAAATATAAAAGGAATAAAAAACAGCTTATGCTCTCAAAAGACTAAGTCCCATTCAACTTCCCAGCAGATATTAATACTGACGAATTAAATCTACTTGAAGCAGAGGAGACCTGAAGTGCCCCACTCACAATGGAGGCCTGGTCCCCAAAGCCATTCACAGTAGTCCACCACAAAGGTGAAAAACAGTTTGACTGAAAAAGAAAATCTGAGAAACCTTGAACTAAAGAAAAATTAAATGCACTTAGCATTTCAGAGTTTTGAGAGCTTAAAATAATTTTTTCAGAAAAGCAGCTACAGAAACCTTTCAATAGACTATTTCATCCACAAGTTTCGATGCATTGTTTTCAGCTTTTATATTCTTCCAAGTTTATTTATATTATATTATTAAGCATTATTTCACTCTACATACTTAATGAAAGCTATGGTGCATGCAATCCATTTATATGACAAAAGTATTGAAATTAAAGTTAACCATTTTCCCTGACACACACAAGTCAAAACCTAAGCACTATAAAAATAGTTACATGATTACTAAAAATATACTTCTTGCATGTTTATTATGCATGATTGGAATATATTATACGTTTCTTTTTTAATTTTTTAATTTCCTTTTCATTTCCTGTCTGGTTTGAGAAAGACAAAACTTTTTTCCCCCAATGAAATCATAAAATCATTCTTATTATTTACTTTGGATATACTGTCATCTCTGGGGTCTGCTTTGTTCTGGAGGTGATAGGGGGGTAACTAATTTGTATTTGAACAATCTCTGGTATGTCTAAAAATAGAAGGCAAGAAAAGGAAAAAATTACTTGCTATGAAGATGAACACAGATCTTACACAAAAGTGTGACAAGACTATGCCGTCCTTTATGATACTTTGCTTATTCTGATCCCAAAGTCCAGCCCCTGTCCTTTCCCTCTCTTGATCCCAAGTGCTTCTTACCTTGAGATGCCTTTCCATTGCAACAGTATCTTTCGATTGCTTCCTTTATATTATGGTTACACTTGAGAAGTTCATATAATGCCTAGGGGAAAGAGAAAAAAAATATTCAACAAAATTAACCAAAAGTTCATACTTAGCAGCATTCAAAACAAACACACACACAAACAAAAACATGTGCATTGTAAGAATCCTGACAAATACCAGCTGAAATGCTAATTTCAGGACATCTGAAGCGTATGTTTGCTTAGACATTTAATTTATCCTATACACTGACTCAGGAGAAGGCAACGGCACTCCACTCCAGTACTCTTGCCTGGAGAATCCCAGGGACGGGGGAGCCTGGTGGGCTGCCGTCTATAGGGTCACGCAGAGTCGGACACGATTGACGCGACTTAGCAGCAGTATACACTGACTCTGGTATCCCAGGAGTTTTTTCATTCTCACTCTACTGCTCAGAAGTCATCTACCAGTATCATTCCTCGCTTTTTTATTTTTTTAATTGCTAGATCTTCTGAGCTGGTAGAATTCTCCTATTTTAAATGTTTATTTCCAGTTGAGAAAAGTAAGAATCATGGTCTTGTCTCTTGTTACCACCTACTCCCTGACTTTTAGAGTTTTAATAAAAGACAACAGCAGCAGGCCTAGAGTAGAAGGATAGATATTTTAATGACTGGAGTTGATAATGGTCTTAGTTATTTCCATCTACTACGGAAGATACCATTTTTTTAAAAATTAGAATTTCCTCCCATTAAATCTGTTTGGAATTATGAATATACTAAATAGCAGCAGACAGAACTCAATTGAAAGTTAACTAATAATCTACTTTGTCAAGTAAGTTTCAAGAAAGGCAAGTATATGAGTAAACCTATTAACACATTAATAGGTTAATAATCAATACACCAATAATCAACCATTAAAAACAATCTCAACAGTTGCTAAAAAAGCTTCAGATAAATCAGTACCTATTTTTATGTTTAAAAAGACAAAAAGTGTAATAGTTATAAGTAGCTAGGTATTATCTTATTCTAAGAAAACAGCCAGCATCAAACCATGGCTGATATTATGCTTAATGTAAAAACCTGAGGTGTATTCTGTGGTCACTCACTCAGCTGTGTCCAGCTCTTTGAGACCCCAGGGACTATAGCCCACTAGGCTCCTCTGTCCAAAGGATTTTCCAGGCAAGAGTACTGGAGTGGAGTACAGGAGGATTCTTTACCACTGGGCCACCTGGGAAGCTCTTTCAACAAAAGCAGGCCTCAAACCACTATTACTACCAAAAGTCTCTGCGAGTTACGGCTAATGTAGTAAGTAGGACATATAATAAGAATAAGAGATATAATAATGGTGAGGAAGGAATAAAAGTCTAATTTAATAATAATTTTAAGACTAGAAAACCTAAGAGAAACAACTGAAAAATCATTATACTAAATTAGTTTCAATAGCTTGAGAAAAAAAACTTTATATATTTCTCTAAATCAATAATATACAAATACAAATATACTAGAGATCCCATTTACAAAGCTAAATACATGCACACATTTCAAGACAATGAGGAATCAATTAGACACTGATATTTAAACAAAAACATTCAAGTGATTAAAAAAATCAAATAAACAGAGAATCAGATCATGCTCTTCAAATAAAAGGTTTAATGTTTTAAAGGTACTAATTCTTCCAAAATTAACTTACAGTTTTAACAAAATATCAGTAGAAAAATCCAACAGGATTTCCTTTTGACAGCTGACAAAACTGCTCTTAAGTTCAGCTAGTATGGCTTCTCTATGTTATTTGGAAATTCAAGTTTGAATCCACCTATCTCTGGGCACCCATTAATCAGGATTAACTAGACTAGCAATAACAAGTGAAAAGGTATATGAGAGGGGTAAAACAATGCCAGAGAGAAAAAACCCTGATAGGCCATACTCCTACGCTTATCCCACATACCCTCAGGAGACTGCTCTGCACCTACAAGTACACAGTACTTAACAGATACCCTAAAGCAAATTTATACACACTTAATAGACATTAACTTTAACCACTTCCTTAATAAAGTTCAAGAATAATCCAAGAAGTAACTTCATTGTAAAATCTCAAAGTCCAAGCATAGAGAATGTCTAAATATACGATGGAATATACAGTCACCAAGTCACCAAGAATGAACTATTAAAGAAATCTAAATAGCAAAGAAAATGAGATTAAGGGATTAAAAGGATACAAAATGGTATCTAAAGTAGAATATATGTGTGTATAAAGGAAAAAAAGCCAGAAGACATGAAATAATACAGAACGGTTATCATTAGGTCCTGGGGTTTTTTTAAACCAGTATCTTCCAAGTTTTAGAATCAGAAAGAGACAGCCAGTTCATACATTAAAAACGTTTTAATCAAATGTAAGAATATCAAGAAGATACTACATTAGTTAGCTGCTACTTCAACAAAAATTGATGTATACCTGTTCATTGTCCCTTGTATGTGTTCCTGCAGAAATTCGATCCATTATTTTTTCATTTCCAGTTCTTAATGAGGTCTCAACAAGGTACTCCTTAACTTTGCTCTCCAAAACCACACCAGGACGCCAAAGCAACTGGTCTTCATTTTCATACACTAATAGAGAAAATCCCATTAACATGTTAAATGCATCAACATACTACAAGATGTACACAAACTGTTCTCCCTCTTCCTATATAAGTAACTAACTTTGAAGACCCTGGTCATCTGATCATCTGGCAAGCTGAGTCTTTCATCAATAAAGGTTTAAAACAATTTTTTTTTAAACTTTATTAAGGATCAAGTATTCAAGTGACTAAAGCAAGCAAGTTTTTTTGGTGGTTGGATTTACCAAATTAGAGGCTTTCTCTATAGTCTAATAGAGACTTTTCTAAGTCTAATATAAAACCCAGCAGTGGTATCTTACATTCTTCTAATGAGGGGGTAAATGTAACCTGTGTAAATTCAGTAATAACTTCACTGAAAATTTCTCTTTAACTCCCTAAATGACTCTATGAAATGTCTAGAGGTTAAAAATTGCAAACAAATTAAAACAAACCAACAGAAATAAAAATATCAGCTAGTAATGAAATAACTAGGAAAGATCTATTTTTCCTTTAATATACTGATGAAAAATGGAAAAGAATGGTAAACAGTAAGAGAAGCAAAGTTTCCACCTTTTAAAGAAGCTCATACTTAATAAGCAAACGTCACTAAAACAAACTGTATATTTTATTAATGCAAACACTGCTGCCATTCTCAAAGCTTCCACTCCACACTATAAAGTCACACAGATGGCCCAAGTATTTATCCCATTGCTCCAACTTCAATCCATTCTTTAAGTGTATAATAATTACTAAATATAGCTAATGAAAGTAATTTACTGAGAGCTCACTATATAGCAGAGACCATAATAAGTGCTTTACACTCACAACTGTATAAGGCAGGCACTACTACTCCCAATGAGCTGGAAGTTAAAAATAAAGTGTGCCTATGAAGCAATCAGACTGAACTTTTGAGGTAAGCTTCTGGAACCAGTTTCTTTATTCTTTGGTCAAAATTTAAATAGGTAAAATAGTTTGAGTTTATCTCCTCTTAAGAGAGAGAAGGTATACGCTCCTTTCTGAAGGTGCAGAACTGAGCAAATATCACCTCCATCATGTCTCATCTGAGGACTGGCTGCTGCTGAACATGTACTCTGCCCAGGGCCAAATCTATGTGGTTTCCAAGTTGAGCTAGGAAAGTGTACCTGGATTTTTACTTCCCACCACCTCATCCATCCACATTTTCAGAACTAGCTATAGTTACAATCTATCAGAAATGTGAGGAAAACTGATTACACTTAAGTAGGAGTGTGTAACAAAAGCAGCAGAATCCTTGAAGTGAAGTCAAAGTCACTCAGTCATGTCTGACTCTTTGTGACCCCATGGACTACACAGTCCATGGAATTCTCTAGGCCAGAATACTGGAGTGGGTAGCCTTTCCTTTCTCCAGGGGATCTTACCAACGCAGGGATCAAACCCAGGTCTCCCCCACTGCAGCCGGATTCTCTACCAGTTGAGCCACAAGGGAAGCCTGAGAATACTGGAGTGGGTAGCCTAACTGTTCTCCAGCGGATCTTCCTGACCCAGGAATCAAACGAGGTCTCCTGCATTGCAGGTCGATTCTTTACCAATTGAGCTATCAGGGAAGCCCTGAATCCTTACATTCTATCTTTCCAGGGCTGGGGCAAGGGAACTTCTTCCAGCTTCATTTTTCTTAAGCATTTCTTCCCCAAAAGATTTTATCCCTACTATTTTCATTATCTCGGGTGATACAGTGCTACCAGCTCCTGCTGGAGTCGGGTGTAGGCCAAAGAGCTGTACATTAAGAGCAGCTCCACTATTTTAACAGGTGCGTAGCATACTAAGCAGCACCACAAGAGGCGGGGGGACGGAGGGGGTGGGCAGCAGTTCTCTTGAGTCTCATGGTTAATTCTGATACATTATTCCTAAGTCAGGCTAACTCTTCCCCTACTCCAAATCTATCTTTACATTCACAAGATGAGTATACAATCAGGTACTGAAAAGAACATATTGAGAGATAACTTGGCTTACCAAATATTATCAAAATTAAAAGTCTTTCTTACCTTTCTCATTACCAGCATACTCTCCGAGATAAGGTGGAATCTCTGCTTGATATTGTAAACCAATCATTATTTCCTTCAAAAAAATTTAGAAGTAGAAACAACTTATTATAAAAATAAATACTGGGAAAAAAGTTCCAATTCATTCATCAGTTACTACAAGTCTAAAGTTATCTTGCAAAATTAAATTATTTCAGAAATGTTTTTAAAAGCTACTTTAAGCCAAATGATGTAAAGCTGCAATGGTAACTTAACATACCTTCCTCAGATCTTCAGGTGAGTTACCACTGTCTGTTTCAACATCTTCAACCTCTGATTCTTTATCTCCATCACAGGTAGTATTTGCTTAAAAGAAGAAAATTATATCTTTAAGAAGGGTTTTGTTGCCTTTCTTTGCAGCACCTGAAAGAGTGGCTGATATTTTGTGATAAAAATTTGCAGAATAAATGAGATCAGCACAAATACACTAAACTTCTTGTACTATTCTCATTTTTACACAAGTCAAGACATTGAAAACATGAAGAAAATGCTTGTTATCATTATAATTATTTGGTGTACGATCATACAGTTTAGAAAGGCATGAGGAGAAAGCAGAGCACTGGACTACACTGATTACATTAATCCAGAGAGAGACAATCACAGAGCAGCACAATGAGTTCATAAAAATAGTCTTCTTGCACATGTATGTGTATTGTATTGGAACTTGTTAACTGAACAGTTCTTCAACCATAAAAATACCTGAGAAATAAGCAAAACTGCATGTAAGAAATTATTTCAGTCCAAAGACCTTTTAAATATTACTGATATACATTAAAAGATAACACCAAGGAATTAAAAGGAAAGCATTAAATCAATCACTAAAACTACAAAAATACTGTTGGCAACTGATGGCAATTTTCAAAACCAGGAAAGTAAGAGCTTTTTAATAGAAACCTAAAAAATGTCTATAAAATTTCATGGCTGAACCAAGACTGGTTGCCTTAGCAACAGATGAGTCTTGAGAAAGAAAACAGCTTTGCAAAACCAAACAAATGCTTTCATTTTTAAACAGCATATTAGTTTACATCTCTCCCAATAAAAAAAAAGTTATAATCTTATTCAGATTATAATAGTATTTTATTTCAATTAAGTAAAACACTTAAAATATTCTTATGAAAACTATATTACGTAACAAAATGTACTCAAGCCAGAGTATCAGTGCTACTGCTACTACTCAGTAATGATTGGATTCCTTACATCGTAAAGGTCTAGGGAAGAAGTCCGAAGTTTCATGGGAAGTCACAGATGGAGTCAGATCATCTGCGGAAGACTGAGTTTCCTCATCATCACCTGACAATAGGTCTTTTGCTATTTCCTCCTATAAGAAGAGGAATGCAACGCTAGGGTTAGAGATAATTATATCCCATCGATATTGAAAAAAATCTTTATAACATTATTCATAAACATGATGGTATTATAATACAGTTAAGAACTATTAATAGTTGAAGCCTCAGTTTTGAGAAAAGTAAATTTGAAATTCTATAATTTACTTCATGTACATAATTATTTAATAACATTTACTACTTAAGTATATATAATATCTAATGATCCATACTATTACACATTTATGATATAACAAACAATCTGCCCAATTTGTGGGTATGCAGAGAACTTATCTGAAGTGACAAATTTTTAGTGAATGTACAACAAAAATAATCTTACTTCTAAGCAGTTAAAAGTTAAAATTAACTTTCTGCCAACTTAAATAACTAAAACAAAACAGTCTCCAAACTCCCCTCTTTCAATAACTTTAAAAAGTTCAATTAATGTACCACTCAGACTAGTGATATAATTTTGAAAGAAACAGTTCTGAATTAATTTTATGTAAGTATATAGTCATCCTTGTGCCTGGCACACAGTAGGCACTCAATATTTGCTGAATGCCTATGGCCATTAAGGTCTTTGGTACATTAACATCACTTTTGAAAAGTGGAGACAACACAACTCACAGGAAGAGGTTCCCAGATGTGGATTCCTCTCCCTGCTTGAGACCTGAAAGTTGAGGAAAGCTTCCCAGGGATCCATCAGCAGAGACCATGACTATGAATTTTTCTCACCAGGGACTGGCCACCCCTACAACCAGCCTATGTTAAAGACGTACCACTGAGGTCTTGGCTGCTATGGCCGCTGTCACTCCCAGAGCCCAAGAAAACAGAACTTCTCTCCAACCACTCCATGCCTAAGCCAGCTTGTTTGAAAACTTCTGGGGATCTATTAATCAATGCATTCATGTGTCCACAGGATCAAAAGAAGTTAGGGCAAAATCTAAGTGTAGATATAATATAGCTACACAGGAAAGATAAAAAGTTATGGAAGAAAACTCTAACATTCAAATTATTAAGTTATTACTAGTTTTAAAGTAGTGAGATCAAAGCCAAACAATATTCAAATCAGTCACCAAAATGACAAGAGCAACAGTCCACAAGAAGTTTACAATTCAGAATTACGAAGTACTTTAAAGAAACTAATAAAAGCAGTCAATGGTAATAGATCTGGAATTCTTCTACATGCTCGTACTTACTTTGTCTAGTGTCATATCTGGTAGTTCATCTGCAAGTTCACTTGGGGAGCTATTTGCACTGGAATCCGCAACAGCTGGAATTGTAGGTTCATAGCCATAGAATGCCAATAAATCTTCTAGAGGCATGTTTCCTTCCTATTCAAGCCAGAGTACAAACATGAACTCAGTAGATGCCACAATGCTGAATGGCAGATAAACCATGATGCCATTAATGTTCAAAAAGCACATATATCAAAAGAGCAGTACCAAATCAAAAACCAAGTTTTAGTTTTGCTTTTTGTAAAATATACAGAAAACAGGATCAAATACTAAGAGCTGTAATCAATATATGAACAAAAATCTAGCAATTAACACCTTAGTTTTCATTTTCCAACATCACTTTACTTTTAAAAAACTTTGTCAAATATTTGCTTTAGGGCATACTTTTTCTTCCACTTTTCATTACTATATTCACCTTGAAGAATGACTTCATATAATTTTTAGCTTGTTTCCCTGCAATTAACAGTTGATCTCTTGATTTATTCTTTGTATTAATAGGAAGATACCTAATAAGGCACCTTGGCTGAACATTTATGAACACTATTGTTTATATATTAATGTTCAAAACACAGATATCCTTTGATATTCCTACTACTGTATCCACATTTTCTACTAGCTATTTCTTTCCCCCACAACTTTCTGATAAAGTTTGCATTACTACCAGCTTACAGATGAGAAAACTGGGGCTTAGTTCTGCATCTGAATTCCAGGCACTCTGGCTCTCTTATTGGCGATGCTGCTTTGATAAAATTCCATACTTGCTGCAGTGCTGCCTGTGTTATGAATGCTTATGCGATGCATATAGTGGCGGTCACTGTTTTTCCCCTCCACTAATCTGAAAATAAGTGCTATATTTCCTTTTTAAAAATATTTTAATTCAACCACAAAGTGCATAGAACCATTTATAACTATCATTTAAATAACTTCAAAATGATACACCCCTACTGTACAGCACAGAGAACTCTCCTCAGTGCTCTGTGGTGACCTAAATGGGAAGGAAATCCAAAAGAGAGGGGAGACTTGCATATGTTTGACTGATTCACTTTGCTATGCAGTAGAAACTAATATACTATGGTAAAGAAACTATACTCCAATAAAAAAAAATTTTATAAACCCATACATCGATGAACTAGCTAATTTCTTAAATATTTTGAAGATGTTTACGTCCATCTATAAAAAGGTTTGCTTTTAAAACTTGCTCACGGTTCAGTTTTCCCGTTAAGAAAACACATCTAACTTATGAAGCAAACAGCATGAAAATGTGAAGCAGAGTATGCAAAACATGCCCAGTTGACCAAAACAGTGAGCTAAGGAGGACCAGTGATGCTCCCCACAGCCCACAGGGGACACAGATTCTGGAGATCCCTAAGAACTGGCCTTTGCTTTTATAGCTGGGCTTCCCTGGTGGCTCAGACAGTAAAGAATCTGCTCACAAAGCAGGAGACCTGGATTGATTCCTGGTCAGGAAGATTCCCTGGAGAAGGAAATGTCAACCCACTCCAGTATTCTTGCTTAGAGAATCCCAGGCACAGAGGAATTGGGTGGGCTACAGTCCATGGGGTCGCAAACAGTCAGACACGACTGAGTGACTAACACACTTTTGCAGTCTAGAACTTACATTCTGCACTATGCCTGAATGAAACAGGTTCATGTTATGAGCTTAGAATAAGGTATATGACAAAAGGCTAACTTGTAAATTTGCAATAGGAGACACGCACCTTTCCAATGACCATGCCATTCATGAAATCTTTTCAGCTTGGAACTGAAATCAGTCAAAACTGCTTCGGAAGCATGGACAAATTCAGCACAAATTAAGCTGTATGGTCAGGATGAACAGAAGTTAACCCATGCCATGGGAAAACCATGAATTATTTCTCCGAAGAATGCCTTGAAGGTGCCAGAACCACAATGAGAAGTTCTCCGGTCCTCCTCCTTATAAAGTCCACACAGCCCATTCCCTTTCATTCACACTACTTAAGAGACTGGGTTGCAGTCTTTGCCAACCACCTGTTAGCGATATTTCTCTAAACCTTTAAAGTTTCAGATTCCCTCCATGTACTGGGGAGATGGCAATTTTCACTTATCGTGCACTGATAGTCCACCTTACCATCAATACAGCACTTAATGGGTTCTAGGAACTGTGTGGAAGACTACCAGCTATAGAAAAAGAAAATTTCCAAAAAAATTCCTGCTCTCAAGGAATTCAGTCTTGGTGGAAGGAACTGATAAGTTAACAATTATAAAACACCGTGACAGCTGCAATAATCAATTCGGGAACTGGTGCTATGAAATGGTGGGAAGGAAGACCTACACTCCAGGATTTAATAGTATACGATAGGGAAGTGTCACACAGAGGATAATGACTGAGTGAAGTCTTGAAAGACGAAGAAGCTTTTAACAGATGAGGGTTGTATACTAGGGACCTGTGGCTTGTCATCAGAAACACTGACTGAGTAGTGACTGCCAGGAGGCAGGTGCTGCTATGAAACACAGGTCTTCTACAACTTACAGACGAGGGGAGATACTGAAAATACTCAAATGCAGAACTGCCAATTATCATGAGTGCAAAAGAAACAGTCCTGAGATACAAATTACGTGGAGAGCCCATTGTCGTGGGGTTGCAGAGGAAGACAAGTGACCTTCAGCTGAGGGCCGAAATCTGAGAAGTGACCAATCAATCCTGTGAAGAGCATTCCAGGCAAAGGAAACAACACACTTGAGGCCTGACTGTGGTTTTCCACTAAGCCAATGGCCAGAACACGAAGAGTAGAGTGAAGCAGGGTTCAAGAGGAGATTAGAAAGAGAAACAGGCAGATCGTGAAAGGCTTCTCGGCAAAGAAACTTGGAATTTACTCCCAAGGCAATGGGAAGCCACTGGAGACTTATAAAACTAGAGTGACATGACTTTATTTCTTCTTAAATCCTGAGCAGCTGTATGAAGAAAAATTGTGGGAGGTGGAGAGATAAGAGAAAAGCAGGGAGACCACTTGGGAGACTCATGCTGGGTTAGTGATACAGACTTGGAAAGAAGCAAATAGGTGAGATACATTCTGAGGTGGGAATCAAACGGACTATGGAGTAAAAGGGAGAAAGAAGGACAGCTCCCCAGATTTCTATCTGAGCAATTAGGTGGTGGTGACTTTTATTGAGACAGAAAAGACTAAAGGACAGGAAGGCTGATGAAGGAATTAAGGAGTTCTGCAGTGGACACAAGTTAAGTTTGAGAGGACTATGAAACATCCAAGTGGAAAAAGTCAAGCTGGATGCGAGCCTGGAGCTCGGAGGATCAGGCTGGGCTAAAGATATAAATCTGGCATTCATTAACATCTAGATGATATTTAAAGCCACAGGAGTAGATGAGCTCACTCAGGGAGAGTAAAGAGAAGGGGATCTATGTTTTATTAGAAGAAGTTTTCAGATATACTTCCCTATAGGCAATGGGACACGGCTGGAAAATTTTGGACATGATTTTCATTCTGAAAATGTCCTGGGGGAGTAGAAGAATAAGAGCCCGAATTAAAGAAGGGAATTATCCAAGCAAAATTGAGAAAAAAGAATCTGTTTCTTGACTTACTTGATAGAGGGAATGTAGATAACACAGTAGTCTAAGTTGATTGCCCATTTCTGGCCTGAGAAGGTTAAATAGCTACAGTGCAATTATGAGACCAAAACAAAAGACAAACAAGTGGGATGGTAGATGATGGTTTAAGGTGAAGTTGAAGCAATGGGCTTGAATGAGTCATCCAGAAAAAGGCAGAGAGAGTGAGAAAGACAAAAATTAGAACCCTGGGGTACAGGGTTTAATTGATGATATTCATCAATTAAAATAGGGGTAAATAAAGCCCATAAATACAATGGAGAGAGATGTCAGAGGGTAGAAGTAGAACTAAGAGAAAATGCAGGATTATTAAGTTAAGGAAGAAGCAAAAATGGAGAAACCACAGATGGTCACTCAGGTCAAATATCAAAGAGAGATAAAGCAAGACAGAGATAGACGTGAATTTTTTGTATTTGTCAATCAGGAATTACCGGTGACCTTACAATCTGTTGGGAAAAGCAAAGCTGAGGACTGAATGAGTGGAGAGACAATACATACATTATAAAAGGTGAATGAAGAAGGCAACACAGGGTCAAAGGAGAGTTTCCAAATGTGAGAAATGTATCAGTAGGATTCCACATTGAAATTTTAAAAAGGGGGGGGGGGGTGGGCAGAAGAATAAACTGAGGACTAAAAGAATGAAAATTCAGGACTAGCCTGGAATGTGGATGATACTTTTGGAACGAGAGGGGACAAAGAAAGAATAAGCATAAAAGCTGAGTTTGCATGTGTGGGGCAAACAGAAGATCTGAGCAGTTATTCATGAAAATTCTACTTTCTCTATAAAGATGCAAGTATGATCATCTGTTGAAGGAGGAAGTGGCCATCTTAGTGGAAAGCTCATTGTAACAGTCAAGGGATGACACTACAATAACCCTGAGAAGGGGCTGGTGCTAAAACACAGAAATTATCTGTACTAAGACTTTGTACTAGAGCAAAACTGGAAAATATTAATCCAGTCTCTGAAGTACTTTACAAATGAGCTTTCTATTAGAGCCTATTAATAAATCACTTAGTCCTTGGAAGCATAGAAGCAATGTTTTCAAAATTGAATTAGCAAATCTCCAAGTCTCTAAGGATCCATGGTGTTGAGATCAACTCAGAAGTTTGATCTAGCACCATATTCTAGGGATGAGGACTTTATTTCTAAGGCATTTTGTTGAATCTATTTAAATTTTGAGGGTCCCATTTAAGTCCAGTCATACTTATATAAATGAACTGTTTTATAAGTTGAAGGATTTCTAACAGGAAGAACACATGATTTAGAGACAAAGGACTCCCTAATTGTTAACTACTACTGTGGGCAAATCACCTAACCCCTCTCATCTCTATCTCCTTATCTGTAAACAGAAAAACACATTATTTCCTTAATCCTCTGATGCACAGCCTCACATACCAGAAATCAGGATGCATCCTATTACCAATGTACAGATTTCTCATAGCAAGGCTCCTCTCTGCTCCCATCTATGCTATTTTTTGAATCTACAGTACATGTTACAATCAACAAGGCCTCTGAGCAAGGAAATAATGCTAATATTTCTCTGACACACCTGACGGTGTTGCTAGATAGGGCCAATGACATTGTCTAAGTGAGGTACAAACTAATTTTAATATAATACCAGTCTGATACCTTAAAATACAGGCTGCAAAACAGAATACATGTAACTTTCTAAAATGCTTTAAAAATAAATAAATAAGGACTTAAACCCAAGGCTAAGTGGTAGAAAAGACGTTTTTTTACTTTTCTCATTTTACAATGAATATCAGAGTAGGAATCTCTATATTAATAAAAGCAGGAATGTAAATTACTTTTGAAAAAGTTTTAGGTCTAATTCTAGGATTATCAATTAAAACCTATCAGTAAACAATAACATGAATAAATTAAAATATAGTACAATATAACACAAACCTTATTTTAGTATTTTTGGTAACTAAAATGTTGTCACACAATCTATTCTCTATACTTACCAAAGTGCCACTATAAGAAAACTAACTTTGTACCTCTTTTATTTTCCATAACATACAACATACTAAAAATTTTTAAGAACCAAAATAAAGGGCATATATAGACTATAAACTATCAAATGTATTTACTATAAGCATAAAAACTTCTCATTTTTTAAAACATGAACATCAAATCCCTAGGACTGTTACCATGTACCAACATTTGAATCACTGTTGCATAATGATATTAACACATTATTTTAAATTGTACAGAAATAATTATAAATTTCTTTAAAAGTAAAATGATCCTTACTCTTTAAATATGTGTCTCTATCTATTATTTCTTTTATTTTCATGTTTCATTAAACATCAGTAAAGAATAGAGACCAAATTTACAATTATGGGCTTCCCAGGTGGCTCAGTAGTAAAGAATCCACCTGTCAATGCAGGAGACTCAAGAGACATGGGTTCGAGCCCTAGGTTGGGAAGATCCCCTGGAGTAGGAAATTGCAATCCACTCCCTTCTTACCTGGAGAATCCCATGGACAGAGGTGCCTGGAGGGCTGCAGTCCATGGGGTCACAAAGAGTCAGACACAGCTGAACACACATGCACGCGAGCACTACAGTTACGCTCTACTGTAGACAATCACAGTTCAGAGGGAGCGCGCAGTCAGCTCCTCTTAGAAACAGTTCTTCTTGTGCCTTGCTCAATGAGAGAAGGATGAGCCTTCTGAGCAGGGACATAGCACTTGGGCCTTCGCTAGAATTTATTTAAAAATCACCTGTATTTTTCTGTCCCAATTTCCAAGAATGTGACAAAATGCCAAGAAAAACTAAAGAGAAGCTGAAATATTTAAAGACCTGTAATTTTTCTGAATCTACAAATTCAGTGATAGGTATCATTACAAAGCAAAGATTTAATTACTGGAGTTTACTAAACAAAATGAAAATCACAGGAATAGAAACTAGGTATTTCTATGAATAGCTAAGTAAGTAACTCTTTGCTGTTGATTATTTCTCTATATCTTGCCTAATTTTCTTTTAAAACTCATTAAACACAGATTAAAGCAGATATTACTATAATCTCTGGAAGAATAAAACCTACAAATCTGAAAAACGAAATTTTACTGGTCTATAGATCTCTACCAGATTACCCATACTCAAGTAGTAACTATGTTTAACACATTAAAAGAAATTTTGAATTCATACTAGTTTAGTGACAATACATCTATTTGCATAGCTAAAGCACATCTGTATTATTTTCTTATATCATGCTGTAACTAGATTGCTGTCTCCCTATCTTTAACAGCAAACACACAATTATAGAAGACGCATCATGAGAGCACCTAGGACTTTTGCTCATGCCCAGAGCAGTATCCTGACTTAAAAAACTACAGGAGAGAAGTAAGAAGAAGCCTTCCACGAACTTCCACATGAGACTAAACATCTTTTACTACACATAAATCCTTTCTCCCATAGAGCTCACTGCTTACTGCTTTTACAGTTCTTAGCAGAGGACATCAAAAAACTCTTAGTTCCCATTTGTCACCCCACACTAGACCGTAAGCTGCATGAGTCCAAAAACACTGTCAAACTGCTAATTTTTGCAATCCCATGACCCACCACAATCCCTGGTTCAGTGATAATGCTAGCTGGATTATAATTCTCAGTTATTCTAGGCTACCCACTCATGAGAAGTAGAAAGGAATTGCCTGAAAAATATCAAGGCAGACCTTGAGAATATTGGGCATCTTTTCTTATCAACAGGCAACATACTGTCATCACCCCTGAAAGAAGTAATAGGCAAAACCTTTCTTCTTGAGTATTTCCTAGCAATTTTACCTCTATATTCCCAAATCTGTTCAGCTTTTGTAGGAGATATACGTATTTTTTAAATGACTAAATCTAACTGCAACCATGTTGTATTAATTTGTCAAAGAAATGAACATGTTTAGAAAATTTCAACTCTTCAGGAGCAAGCCTGGGGTCTAGGCCATGAAGACTCCTGTGTGTTAAGATGAAGGAAGAAACTCAATAATAGCCCAGCTTTGCCTCACAAAAGCAGAAGAGATCATACAAGAATGTGCTTTGCCTTCTTCAAGAAAAAAAAACATGAAAAATTCAGTAGTATTCCTGAAAAATTTGTTATTCTGGGTTGATTAGAAATTTGCAAATAAGGTTAATTTATAGATAAATATAATCTTTTCAAGGAATCCTCTTTCATGGAGGCCTCTCTCTGTAGTTTCTGGTTATAAGTATGTGTTTAAAAATCAGTTCATTTGAACCTAAACTGATTGGGGGTTTTAAAAGTTATAAACTACATTTACCCTACCAACTTTTTAAAAGGTAACGAGGGTAGGCTAGAGGGTATTACTAATTCAGTAAAACAGTGTGATAAAATGCCAAGAGGCTGGGCTAGGATGTAAAACTCTCCTACAGTTCTCTAGATCTCAATAATCTCATCTGTAAATGTACCTACTTCATTGTGCTGGTATAAACTTAAAAATGGTTGGAAGCAAAGCAGAAGCGTTAGTCACTCAGTCATGTCTGACTCTTTGTTACCCCATGGACTGTAGCCTGCCAGGCTCCTCTGTCCCTGGAATTCTTCAGGCAAGAATTCTGGAGTGGGTTGCCATTTCCTTCTCCAAGGGACCTTCACAA
The DNA here is from genome assembly GCF_029407905.1 of Bubalus kerabau. Classification (NCBI taxonomy): domain Eukaryota; kingdom Metazoa; phylum Chordata; class Mammalia; order Artiodactyla; family Bovidae; genus Bubalus; species Bubalus kerabau. Next base: position 24,198,429 of record NC_073641.1, on the reverse strand, counting down.
TCCAGGGATTGAACACCAGTCTCCTGCATTGCAGGCAGATTCTTTACAGTCTGAGCCACCAAGGAACAACCCCACCTCCCACCAAAAAAAACAGATTAAGAGATAAAAAATAATTTTTAAAAATTAAATGAAAGTGTACTTATTAGGCTATTCTTCAAAATAAGAAAATCAGTAACATTCTGTACAAAAGTAAATATGCTGATACTATTTTTTTAATTGAAGTATAGTTGATTTACAATGTTGTGTTTCAGGTGTACATTCAAGTGATTCACTTATTTATATATATATGTGTGTGTGTGTACATACTCTTATATACAAATATATATATTCTTTTTCAGATTCTTTTCCATTATATGTTATTACAAGATATTGAATACAGTTCCCTGACCTATACAGTAGGTCATTCTGATACCATTTTTATTTAAGATAGGTTGTAAAATAATTTATAATAGAATTCAAAATTTTTACTATGTTTGTATTAAATCTTCACTATAAGTTTGTATTCAAACCCTGAAGTAAAAACCTTTACCTTTTCTAAGTCTTCGATTTCAGAATTGAAGTTTTTACCCTCATCCATCATTTCCTCCTCTTCGAGAGTTCTTTCATCGTCATAGTCATGGACCAACATCTCAGCAGTGGGGTCAAAATCATGATCCTCAGAAGACAAAGACCCAACTAGAAAGAAACACACTCAATCACTTTACAAGTTCATAAGGCTATTTACAAAAGAAAATAATTTGTGTTCTACTGCCAGCTCCTTTTAATGTTTATATGTGAGCTTTATTAAATGCATTTATTATGTACTTCACAAGTTATAAAGTTAAGACCATACAGTTTCTGAAAAGATATTTAAATCAGCAAAAGAAAAAAGCCAGTTTATAACCACTTTTATAAGGTGTCCAGTCCATGAGAACATGACTTTTAATAGCAACAAAGTGATTTAAATGGACTGGTCTTTAAAAAAATGTTCTAACAGAAAAGTCGCTTATTAGTTAGTTTAATACGTTTGTCTAAAAGCAGTAGAAAAATGTCAAAAGGGTTATGAATAGAAGACTTCACAAGAATATGCTATACACTGAGGCTAAAAACTTCAGAAGGGAATATTAATTTTACTCAATTCTCACTCTCAAATAAACGTTCAAATCACAACAGAAACCTGGTTTTTTAGAACAAACACAAGTTTCTATGAGGCAGCTACACAGCAATTCAGTCTTGAAAGGCACCAACTCACGTTTCATGTCTATAACAGTATTTCAAGCTCCCCAAAACTAACCCCTATGAGAATGCCTTTCTGTGGACTACTACTAAGTACTTAAGATTATGTGAAGGGAATACAGAAAATCATATCTATGGGCTTTGGAAGATATATCCCATTGCAAGCTGTTTTGGTCAACTCAAACTTGTTTATAAGATGGTAGTGCCTGGAAATTCCCTAGCGGTCCAGCAGTTAGGACTTCCACAGCCAGGGGCATAGGTTTGATCCCTGATCAGGAACTAAGATCCTGAAAGCCTTGAGATGTGGCCAAAAAGAGATGGCAATGAATGATTTTTAATGGCAATTCTGAAGTCAACAGGATACCCTGAAAACCAAGTGGAGAAATGAATACTATCTATAATTGCAAGAAAATAAGGTCAAATTTATGAAAAACAGAGTTTTCTCCATTTGTTTTACTCTAATATGTAATTCAACTAGACCAATGACTCTCAGAGGGGAAAGAAAAGCAGCAGCAGAATCTTAAGAGTAGAGAAAGGGAGAATTGGAAGGAAGCATATTCAACACAAAAAAGTTTGATGTGTTTTTACTCAACCTTTAATATATTAAAACTTCAAACACTGAAGGACATTGAGACCATTACCAAAGCACTGAACTAGACCAAAGATTTTTCAAAATCACAGACAATTCAGTGTTTCTGGCTCTGAGTTCAGAGGACTCTAGTCATTAGTCCTGAAAATAATAAAATTTCTATAAAATGTTTTTAGGAGGTGTGCATTATGATGTTATTTTTCACACACTGAAAGATTTTAACCTGCTGATTTAAAAAATCTATTGACATATAGGTGGTTTAAGTTAATTTTAGAGAAAGATGAATACTTCTTAAACAGCAGAAAAGCAGAACATCAACCAGTACAAATTTTCTTTTTTGGAGAAATTCCTGGATACCTTTGGGGTATGCCAAAGTGTAAGGTAGGAAATGTGAAGTGAAGTCACTCAGTTGTGTCCGACTCTTTGAGACCCCATGGACTGTGGCCTACCAGGCTCTTCCATCCATGGGATTTTCCAGGCAAGGGTACTGGAGTGGGTTGCCATTTCCTTCTTTTCTACCTCTTTGATGGCTGAGCTCTACCCTCTTCCTAATCCACATCGCTTGGCTCACTTCAAGGTTTCCCCCTGAGGAAAGCATTCATTCAATAAGGGCCAGAAATGGAAGGGCCTCAGAGTCTACTCTTGGCTCTGTCCCTGGCTTTCTGGGACCTGAGGTAAGTCATTTAAACTTTCTGGGCCTGGGTCCAGTTTTTCATTTGTAAAATATATAGGGTTGGCTTAGATGACCTCTAGTCTCTTCTGGTTCTAAAATTCTCTTAAAAATTGGCTAATTGATTAAAAATAAGTTATAAGTTTGTTTAAACTCCAAAAATCACACTGTCTCTTGCTTTTTATTTATATTGCAACTTCTTAAACACAGTGATGCAAAATGGAAAACTTCCATTATCATCCAGATGTTTGGCATCTTGTACATAAATATTCTTTCCCTGAAATCAGTTCTAACAAAGAAACGTCTGTCTCAAAATCAAACAAACTTAAAAACAATTTAAAAGTAAAGACTATTTTCAAAAGCTATTTTCAAAATAGCCACAAATTTCTTCTATTTGGTGTTAATTGTTTTATACCTTAAATGATAATCAAATGAGACCTTGAAAACTGACTAAATACACAAAGTAATATGCAAGGAAAATGGTCTGTTCACTGTAAGGCAACATGTGGTAACTGAAGACTTGGGAGCCCATCCAGACTCTGCTATTAACTAGGTAACTCTCAGCAGAGTTCTTTAAGTCTCCTCCAGTGTAAAATAAGGGGGTTGAACTAGTTTAGAGGCACTTTTCTTGGAGACTATGAAGGAAAAGAGGCAGCCAAAAAGGGGCTGGAAAGGGAATGAAAAACTAAACAAAGCTCCTTACATTTTAGCACATGAGGAAAGGTCTTTACCATGGGATAGGTTTCAGGGGTTCCACAAACCCCAAATTATATGCAGAGTTCTGTAAACAGAGTCCCTTGCTTTCATCAGATCCCGACGGGCTTCTGACACCAAAACAGTTGAGAAACACAGTCCTAGATGGTCTGATGTTGTCTCACCTCAAAAATTCTGTATGACCAACCTCAGAAAGTATGTGTTTCTTTTAATTAGGCCAGCTTTACCTAACTCTCAGTTTTCAATTTAACACAATCTACAGGCATTTCTCAATTTTGAAAAATGTATGAGACAAAATAAGGGGAGATGGGGAGAAGTGATTAATATCAATATAAGCAACCCCAAAGTCCTGAAAAATTAGAGAGACGAATTGTCAAAGAAATTAAAATCTAAACTGCTGAAGTTGGAGGAAAGTTTGGGATAGATGTGGGATTAATTGTTTCAGGCTTGGAGAAAAATTAAAAACAGGGTATGTTAGAATTAGATAGACATGTCAGTTAGCAGCTTTGTAACAAAGTATTTTTTTCAACATGTAAGGAAAAAGAGAGAGGAATTATGAGATAGAATAGTTGTTCCTTCCTCAAACAACTTAATTACCAAAAAGAACACCGAAAGCTCTTAAAAACAAATGATGAAAAATTTGCAAATCAAATTTTTGTTGAAAGAACTGAGCAATAGATCTTTGGGCCCCCATCACCACCCGCTGAGGCCCACTGAAAAGGTAAGAAAACAGAACAAACCTGGGCTCGAACTTCCAAAAGAAGCCTAGGAGAGAAAAGAAGACGTGCGGTTAGATCGCGAAGCCAGGGGAAGAGGCAGCGCCGGCAACAGGGCGCAGAGGAGGCGGAGCCCAGCGCTCCTCCGCAGCTGCCAAAAGTGCAAGACGTAGCTTCGCTCCACTCGCTCCTGGCCCCCTTCGGGCCCCTCTTGGCTGCCTCGCCTTCCTCCCCGAGTCCCCAGTGTACAAACTCGCAGACCCGGGACGAAGCCCGGTGTCTAACAGGCAACTCCAAGCCGCCCCTTGGAGCTCAGCAAGTTACAAAGCAGAGAAGCAGAACCCAGAACAGTCGGCTCGCAGCATCAGTCCCCCATATCCTAGCATTTCAGTACTCCCCCGAATCCCACCGGCTCTCCACGGCCCCCAAACAACACCTCGCAAGGCAACACCCTTTCCTGGAAGGGACTCGCCCTCTGCATCGAGTCCACCCCCTTGGGGCCCGGTAGCCCCAACTCCGGGGCTGTCCTCTATCCCCGAGCGTAGGCCAGCTCGAAACCGGACACTGGCCCCCAAACCAAGAGCGCAAGCCCCCCATCCTCTCTCCCGCGTCTCGAGATGCGGATCCGCAGTCCCAGAGACAGTGGTATCCTCCCGGAGTATTTAGTCGCTCCCCGAGCCCAACAGCGAGCTCCTCGACCTAGGGGGCTCCTGCCAAGGGGCTTCTGCTGCGCCACCCGCCCCCCATCCTCCCGCCCCAGCTCACTAGTCCCGGGGGACACGTCCAGGGCAGCTCCGCTCGCCCTGCCGACCCCCTTAAACGGAAGGAAAGTGGGGCTACCGAGAGCCCGTGGAGAGAGCGTCGAGGGTCTTCGTCCTCCCCGTTTACCCCCAGGGGCTCCCGCACCTCCAGGGCTGCGGGGCGGGGAATCTTGCCTCTACCGAAGCCCAGCGGCCGCGCATCCCGCTTGCCTCCGCGCCGGAGCAAAGTGGAGCGTGAGACTCCTTCAGCCCGCAGCCCAGACCCAAAGGGCCGGGGGCACAAAACACTCCTCCCGCAGGGCAGTGGCGCAGCCCGCTCCCCGCTTTGCGATCCGGCCGCGGGCGGGGGGGGGGGGGGGGTGCGGCTCGGCCGGTTTCCACCCACCCCGGCCCCGGGAGGTGGCGCGGAGGCTCCAGCGGCCCGCGCAAGCTGCTCGGCGGCACGGCACGGCGGCGTCTCCCGACCGGGGCTCGCTGCCGCCGGCCGCCGCCTCCCGTCCGACCCCGTCGCCGGCCGGGTCGGGGCCGGAGCCGCCGCGGCCTAGTCCCGGAGGGAGACCGCTCCCGCGCCCGCTCCCGCCCCCCGGCCGGCCCCGCCGCCGCCCGTCGCCGCCTTGCGGCCCCACAACGCCACGCCGCCCCCCGCAGGGCCCCGGGAAAGGCCTCGGATCCCCCAAGCCGGCTTGGGGACCGCGGGAGACCGCCAGGCGCCCGCTCCAGCCCGGCCGCTCCTGCCCGGTTTCCCTGCTCACCTCCGCCATATTGGTACCTTTAGGGCGAACGAGCAGCGCCGAGCCCAGTCCCCGGATGGGGCGCCTGAGCCAATCGCAGCAGCCGCCGCCGCCGCCGCCGCCGCCGCCGCGGTCCGCCCGGCACCCGCCCGGCGGCGGAGGCGGCTCGGCCCCTTATAGGGCAGGGCGGCCCGCGACACCCCCAGCCCGCTCGCAAGCCCACCCCGCCCGGCGCCCCTTGCCGCGCCCCGCGCCCGCTGCGGGCGCTTAGACCCGCACCAGCGCTCACCCGCCCTTCCCCTCTCGGCTGGAGTAAAGTTCCTGCCGAATTGGAGGCAGACGGGGGACAGATGGAAACGCTGGCACGGGACAGACTCACGTCCAGTCAGTCAGTCGAGGCCCAAGAGCCGGTCGGGGCGTCTGCGGACCGACTGACAGACCCTCCGGTCTGCGTGGATGTGGGGGAGATGGGCAAGAGACTTGGAGGGACAACTCGACAGACTTCTCTAAGTAAGGAGAGAGGAGGTGATCGACGGCCGAGAGGAAGCCCTGTGGAAGGTGGACTGAAATTAATGGATTGATTGATGGACGTGAATAAGCCCCAAATGAGAGGACAGCGACCAGGCATTTTGCGGTTTCCCCTAAGAGACCTGCAGAAATGGCAAGAGCTGATCAGCGTACACGGTGATCAGTGGAATAAACGGTGGAAGAGGTCATTTGCCAAACAGACTCTGGAAGATAGGGCAATAGGGCAAAGAAGTGATGGTGAATAGACTTCCACGATTCAGAGAAGACGCTTATAAAATACAAACTGTGCACGCGCGAAAAAAACAGAACAGTACTAGAGGTTGTTAATCACCAAATAGGTTGATTTGGGGATAGGGTTAATCCCGACCCCGGCCCCCCCCCAACAGGAATGACCCAGAGGTACACACTCCCTAGACCTGGGGAAGGGCAGAAATAGTCTATCAAGAGTCCTGAGCCCAGTCTTAAGAACTCGACCTCCCACTTCCGTCCCAAAAGTTCAAACACTTGCTTAGGGTCAAATGGGAAGCTAGACCTGTGGGCACGTGGGTGGGTTAAGGATGGAAGACAAGGTTTAAGAGGTGTGCCTTCTCCTAAGCATGCCTTATAGCAGTTTGGTCTTCATTGGGAGGCCTAAGTAACTCCTGGCAGGTCAGTTTTCACGCAGAACAACTTGGAGCAAAGTACGCAAAAATACTCACCAGCTACTGGATGGTAGCCCACAAAGGTAAATCTTGCAAGAAGTTTGAGCCCACATTCCTAGTCGGTTTGGCACACAGTTCACTTGGCACACAGTTGTCTTGACGCAGGAGACAGAAATAATGATATGTATGGAAACCAAAGTAAAAAAAAAAGATAATAATGTGGAAAAGAGAAGTCGACTGTAAGGTCCTGGATAAGTGAGATGCAAACACAGACAAGTATGGCAGGACCCTATGAAGGCTTGGACAAGAGTGTAATCTCTGACATCAGGGCCTTTCTAATCAACTTTTGCTGAAACACTAATATGAAAATATAGAGTTGAGGTTATCTGCCGTAATCTCACAAATTGAGAGACTTTTTAGAAGCTTCAACTTTCTTTTTTTTTTTGTCCAAACATGAAAGATCTAGGTTGTAATCTGGGGTTGCCTTCGATTCTCCCTTCCATTGCTGGAAAATAGATTATAGATAGGAGTGGAGAGGGTTACTTCCAACATTTTTAAGCAAGGCATCTCAAAATAAGAGTTATTCCACTGGTAAAAGTTATTTACTTATATAAGTTTTAGGAGAAAAGTCACTTCAACCATTTCAAAACATCATAAAGACATGGAAAATTACTTTCCCTGCTGTGAAAGATATGGTTCGACCTTTTGTCCAGTCAAATAACTCAAAAACATCTGAACTTTGAAACCAGAGGGCTTGGCACACATTGTATGTTCTGTCCTCAATGAGGTGTTTAGAGTTTTCAAAGTAAAAAATGGCTTGAAATTAAGTGCAAGTGATTAACTTTAGAAATGTGGCAATGAGCACATCTCATGGACAGAGCCATTAAACAGTGCCCTGAGCTTTTGACCACAGGCCGAGCCATCACAGAATGGGGCTAAGATAGAGTCATGAAGTATCTCCAACAGCCTGCCTTGTCATACTTAACAATAAGGAGAAACGTTTTCTTCGTAGCAAAATGTGGCCCATCCAAACTATAAATCTGGCCTTAGGTTCCATTTTGCTATGTCTGTGAAATATACAGACTCACACACTTGCATCAACTTAGTAGAGTGGCTGCAGATTCTCTTTTCATTAAATTGTGAAGATTTTTGGTAGACACTTGTAATTTTGACTGCTTATATTCTCTTTATCCTAGTACATAATTTATGTAGTCTATGTCCAAGGTATTAAATAAGGATTCATAGAAAGATAAATGAAGTTAAATTAATTTGAAGTTTAAAGAAACAGAGCCACTTTCCACTCCTAATCCCCAGAGAAAAAGTTTACCACCAGTCTTACATAACATATTCCTTTTATGATAAAGTATGTAAAGTCTACTATTTGTACATGGATCTTTCATTCTTTTTGATGACATGGCTTCCAGGAGTCAGTACAGATAAAAATTCCCCTTGTTCTAGAGAGTTGAAATAAAAAATTACTTTTTATTGTTGTTATTATTATACTGTCACTACACAACAGATGGCATACAGAAAGTAAGTCCTATACTGGATGCTGGGAACTATGGGATCACCGCAAAAGTCCTTGCAAAGCTTATAGTTTAACTGAGTAATTTTTATATGTGGTAGATGGGAACCAGAGCAAGGAAAACTCAAAACTGAAACCGGGGTATTTCCTAAGGAGAACCAAAATGTAATAGAGCCTCCAGCCTTATTTAGAAATGAAATAAATCAAGAAAAGATTATAAATGTGTGGTCTAAGATGTCTTACATTAAATACATACAATAAAATAAGAAAATGTAAATACTGTATAAAAAATGAGGACCAGTGAAAATAATTAGCCTAGATTAGATGAACATTCAGAGAAGAAGTTAGAACAAGAATATATGCAAGAAATGAGGTGTGACTTGCAACATGAGAGTTAAGCCATGAATTTGGTTAGAACTTTCTGGAGTCAAAGCAAAAACATAAATACAATAAGTTGCTTGTCCTTGAGATTCTTATTGTCCTTGAGAAGAAATGTACAAATTCTTCCATGGAAACAAAGCTTTTCAGAACCTTTAACGAAATGCCTTGCCTGAGCTACATAGCAATGTAAAGGGAAATACCCTCTACCAGATCCCCAAAGGGTACTGGGGTTTACAACACTGTTTCTTGTAGTGACCATCCGTGAAAGTTGAGGGGACCCTATAAATGTATGACCTACTGAAAGCAGTTTTAATAGGGCCATAGTAATGCAATACAAATATTTAGCTTTCCACAGACTCCATCTATTAATAACCCAAGAGAAAATAATAGACTATCCAAACTTAAAGTCTCAATCTCAAGTGCCTGTGCTAGTCAGGCAGGCGCAATGAATGAGTGAAGCGGAATACTGTGAAGACTAAAGTAGGGGCAGCAGCAAACCAGGAGAAGGTAACCCTGCCCAAACAGAGCAGCAGCCAACTCAGTCTCAGCAGACTGGCTTCTGCCTTGTGAGAATGTGGGCCCAGTGTTCACAGGCGCTCTAAAACAGCTGGAAAACTGATTATGTGAATCTTCTGATTTTTAAATTTTATCAACTAATTTAAAAACCGTCCACCACAATGTAGGACAAATAAATGTTAAATAAATCATGTGAACTGTGAGCTTCCAGTTTGCAGACTTTTAGAATATCTCTTAACCTTAGCTCTTAAGATGGCTTTGGATAAGATTAATACCAACAATTCAGCTCTCTATTACATCAGACTTCTTGCATTTTTCTAAATATATCCATTTATCATGTGTGAAACTCAAATATTTTTTGATGGATAGATAGAATGAATGACTACTCTCTGAGAAAGCTAATTGATTGTAGTAAGCTTTGCCTAAACAAAGATTGCGAACAGAAGGGAGATGGTCTATGTAGTAATTTAAAAAAAGAAAAGAGCTTTCACAGAGATGAAAAAGAGAGAATGAATCCTCAGTTCACTACAAAGCAAAAGGAACCTGGTCCACTGACAGGAGAATCTACCAGACCCATGAGTCAAGGCTGTGCTTATAACAAGAAGATGTTTTCAGGCTAACATACTTTTGTAAGGCAACCCAATTGTGAGATCTTATAACTCAGTATTGTCCCTTAAGGGACATTCTCAAAAGAATTTTGAAGAACTGTATCCCTTTTCACATATCCAAAAGTGTTTGTCTCTCAGTCATGTCCAACTCTTTGCCACCTGATGGACTGTAGCCCACCAAGCTCCTCTGTCCATGGGGATTTGCTAGGCAATAACACTGGAGTGGGTTGCCATTCCCTTCTCCAGGGGCACCTTTCTGACCCAGGGACCGAACCAGATATCCAAGTTGACATCTAATTTTTCATTATAAATTTAAACAGTTGCGGGCTTCCTTGGTTATCCAGTGGTAAAGAATCTGCCTACCATTGCAGGAGACGCGAGTTCCATCTCTGGTGTGGGAAACCCCACAGGCCGTGGAGCAGCTAAGCCTGTGCACCACTACTGAGCATACACTCCAGGGCGCACACGCCACACCTACTGAGTCCACATGCTGAGCTTACTGAAGCCCACATGCCCTGGAGTCCGTGCTTCACAACAAGAGAAGCCTCTTGTTCACAGAATGAGAAGCCCATAAACCGCAACTAAAGAGAAGCCCGGTCGCTGCTGCTGCTGCTAGGTCGCTGCTAAGTCGCTTCAGTCGTGTCCGACTCTGTGTGACCCCACGGACAGCAGCCCACCAGGCTCCGCCATCCCTGGGATTCTCCAGGCAAGAACACTGGAGTGGGTTACCATTTCCTTCTCCAATGCAGGAAAATGAAAAGTGAAAGTGAAGTTGCTCAGTCGCGACCCCATGGACTGCAGCCTACCAGGCTCCTCTGTCCATGGATTTTCCAGGCAAGAGTACTGGAGTGGGGTGCCATCGCCTTCTCCGAGCCCACTCGCTGCAACTAGAGAAAAGCCTGCACAGAAACAAAGACACAGCACAGCTAGAAATAAATAAAATTATTCAAAAATTTCAATAGTTGCAAAGGATATTCTTTCCAACATATTGTAATGGTAGTCATTTAAAAACAAAGCTATTATATAACACTATAAAATGTATGCAGTAGAATTTAAACACCATAGTAATTTTATATCTCCATCATTCTGTAAAAAAAGAACCTAATTCTTCTTTAAAAATAGGAGATTTCACATGATTTCTCTTTCTCCTTCAACTCATATTCTCATTCTATTTCCTCCAAAAATTCTATTACATTGTAATATGCTTTATGCCTAAAAGTCTGTTGTGATCTGTAGTATCCTTCTCTGCCACAAAAATATCTCTATAAGTCAACACTCAAAATTAAGTAACTTTCCTCTAGATTATCAATACAACTATTATTAATTCACAATTGATCAAAACCATATGAATGTATTATAAATTTTGATTAAATTTTGTTGAACAAAAATACAAATTATCTTGGAAATCAGTATCTTAATGAGTTGAACCTTAAAAAAAATTTAGTTCATGTACCTATGGATAAGTATTTCTTAATGCTAGAATGAGAATAAATTTAAGAACAATCGCATTCTTTTTATTTGTGTAGAAGCAAGCGCTGAGAAACCATATTCATACAATAAGAAGATAGAATGGAAGAGTTTTATTATTAAGCCATCACTCAGTTCTTTGAACTTTTTAGTAACAGAGCATGCAGTGATCTAGCAAACATTTTTAATGATCTTACACTGATATTTTGATTGTCTCCAGTTTTAATGAAAACAAAAAATTAAAAGCTACCTGACTTACAAGAGGATTTGTTTCCTAGCCCTTATAGTCCTGCACTATACTCACTTTAATTTTGATGAACACAAGAAAAGACTTTGCCAAGATTTATCAAATGACCCTTAACTGTAACAGTTTTATTGATTTTTTTCCACTTAGGTGCATCTGTTTAACCTAACACACTCAGAAAAGGGAGGTAAAATGGAAATATTCTTAATTCTAATACTTTCTTCTGAATACAGTATTTTAAATAAAACTTATTTACTTTTATTATATCATGTGTTTTAAATATATTTTTGTTAAAAACCTTATCAGAGCTGTGAACTTAGCCCTTTCAGTTTGTGGAATATATCTTCCACATACCCAACTAGCAAAGACTGTCTTCTTTGTCAAAACAAAGTTCCAGGTCAGACTTGCTTTCTTTCAGAAAAAGCCTGCCTTCCTTTTTCAATCCTAATGAGCATGTTAAATCTTATCTTGAAGCATGTTACAAAACCGCAGAGAAATAAATTATAAACCATGTACGATAAGATACATTATCGTACCACCAAAAGGAGGCAATTCAAAATTAAAATGATGTAAGATCTAATAGAGTTAACTTATTCAGTTTATAAGTTTAAAAAAAGACTAATCAATAAGCAGTTCCTCATTACTAAGGTTGTTGTCATTCAGTATGGTGGTTTAGTTGCTAAGTCGTATCCCACTCTTGCCTCCCCATGGACAGAAGAGCCGGACAGGCAACAGTCCATGGGTTCTCCAGGCAAGAATACTGGAGTGGGTTGCCAGCAATGTAATGTGTAGCTAAAATGGATAAGTTATTTCTATTACAAGGAATATGACAAAAGGCACAATATTCCTTTGGCAAACATGTGTACATGTATGTACTGAACCTTGGTATTTGCTTTGGGAATAAAAAAGAATTATCAGTAAAAAATCAGAAACACTCCATTAATTTCATTTGTGTTCAAAATCTCTTATGTATTTGATAACAGAGAAAGGTATATGTTGCTAAAAATAATCAGTCCAGAAGTTAGCCTTTCATTTTGTTTTTAATAGGAAATGGAAAAACATTATAAAATGAAATCATACAAGGATTTTTACCTGTAGCTTTTATCTAGTGTTCATAGAAATGTGGAGGTCTCTGAAAACATTTGGTTCCTCTCAAAACATGGCCTACAGACAGGCATTGAGATTAATTTAAAATACTTGCTTAAATAGTTTTTAATATTTCCTGCTAATTCTTTATTTTGCTCTTTCCAGAACTCTCCTTCAAGAGCAATGCATTCCTTGACAGTGGTCAAGAGAGAAAAGAAAGTCATTACATAAAAATTATTCTCCCCCTCGCTACGTACACTCCACAACATAAGTCTGATGTCAGAAAATTCCAACAAGGGCCAAAGCACTCCATTCCTCATGCCACACACACTTTATATTTTACTGAAATTATATAAGACAGGGAGATTTAATATGTATTAAAAATGGTCTAAAAGCTTATTATGTTTCCTTTATTTAATGAAGATTTCTTCTTAAACCTTATTTACTCTGCTGTTGTTGTTCAGTCACTGCTGCTGCTGCTGCTAAGTCGCTTCAGTCGTGTCCGACTCTGTGCGACCCCACAGATGGCAGCCCACCAGACTCCCCCATCCCTGGGATTCTCCAGGCAAGAACACTGGAGTGGGTTGCCATTTCCTTCTCCAATGCAGGAAAGTGAAAAGTGAAAGTGAAGTCGCTCAGTCGTGTCCCGTGTCCGACTCTTTGTGACCCCCATGGACTGCAGCCTACCAGGCTCCTTGGTCCATGGGAGTTTCCAGGCAAGAGTACTGGAGTGGGTAGCCATTGCCTTCTCCGTTCAGTCACTAAGTTGTGTCCAACTCTTTGCAACCCCATGGACTACAGCATGCCAGATTTCCCTGTCCATTGCTGTCTCTCAGAGTTTGCTCAAATTCATGCCCATTGTGTCGATGATGTCATCCAACCATCGCTTCCTCTGTTGCCCCCTTCTCCTCCTGCCTTCAATCTTTCCCAGCATCAGGGTCTTTTCCAGTGAGTTGGCTTTTAGCATCAAGTGGCCAAAGTGTTGGAGTTTCAGCTTCAGCATCAGTCCTTCTAATGAATATTCTGGGTTAATTTTCTTTAGGATTGACTGGTTTGATCTCCTTGCAGTCCAAGAGACTCTCAAGAGTCTTCTCCAGCATCACAATTTGAAAGCATCAGTTCTTCAGTGCTCAGCCTTCTTTATGGTCTAACTTTTCCATCTGTACGTGACTACTGGGAAACCGTAGCTTTGACTATAGGGACCTTTGTCAGCAAAGTGAAATCTCTGCTTTTTCATATGCTATCTAGGTTTGTCGTAGCTTTCCTTCCAAACAGCGTCTTTTAATTTCATGACTACAATAGGTGGCGCTAGTGGTAAAGAACCTGCCTGCCAATGCAGGAGATACAAAAGACACGGGTTCGATCTCTGGGTCAGGAAGATCCCCTGGAGTAGGAAATGGCAACCCACTCCAGTACAGTACTCTTGCCTGGAGAATCCCATAGACAGAGAAGCCTGATGGGCTACAGTCCATAGGGTCACAAAGAGTTGGACAGGACTGAAGCGACCAAGCACAGCACAATATTTAATGAAGGTATATACATTCTAAAGACATAATGCTATTGCACACTTAATAGAAAATGAGACTGAAAACAAACAAACGGCAACAACAAAACCTAAAAGACACACACTGACGAGGAATCTTGGGGCTGATTCGGAGCTAAATATCATTTAACCAATAACATGCTCCTTCATTATACACATCATGTTCAGAGGACTCATCATCACTCTTTATGAAATATGAAATTAGAAAGTATACCAAGTGGCTCCAACTGTGAATTATTCTAAGATTTAAAACAAAGGAAATTAATCCATGAACTGGTTATATAGGTCATGATTTGACTGAGATGCCAAACAGAGGACTGTGAAGCAATCCATAAATTTTCAAAAGCAGAAAGTGCTACTACTTCTGAGCTGGAGAGACAAAAGGAAGAGTCAATGTTCCCAAAGCCCAGAGGCCAGTCACTGGGAGAAACTGGCGTTATTGTATGCTTGACCAGCTACAGTGGAAGATACAGCTATGCTGAGGACACCACCAGGGACAGAGTGAGAAGGACAAATACTCTGGCTTTTCTCTTCCCCTTCCAATTTCCCACCAGTGCCTCCCATTACCTGAACTTGGGAAAAAGTTCAGGTAATGGGGAAAAGCCAGCTGACCCAGGAGCTTGGGAATTGTAGCCTACAGAAGTTGAAGGTTATCATATGGAGCAGTTCAAGGGAAGGATACAGAGTGAAATTAATATACTTTGGTCACCCGCTGCAAAGAACTGACTCATTGGAAAAGAACCTGATACTGGGAAAGACTGAAGACAGGAGGAGAAGGAGATGACAGAGGATGAGATAGTTGGATGGCATCACCAACTTGATGGACATGAGTTTGAGCAAGCTCTGGGAGTTGGTGATGGACAGGGAAGCCTGGTGTGCTGCAGCCCATGGGGTTGAAAAGAGTCAGATGCAACTGAACTGAACTGACTAGCACAGGGTGAAGATTGGCCAGGACTTCCCAGGTGGCTCATTAGTAAAGAATTTGCTTGCCAATGCAGGAGACATGAGTTTGATCACTGGGTCAGGAAGATCCACTGGAGAAGGCAACCCACTCCAGTATTCTTGCCTGACAAATGCCATGGACAGAGGAGCCTGAAGGGCCAAAGTCATGAGGTCTCAAAAGAGTTGGACACAACTTTGCAACTAAATCAACAACAACAAAGACTGGCCCAGAAAACAAAATAGGTTAACTTGGAGAAATTGTTAGAAAGTCAATAATTTTACAGGCCAGGGAACTGTACCTTGAAGGAAATTAAAAAAAAAAACAAAAAAAAAAAACAAAAAAAAACACAGCTATAGAATAGTTGACAGTAGAAAAAAACAGCCCTGAATTCAAATGTCATTAGCACATGTGACTTTAGAGAAGTCATTTAATTTATCTGAACCTCACTTTCCTCTTTTTAATCTGTGCTCTAACCCTCTTAGAAACAATGTGCATTACATCAGAATTGCCCCACTGAGGGGTGAGGAAGCTGGAATTTTATTTGCCAATTTTATCCCATCTCCCTTAAAGGTCACTTCTGGGCACTTTTGGTCTGCCCTTCCTTCAAGAAGGCCAAGTCCACCCTGGAGCACGCCAGCCTCCATGTCCATCACCAACTCCCGGAGCTTGCTCAAACCTTAGGCAGAGAGATGCAGAAAGCAGGTGTGTACAGGTACTGTCTGAAGATGCCTCCAGGTAGACAGGAATATGGATCAAACAGTGGCAGTACCTGTTGCTGATGCATAACTGAAAAAGATCTGGGAATCATAATGAAGATACAGCTATGCTGGAGATGCCACCAGGGACAAAGAGAGAAGGACAAATACCCTGGCTTTTCTCTTCCACTCCAATTTCCTGCCAGTGCTTCCCCTTACCTGAACTCAGGGAAAAAGCCAGCTGACTCAGGAGCCTAGGAAATGCAGCCTGTAGAAGCTGGAGCCTATCACACAGAGCAGTTCAAGGGAGGATATAATCCTTCCCTTAAATCAACACGGTTGTGCTTTCATATTCCCCTAGATCAGTGCTCGTCAACCTTTCCTGGCCTATATCCACAGTTAGAAATATGTTTTTGCATAATTCCACAATGACAAGAGAACAAACTCTGTATGATTTCAATACCTTTAGACCACGAAATTTTTGCCCCTTGTTTTATCTCTTTGGATATTTTCCAGTGTCTCCTAGTTTATACTCTTTGGGAACTTGAATAGACTTTGTATCCTACTGTTGTGTGAAAACTGTATAAATCTTAATTATGTTGAATTGGTTCACAGTGCTTTTCAGGTCTACTATATCCTTCTACTTGTTTGTATATTCATTCTATTAATTTTTGAGAGTTTGATACTGAAACTTCAACTAAAAATCTTATTCATCTACTTAAAATTGTATTATATAGTGGAATTATATGTAACTTTGTCCTGGATTTTGCAAGTCTCCTGTGTGTTATCATACTTTCATAATTTAAAAAATAAAAAAAGAAACATGTTTTTACATTGTAATACAGTACACCTGTGTGTAGACTTACACAGGTTTAATTAAAACAAAAGTTTCGTTAAACAAAACTTTTTCCAAGTTGCATGGACTCTGATATCTTTATAAGTCTTTAGTTTTTTTGTTTTTTGTTTTTTTAAAAACAAAGGTTGCAAGTCCCAAAAATTGATTTCATGATCCTCTGAAGACCTTAGTTCATTTTCCTTGCTGCTCTAAGTGTAGGCTGCTGCTGCGACAAGGAACTGGAGCCAGAAGGTAAATAAACTTTGTCACTATGCACTAAAGTCATTAAGCACTAAACTCAGCTGACGTTTCTTTCATAGCAAGAGATTCTCAATGAAGGAAGCAGTGTGTTGATTCATATTTTGGCTCAAACTCCTTGTCTAGTCAAAAACCAGTAACAAACAGTTTATGGATTCACACTTTGAATAGTATTGCCCTAGACCACACTTGAATGGGGTTTTAAAAATGGCTTATAAGTGTAAAGAAAGAATTTTTCTAACATTTACCCTTCTCTGTTAAAAGATCCCTATGCCTCCAAAATTTTATTCAGCTATTTCTTGGAATTTCTAAGGGACATCTCTGATGATGTCATCAAACCACATTTACAGATGGTCCCCACCCTCTCCTTTGTCCCAAAGACTAGAAGCAACAGTAAAGACCGCTGTCAACCCTGTCTGCTTACGCCTGCAAGAAGGACCACTTGGTTGGTCCTGGCTCCCTTTCTGCTGCACCCAGCCTATTTGGAAATAAGATTCAAGTTCCACTTTTGTGGGCCAAAAGGGGAGGAAAATTGGGTCCCACACCACAACCATGGACCCTTCTCCAGGCTACAGGTTAGTTCTCTGAAGCCACTACCTCCTAGGACAGCAGTCCTCAAACTGATGAAAGCTAGGGCAGTGAGTGTCAGCCAGGACCCATTTTGCCCCCATCCCTGGACACTTGGTAATATCTGGAGACATTTTTGCTTGTCACAATGGGGGCAAAGGGGTTGCTACTGGCACTTTAGTAAGCAAAGGTCAAGGATGTTGTTGAATACTCTACAATGCATAGGACAAATTGCACAACAAATAATTAAATGATCAAAAAGATCAGTGCTGAGACTGAAAATACCCCACCCTAAGGGTACACACAGGCTTCCTGGGGTCAGCAGGTAGATTGCTCTTAGCCGACTGTTTGCCATGACATGCTGTACTAAGTCACTTCAGTCGTGTCCGACTCTTTGCGACCCTATGGACTGTAGACTGCCAGGCTGCTCTGGCCATGGGATTCTCCAGGTAAAAATACTGGAATGGGTTGTCATGCCCCACCTCCAGGGGATCTTCCCGACCCAGGGATCAAACCCACGTCTCCTGAGGCTCCTGCATTGTAGGCGGATTCTTTATGGCTAAGTTGTTACTTATCTTCAATTATATTTGTAATCTTTCCTAAATTTGGCCTTCCACAGTCTGCTAATTCTCCTTTCCAACCTCCCTTTTACAATGGCCTTTCCCCCAAGTCCCAAATATACATTCCCTGATATAAAGACCTGTGAGGCACCCAGTAAGGGACAGTTTGAGTCTACGGCTCTCTCCTGTGAGGAAGAACTGTGAGACAATTTCCTGGGTGCAAAGCAAAAGAGCTTCATAAAAACACAAAAGCTGCAGTGCCTTGTCTCGTGCACTGCTCAGAGTTCTAAGGGTGCGAAACTCCTGACAAATCTCTGAAAGTTATGCATACAACTATATGTCTTGGAGTTAGCATCTCAAAGTAAGATAAATTGATCACAGGGAGACATATGAATATGTTTGTATTAACTGATAAACGAAGTCAGATTTTTTCTAACTGAAAATTCAATCTGGTTAATGGGTCTGACAATGAGGACTGGCTTCATTTCAACTATATAGCAGACATTTCCATAAACTAAATCGGCTAAATCTGCAGGTCAGGGTACAATATATGACATGCCAGAAATGACATCCTTTTCAATTATTTAGATTTATAATAGAAAAATTTACATGCTAACTTAAAAATGTTAGAGGAGAATGATACTGTTGGTGCAAATGTAAGGTGGTACAGCTACAGTGGAGAACAGTATGGAGGTTCCTCAAAAAAATAAAAATAGAATACCATATGATCCAGCAATCCTACTCCTGGGCATATATCCAGACAAAACTTTAATTCAAAAAGATACATGCATCCAAATGTTCATAGCAGCACTATTCACAATAGTTAAAACATGGTCAACAAAAGAGTCAACAAGAGTCCAAAATGCAGTACTTGGGTGCAATTTCAAAAACAACAGAAAGATCTCTGTTTGTTTCCAAGGCAAACCATACAATATTCATAGTAATTCAAGTCTATGCCCAACCACTAACGCCAAAGAAGCTGAAGTTGAACGGCCTATGAAGACCTACAAGACCTTCTAGAACTAACACCAAAAACATATGTCCTTTTTATCATAGGAGACTAGAATGCAAAAATAGAAAGTCAAGAGATACCTGGAGTAACAGGCAAGTTTGGCGTTGGAGTACAAAATGAAGCAGGAAAAATGCTAACAGAGTTTGCTGAGAGAATGCACTGGTCATAGCAAACACCCTCTTCCAACACCAAAAGCAAATCAACACATGAACACCAGATGGTCAATACTGAAATCAGATTGATTATATTCTTTGCAGCCAAAGATGGAGAAGCTCTATACAGTCAGCAGAAACAAGACCTGGAGCTGACTGTGGCTCAGATCATGAACACTTTATTGCAAAATTCAGACTTAAATTGAAGAAAGTAGGGAAAACCACTAGCTCACTCAGGTATGACCTAAATCAAATCCCTTATGATTACACAATGGATGTGACAAATAGATTCAAAGGATCAGATCTGATAGAGTGTCTGAAGAACTACAGATGGAGGTTCATAACATTGTATAAGAGGCAGTGATCAAAACCATCCCCAAGAAAAGGAAATGCAAAAGGACAAAATGGCTGTCTGGGGAGGCCTTACAAATAAGTGAGAAAAGAAGAGAAGAGAAAGGCAAAGGAGAAAGGGAAAGGTATACCCATCTGAATGCAGAGTCCCACAGAACAGCAAGGAGAGATAAGAAAGCCTTCCTAAGAAATCAATGCAAAGAAGTAGAGGAAAACAATAGAATGGAAAAGACTAGAGATCTCTTCAAGAAAATTAGAGATACCAAGGGGACATTTCATGCAAAGATGGGCTCAATAAAGGACAGAAACAGTATGGACCCAACAGAAGCAGAAGATATTAAGATGAGGTGGCAAGAATACACAGAAGAACTATACAAAAAAGATGTTAATGTCTCAGATAGCCACAATGGTGTGATCACTCACCTAGAGTCAGACATCCTCAAGTGCAAAGTCAAGTGGGCCTTAGGAAGCATCACTACAAACAAAGCTAGTGGAGGTGATGGGATTCCAGCTGAGCTAGTCCAAATCCTAAAAGATGATGCTGTGAAAGTGCTGCACTCAATATGCCAGCAAATTTGAAAATCTCAGCCATGGCTATAGGGCTGGAAAAGGTCAGTTTTCATTCAAATCCCAAAGAAAAGCAATGTCAAAGAATGCTCAAACTACCACACAATTGCACTCATCTCACATGCTAGCAACGTAATGCTCAAAATTCTCCAAGCTAGGCTTCAACAGTACATGAACCGATAACTTCCAGATGTTCAAGCTGGATTTAGAAAAGGCAGAGGAACGAGAAATCAAGCTGCCAACACTGGATCATAGAAAAACCAAGAGAATTCCAGAAAAACATCTACTTCTGCTTCATTGACTATGCTAAAGCCTTTGACTGTGTGGATCACAATAAACTGTGGAAAATTCTTAAAGAGAGGAATACCAGACCACCTTACCTATCTCCTGAGAAACCTGTATGCAGGTCAAGAAGCAATAATTAGAACCAGACGTGGAACAACAGACTGGTTCCAAATTGGGAAAGGAGTACATCAAGGCTGTATACTATCACACTGCTTATTTACTTATATGCAGAGTACATCATGGGAAGTGTTGGACTGGATGAAGCACAAGCTGGAATCAAGATTGCAGAGAGAAATATCAATAATCTCAGATATGCAGATGATATCACCCTTATGGAAGAAAGTGAAGAGGAACTAAAGAGTCTCTTGATGGAGGTGAAAGAGGAGAGTAAAAAAGCTGGCTTAAAACTCAACTTTCAAAAAACTAAGATCATGGCATCTCATCCCATCACTTCATGGCAAATATATGGGGAAACAGTGGAAACGGTGGCAGACTTTATTTTTTGGGGCTCCAAAATCACTGCAGATGGTGACTGCAGCCGTGAAATTAAAAGATGCTTGCTCCTTGGAAGAAAAGTTATGACCAACCTAGACAGCATATTAAAAAGCAGAGACATTACTTTGCCAACAAAGGTCCATCCAGTAGTCATGTATGGATATGAGAGTTGGACCATAAAGAAAGCTGAGCACTGAAGAACTGATGCTTTTGAATTGTGGTGTTGAAGAAGACTCTTGAGAGTCCTTTGGACAGCAAAGAGATAAAACCAGTCAACCCTAAATGAAATCAGTCCTGAATATTCTTTGGAAGGACTGATGCTGAAGCTGAAACTCCAATACTCTGGCCACTTGATGCGAAGAAGTGATTCATTTGAAAAGACCCTGATGCTGGGAAAGATTGAAGGCAGGAGGAGAAGGAGATGACAGAGGATGGAGATGTCTGGATGGCATCACCAACTCAATGGACATAGTTTGAGCAAGCTCTGGAAGATGGTGAAGGACAGGGAAGCCTGATGTGCTACAGTCCATGGTGTCACAAAGAGCCAGACATGACTGACTGGACAACAACAACAAAACATGGAAAACAACCTAAATGTTCATTGACAGAAGAATGGATAAAGAAGATGTGGCACATATATACAATGGAATACAACTCAGCCTTAGGAAAGAATGAAATAATGCCATTTGCAGTAAGATGGATAGAAGTAGAGATTATCACACTAAGTAAGTCAGAAAGAGAAAAACCAACACTATATGATGTAATTTATGTGGAATCAAAAATATGATAAAAATGACACAGAAACAGACTCTCCGACATAGAGAACAGAATTGTGGTTGCCAAGGGGGAAGGCGGTGGGGGAGGGATAAACTTGGAGTTTGGGGTTAGTAGATGCAAACTATTGTAGATAGAATGGATAAACAACAAGGTCCAACTGTATAGCACAGGGAAATATATTCAATATCCTGAGATGAACCGTAACAGAAAATAATATAAAAAGAATGTACATATATGTATAACTGAATCACTTTGTTGTACAGCAGAAATTAACACAACATTGTTAATCAACTATACCTCAATTTTAAAAAATGTGAGAGGAAAGTGATAGAAGCCAGAATAGAGGTTATCTATAAGTAAGAGAGGGCTGCTGCTGCTAAGTCACTTCAGTCGTGTCCGACTCTATGTGACCCCATAGACGGCAGCCCACCAGGCTCTCCCGTCCCTGGGATTCTCCAGGCAAGAACACTGGAGTGGGTTGCCATTTCCTTCTCCAATGCATGAGAGTGAAAAGTGAAAGTGAAGTCGCTCAGTCGTGTCCGACTCTTAGCAACCCCATGGACTGCAGCCTAACAGGCTCCTCCATCCATGGGATTTTCCAAGCAAGAGTACTGGAGTGGGGTGCCAAGAGAGGGCAGGTATCAACAAAAAAGGAGCATGAGGAACCTGCTAAGGTGCTGAAAATGTTCTTTCTACATCTTGATCTCAGTGGTGGTAACTTCAGTGTATAATTATGGAAAAATTCACTGAACCATACACGTAAAATCTGTGCACTTTAGAAAAGTTACATTTTAATAAAGGTAAAAAAAAAATAAAGTGTTTTTCAAAAATATTTTATGAGAGTATTCAAGCAGAAAATGACTACTGCTTTGGAAGAATGAGAGGACTAGATTTTCCTGGACTTTTTTCGTCTTGTTTTATGCTATGCTAAGTCACTTCAGTCGTGTCTGACTCTGTGCGACCCATAGACAGCAGCCCACCAGGCTCCCCCGTCCCTGGGATTCTCCAGGCAAGAACACTTGTTTTATAATCATAGTCTAAAACACGTCTCTTCTATCCTTTCTCCCCAAGACTCCTTCTTTCTAACCTATCTCATTTTCTTTCCAAATCCTTCCACTAAGGCCCCAGAAGCTATATTCTGTAATCAACATACCCCTACACCCTGAGTCACTCACCATGCATGTCCCTCTATCAACTGCCATACCTGAAATCTACTCCCTCTCCTTGATCGCCCCTCCCCTCTCCCCACAGGACTTTCTCATCTTCTCAGACTGCACATACCTCAGAGTCACGAGGGGCAGTCTGTGTCCTTGCTCTTCTGATATAAGCAAGGTGCCCCACCCTCCGAGAATCTTAGCACTCAGTCATACAACCTTCACTCCCATCAATGTCATTTACTGACTTCCTGGCCACTGCCCTTCACCCACTGAGGATTTGGTGGGCACACAGCCTTCTCTACCTCGATCCCTGCTATTCTATTGGTTATATTTATACTTAAAGAACAGATGACTTTAGTTTTGGTAAAGTTCAATATAACCATTTTTTAAATGGTTCTGTGACTGCGTGTGTGCTAAGTTGCTTCAGTAGTGTCTGACTCTTTGCGACCCCTTGGACTATAGCCTACCAGGCTCCTTTATCCGTGGGATTCTCTAGGCAAGACTACTGGAGTGGGTTGCCATGCTGTCCTCCAGAGGATCTTCCCAACCCAGGGATCAAACCTATGTCTCTTATGTCTCCTGCATTGGCAGGCGGGTTTTTTACACAAGCACCACTATGTAATTTTTGCCCACTCCAAGTTCTCAGAGATTTTCTCCCATATCTTTTTTTCCCAAATATGTTACAATTTTAACTTTAACATTTAGGTCTATGATCTAATTTGATTTTTATATTTGATGTGAATAAAAGATAAATTTTTCCTATACAGATATACAGTTGTCTCGGCACCATTTGTACAAAAGCTTTCCCCATGGAAATAACTTGACAGCTTTGTCAAAAATCAGCCTATCTATTGGGGGTTGGTTCCAAGACTTTCCCCTTAGATACCAAAACCCACAGAAGCTCAAATCCCTTATAGAAAATGGTATGGCATTTGCATATAAACTAAACCTCCCCATATACTTTAAATCATCTCTAGGTTACTTATAATACCTAATACAATGTAAATGTTATGTAAATAGTTGTAAATACAATGTAAATGTTATGTAAATTGTTACCAAAGTACAGCAGATTTAAGTTTTGCTTTTTGGAAATTTTTGGAATTTTAAAGAAGTGTTTTAAATCTGAGGTTGGTTGACTTTATGAATGTGGAACACATCAGTACAGAGGGCAGACTGTACTATGCAATTTTACATGACAGACTTGAGCATCTGTGGATTTTGGTATCTGTAGACAGTCCTGGAACCATTCTCTCAGATACCTGGGAACAAGTATATATATGATACATATAATATATACATATTCAACTGAATCAATGAGATGTTTATATTACATTATATAGACATTATATAGAGCTTCCCTGG
This sequence comes from Bubalus kerabau, assembly GCF_029407905.1. Taxonomy (NCBI): domain Eukaryota; kingdom Metazoa; phylum Chordata; class Mammalia; order Artiodactyla; family Bovidae; genus Bubalus; species Bubalus kerabau. The sequence goes on along the minus strand of NC_073641.1, from coordinate 24,174,478 downwards.
TGGCTCAGATGGTAAAGAAACTGCCTGCAATGCAAGGGACCTAGGTTCGGTCCCTGGGTTGGGAAGACCCTTTAGAAGGTAATGACTACCCACTCCAGTATTCTTGCCTGGAGAATTCCATCGACAGAGGAGCCTGATGGGCTACAGTTCCTGGGATCTCAGAGTTGGACACAACTGAGCTACTAACACTATTACATAGTGCCTATTTCTGGGCTTCCTATTTGGTTTCATTGTTCTGTATGTCTATCCTTAAGACAATTCCACAGTCTCAATGACTTATAGTAATAAGATATATAATAAATCTTGAAATCATTTGCTTTTTCAAAATCATTTTAGTTATTCAACATCTTTTGTTATTTCCATATGAATTTTAGAATCAGTTCCTCAGTTTCTACAAAATGCCTACCAATGTTTTCAGTGAGATTACACTGAATCTGTAGATCAATTTGGAAAGAAATGACATCTCAACAACAGTGAGTTTTCAAATCCATGAACATGACACACCTCTCCATACATTGAGGTCTGTCTTTCTTTCAGCAATATTTTATAGTTCTCAGTTTATAGGTCTTGTACATCCTTTATTAAAGCTTATCCCTAAGTATCAATATTTTATGTATTTTCAAAACTATTTTAAATGACATTTTAAAATTTTCATTTTACAATTGTTGAGAGTATATAAAAACTTAAATTTTATATATTGACCTTGTATCCTACAACTTTGCTAAACTTGTTTTAGTAGCTTTTTCATAGAATCTGTAGAATATTCTGTTCACAAACATGTCATCTATAATTAAGGCAGTTTTATTTCTGCCTTTCTAATCAAAATTATCTTTTTCTTTTTCTTGTTGTAGTGCAATGGCTAGGACCTCCAGGACAATGGTGAAAAAAAACATATGTTTATATAACTTACCCTTCCTTGTTCTTGATATTCCTGAGGTAAGGCATCTAGTTCTTTTACTCTTGTGGTAATTATGAAATATATTCATGATTTCTCTGACACTTCTCCCTTCAAAAAGTTGAGCCTAATACCTCTCCCCCTTGAGTGAGCTGTAGTTAGTGACTTGTTTGTAATGAATAGACTCTGGTGGAAATGATGGTATATGACTTCCAAAAGATCAGGTCATAAAGGGCATTGTGGCTTCCTCCTTCTTTTCTCTTTCTCCTGGATCACTCACTCCAGGGGAAACCACTTGCCAAGACATGAGAACATTCAAGAAGCCTTGTGAAGAGATCCATACGGTAAAGACCTGAGGCTTTCTACAATGAGCAAGAACCTAAGGTTAGTAAATCCTCTAGCCCTAGTCAGGTCTTCAGATGGCTACAGCCTTCACTGATGTCTTGAATGCAACCTCATGAGAGAACCTCAAGCAGACCCACCCTAGTAAGCTGCTCCCAAATCCCTAACCTTCAAAAATTGTGAGATGATAAGTATTTACTGTTTAATATGCTCAGTTTAGGGATTTTTTTTAATACAACAATAGATAAATAATACAGCCATTAAGTCTCATCATATTTCCAATATATGCTCTTTATCAACATTCCCTTCTATTACTAGTTGGCTGAGAGTATTTATCATAAATGAGTGTTGAATTCTGTCAAGTACCTTTTCTTCATACATTGAGATGATCATATGGTTTTCCACCTTTATTCTGGTAACATGGTGATTTTCAATGTTTGACCAAATTTTCATTCCCAGGATAAATGTTACTTTATACATTCATTTTGTTGAGCAGTAAAAATAAATGAACTGATACATACAACAACATGGATGAATCTCAAAAGCACTCTGGTTCCATTTATATGATGGGATCGGGAGGGAGGTGGGAGGGGGGTTCAGGATGGGGAACACATGTACACCCATGGAGGATTTATGTTGATGTATGGCAAAACCAATACAATATTGTAAAGTAAAAAAAAAAAAGAAAAAGAAAAAATAAATAAATAAATTTCACAAAACGGCAAACTAATCTAGAGACAGAAAGTAAATTAGTGTTTACCTGGCACCAGAAAGTGGGTGGAGATTGACAGCAAAGGGCAGGAGGAAAGGGTGATGGAAATATTCTGTATCTTGATTATGGTAGTGCTTCCACAAATGTATAGCACATTAATCAAGGCCCTTAAAATGGCCCTTAAAATGAAATTCACTTAAGATGTAAGTGAATTTCACCTAAAAAGAACTGATGTTTAAAAATTTATACCTGAATTCTATGAAATTAAAATAGTTGAGAATATATTTCCATGTCATGCCCATTAAAATAAAAATGCTAAAAGAGTAGGTCTAGGTATCTTTAAGCATGGTTTTCTGTGTTACAACTAAAGCTAGCAATTTGGTTAATGACTATAGTAAGGAAGAAAACACTGCCCTAGTTAATGGCTTTAATCTATTTTGCAAGTCTAAATGGTTGTTAAGTAAGGCTTCTGCTGTATATAGAAGCATTACTGTTTCAAAGTGTACTCACTGGGCCTATTTTCCTACAGAGAAATTCAAATATATTTGGGAGATCCCAAACCAAATTTGGGAGATCCAAAGTCAGTTTTCCAAGGAAGAAACCTCTACTTCAATGATCCCAGCCTCAGAATAAAGAGTTAAACAGAAACACAATCCATGACTTTTCTAATGGTTTTTCTCATTGTGCTGACAGCATTTAGTTGAGGTCATCTTGAAATCTGTATCACCCTGAACTAGGACTCTTCAGCCTAGAACACAGCCTGGTACAAACACCAAGTGATCGAATGCCAGTAGTACAAGCGATGGAACCCAGGTCTCCTGCATTGTAGTAGGATTCTTTACCAGCTACCAGGGAAGCCCAAGAATACTGGAGTGGGCAGCCCACCCCTTCTCCAGTGGATCTTCCTGACTCAGGAATCAAACCGGGGTCTCCTGCATTGCAGGTGGATTCTTTACCAGCTGAGCTACCAGGGAATCCACAAATGTCAACACTTGTTTCTAAATCAACCAGCCATAAAAGAGAAGCTGTTGATAAGAGGAACAATTAACATTATCAATTGTAAGTATTGGTCAGTAAAAACTGATTTATTATAACCAAGCCTAATGCTGACCCTCCTCTCTCTTATCTTTGCATTTGCAGAAAATGAAAAGACTGGAGGCAATGAGAGTCTACCTGTAAATCGATAATTGCACTGACCATGCTCTCATCCTTGTCACTCTCAGGCTGGAATTCTAGAATAACTGCTGCCCCCAAGTCAGCCCCTCCTGCAACCCTCAGCTTGTCATTCCAGCAACATGAACAAAAGAGAAAGAAAAGAGCTAAGGAATCTGTCACTCACATTCAACTTTCCTCTTTCTCTACTCTTGTACTTTGAGGGTGGAATCTAAGAACGTCATTATCTGCAATCCCTTTTCCTTAGCTGGGGAAGCCAAGAGCTGGTTATACCTCTGTGATGGCAGATGCCTTTTGTAAGAAAACTTGAAGAGCCCTGAAATCAAGGATGTGTCTATATTCAGTCACTTCGGTTGTGTCAAACTCTTTGCAACCCCATGGACTGTAGCCCTCCAGGCTCCTCTGTCCATGGGATTATCCTGGCAAGAATACTGGAGTGGGTTCCCATTTCCTCCTTCAGGGGATCTTCCCGACTCAGGGATCAAACTCGCATCTCCTGAGGCTCCTGTATTGACAGATGAATTTTTTTACCACTGAGCAGCAAGACAATTGAGGTCAGGGAGCCAAGAGCCAATAGGAAGAACTAGGGGACCGTAATCAAAAAGACAGATAACTGTGGATGAAGATATGAAAAAATTAAAACCTTCATACACTGCTGGTGGGAATGTATTAATAAAATGGTGTAGCTGCTTTGAAAGCCATTCTGACAGTTCTCAGTAGCTTAAACATAGTTACCACGTAACCCAGCAATTCCACTGCTAAATGTACACCCAAGAGAAAGTAAAACACGTGTCCATGCAATAACTTATACAGAAATGTCAGAGCAGCATTATTCATAACCACCATCGAGTGGAAACAACCCAAATGTTCATCAATTGAAGAGAGGATAAACAAAGTGTCGTATAAACATACAATGGAATATTACCTGGCAACAAAAAAGAATGAAGCACTGATACTCATACTATGTGGCTAGATCTTGAAAACACTATGCTGAGTGAAAGAAGCCAGTCACAGAAAACCACATATTGTTTAATTCCATTTATATGAAATGTCCAGAATAAGCAAATCTATCGAGACAGAAAATTAGTGATTGCCTAGAGTGAGAAGGGGAAAGTGGCGCATGGAAGGGGGTTGCGGGTTGTTGCCTAAGTGGTACAGTGTTTCTTTTGGGGGTGTTGAAAAGATTCTAAAATTAACTGTGTAATGGTTGCACAACTCTGAATTTACCAAAAGTCATTTAACTGTACACTTTAAATGAGCTAACTGTATGGGATGTGAATTACATTTTAGTAAAGCTCTTACAAGAAAAATGAAACAGAACAGGGGGCCAGGGCAGAAATGGGAAACCCAAAAATTAGCCACAGAGAAAAAGCAAGCAGGCAGGTGGCCTGAGGCAGTTCGAAGTCCCCGCTATGTGCTGCTGCTGTTGGTCTCTATTTGCTGCACAGATGAGATGAGCTGAATTTAAACTGTGCCGTGAGCTGCCATTTTTATAGCAGAAGACTGCCTTTATAGTTGCTATTAAAAGGCTCTACAAGGCTGCTTCTGTATTCAGGTCTTTTTAGAGGGCAGGTGGTGAGTACCTTGTTTATTTGTTTATTTAGGTCCTCAGAGTTAGGAAGCTGAATTACTCATACTCGGTTCAAGACATTTTATCCTCATCGAACCCATCTAAGACCTTTTTGCAGGGATATATTCCTTTATATTTATTCCTTTTAACTCCTAAATTTCACTCAAACCACCATTCGAGTGGACATAATGAACACTTTTTTATTTGTGTGTGTGTACTTGCAGATTGTTATCGCTTTGTATGCAAGTATTCTTAATTTTAATATTATTGCATTGGACATCTCTTTCTGGTTCTTCTTCCTCCTCTTTTCACTAAGCACATTGTTTTTAAGACCAATCCACATATCCGCACTGTTAGGTATATATCTCTGCTCACTGGTGTGTGTCCACTACATAGTACCTAACTACTTTACCCATGATTGACATACAGGCTGCCCTCCTCTCTCTGTTACCCTCAGTAATGTGTGGCATCCATGAGAATGCTCCTCACAGACTTCAGACCTCAGAAAGGGTAACTGAGCAGAGGCCCCAGCTGCTGTACTCTGAAATCCAGCTCTGTGCTTCACCCGAGGTCACACTGCTCCCTGGCTGCTCCCGGCCAGTGACTAAGTACATCAGGAACACTAAGATGAGCCCGTTCCTGGGAGACCTGGGATTCTTCTCACAGCTGATTTTGGCTTGAGGACTTCCTGGTGGACTCGAAGCACCTTCTTTAGACTGTGTGGCAATCATCTAGGACACTTCCACCAGCCTACCTTCCCTCTCTCCTTCACTTGGGGTCAGACTTGCATTATGCTATGTCCTCCCAACCCTCCACATTTTCTCTCACGGGCATATCCCCCAATAACATCTTTGTAGACTTAAATGATTTAACCCGCATCTTGCCACCTCTTTTTTGAAGAGCCAGGCTAATCCATAATGCTGTACCAAACATCCTTATACATGTCCCCTAATAAAGTTGTGTAAAGATTTCTTAGGGATGTACATCTAGGATGGAAATTGTTGGGTCCTAAGCTGGGGCCAAATACCTGCCTGGAGGGGTTGCTCCCATCTGCATTCTCAACAGCAACACATGAGATTCCTGTATCTTCTCATATCTCTCTCTCTCAGTGGCATTATCTGCTCATTTTTGCCCATCTAACAAGCATAGAACAGTACCTCTTCATTGTTTTAAATTTCTTTTCTCTGATTACTAAAGTTACCAGTCATTTCTTCATGTTTTTTAGTCTTTAGGGATTCCTCTTCTATAAATTGCCCATTTCATTCTTGGCTCATTTTTATGGGGTTGTTTTTTTTGGGGGGGCGGTTAAGGAATTCCTTGTATATCCTAGATACTGAGCCCCTGCTGATTTTAGACTTTGCAAACATCTCCCAATTTACCATCTAGTAACTTTTTCCATGATATCTTTAATGGAACAAAATCATTCATTTTAGTATCAAGAGCATCTCTAGAAAAGGGGAGATTTATTAACATATCATATCATGGTCAAAAGATTGAACCATGGCCAAAAACACTCAGACTTCATTCTAGGCTTACCATCTCCAAGATGTGGACATCTAGGCAAGTTATCTTTCTTTCAACTTTTTATCTCTAAAATGGGAGTAATATAAGAGAACCCAAATCCATCTGAAGCAATTTGGATAAGTAGATTAACTTAGGGAGAAGGCAATGGCACCCCACCCCAGTACTCTTGCCTGGAAAATCCCATGGAGAGAGGAGCCTGGTAGGCTACAGTCCATGGGGTCGCTAATAGTCGGACACGACTGAGCGACTTCATTTTCACTTTTCACTTTCATGCATTGGAGAAGGAAATGGCAACCCACTCCAGTGTTCTTGCCTGGAGAATCCCAGGGACGAGGGAGTCTGCTGGGCTGCCGTCTATGGGGTCGCACAGAGTCGGACACAACTGAAGCAACTTAGCAGCAAGGTATATCAATAATTTATATCTCTTTTATTTTTAACAGTGTTTTTCTTCCTTTAGCAATTGTTTTTACTCATATTTAATTGACAGAAATTTTTTGTAATATCTTTCCAGAGCATTCCACTTAATTTTCTTAGAAACAACTCTTCATACTCATATATAACATTTATGTCCTAACTAATCAAATTGTGACATTGTAACAAGCACAATAGGCACAAACAGGTTTGAGAACAAAGATAATTTCTTTTCAAGCATATAACTCAACATATAGGAGCAGCTGGAGAAAGGAATGGCAATTCACTCCAGTATTCTTTCCTGGAGAATTCCATGGACAGAGAAGCCTGGAGGGCTACAGTTCATGGGGTCACAAAGAGTCGGACACAACTGAGTGACTAACGCACACACACACACACACACCCACAGGAGCAGCAGGGCACAGGCCATCCAGAGTCCTTGGCTTTAAATATTCCACGTATCCTTAGAATCCATCCTTGTAGGTCATGGAGGAAATGGAGTGCCTTGGAGAACCTGATGGGTTGTTCTAGTAGACTCTGCTTGGGAGTTTCCATTGTTATCTGCTTTTACCACTGAGCCACCCGGGAAGCCCTTCAACTAGGGTACCAAGCTACTAAGCAGGTCCTCTGAAGACACATGGAAATGACTTTGATAGAGTAATAAGAATCACATTATCACATTATAAGAGGGTTTGGCATGAAAGGAAGCTGCATAGTGTAGACCCTAAGGATACTTTTATAGTCACATCCCAGAAGATAAAATTGGGAAATAGTGAAACTATGACACAGCTAGCTGTGTTTTTTTTTGGCTTTGATACATTTTACCCAGAGAAGATTTGCATGTGACCCTGAAATTTCTCTGCTGATTCAAGTTTTAGCAATTCTTTTTGTGACATGGATCTACGGAATAGCAAGTGCCATAACCTTTAATTCATGTGTGATTGTCTTCTGTGTAACTCTATGGGATTCAGCCAGGCCTGGCAATATTCAAGTGTGGATGGAAGGAAAGGAGACAGTGAGACTTGGACCGTCTCTGTCCTTCAGGGTCAAATACTAAGGAGGGAGAGGGAACCAGCAGCTGCAGGGAATTTCAGCTCTGTGCACATTGCAGGGCGGGTGTGGCTGGAGAAAGCTGAGCAGGCAGCTGAGAAGGAAGAGGAGCCCAGCAAGCACAGCAGTGGGGCATTTGAGGTGGAGCACCCTTAGAAGTCAGGGATACCCAGCCAGGAATCTGTCAGCATGGGAGATATTTGTGATTCTGATCCTGGGATCTGGAGTGGCAAGGCCAAGGGTGGCTCCTGTTCTGAGATGGGGACACGGCTAGGTTACTGAGAACAGGCTCCAATACAGAAGCCCAGACTCAAGAGATGGGGGCCTGTGAAAGAAGATGGAGAATTCAGGAACAAATTAGGCACTGCTTATGAACCTCTGTGTGGGTTGGCCGTAGCTGAGCTGTAGTAGAAAGACTGTTTTCTGGGAAGAGAAAAAGGAAGAAACCAGGCTCCAGACTGGATGAAAGAGGTGGGGGACTGTCAACTGTCAGTCGGCAGTGGGATCCTTGATAGCCTCTGTTGCCCCACTATGAGTTCAGTACCCTGATCGCTGCAGTCTCTGGGCTGCAGAACCTTCCCTTTGCATGCGCTGCCCCCAGAATAGCCCCACAGGCCACACCACAGAGCTACTACCAAAGTGATAAAGGAAAACCTGCGAAACCCTCTAGGCTGAGATTTTAAATATTTAGTCTTCTCTGCAATTTATTCTCTGGAGAAGGAAATGGCAACCCACTCCAGTGTTCTTGCCTGGAGAATCCCAGGGACGGGGGAGCCTGGTGGGCTGCCGTCTATGGGGTCGCACAGCGTCGGACACGACTGAAGTGACTTAGCAGCAGCAGCAGCAATTTATTCTCAGTTGACTTCTTTGCTCCCTGCACCTTGTACCTGCCACTAGAGCTCTTTCTAAGCAGCCAGCCCCAACTTCCTAAACCTGGGAGCATTCTCTTTAAACAAAGTCCATCAGAAGTGTCTAAATGGGAGAGAGAATTGGACAACAGGAACAGAGGAGGGAAAAGGGCCAGTTCTAACTGAAGTCAAAGTTGGAAGGATACTGAAAAGTAAATGGTATTGAGAGAGGCTGCAGGATGCCCTCCAAAGTATTCTGTGCTAGGACTGAGTCATCCTTGGGTGTAAAGTTTTTTGATGCTGATCTACAAATGAATGAATAAGTCAGTGAATGAATCAGTGAACTGACAAATGAAAGACTGATGAGGCTAAGAAAATGGCAGTGTGCAATCATCATACAGATATGTGTTATGTGTGTGTATATGAGTGTGTGTATATGTGTGTGTGTGTATATATACATGTGTGTGTGTATGAAGAAGGACAATTTCAAAGCATTGATGGGTATAATAGGTACACAGGGGCCTACTTTGGCTCTTAGAGGGGGACTGGTAAAGAAGTAAAGGAGAGTAACAAGCCCCAAATTGCCCAGAAGCTCCCCACTCCACGAATGGCAAGAGATATGTGAGGCAGCTGCCTACTGGCAGCCAACAGTTGTCATTTTCAACTCTTCCTTCCCCCATGGGATATGGAGTAAAGAGGGGCCCGAGTCAAAAGATGCTCCATTCATAATTTCTATTTCTTCCTGGTTCAGTCTTAAGAAGATTGAACTTTTTAAAGAATCTGTCCATTTCTTCCATGTTATCTTATCTATTTTATTGCCATATAGTTGTTCAAAATAGTCTTTTATAATCCTTTGTATTTCTGCATCATCTGTTATAATCTCTCCTTTTTCATTTCTAATTTTATTGATTTGATTCTTCTCTTTTTTCTTGATGAGTCTGGCTAAAGGCTTGTCAATTTTGTTTATCTTCTCAAAGAAACAGCTTTCAGTTTTATTAATCTTTACTGTTTCTTTCATTTCTTTTTTATTTATTTCTGCTCAGATCTTTATGATTTCTTTCTTTCTACTAATTTTTTTTTTTGTTCTTCTTTTTCCAGTTGTTTTAGGTGTAAAGTTAGGTTGTCTTATTCAATGTTTTTCTTGTTTCTTGAGGTAGGATTGTATTGCTATAAAATTCCCTCTTAGAACCGCGTTTGCTGCATCCCATAGGTTTTGAGTTATTGTGTTTTCATTGTCATTTGTTTCTAGAAATTTTTTGATTTCCCTTTTGATTTCTTCAGTAACCTGTTGGTCATTTAGAAATGTGTTGTTTAATCTCCATGTGTTTGTGTTTCTTACAGTTTTTTCTTGTAATTGATATCTAGTCTCATAGCATTGTGGCTGGAGAAGATGCTTGATACGATTTCAATTTTCTTAAATTTACTGAGGTTTGATTTGTGACCCAAGATGTGGTCTACCCTGAAGAATGATCCATGTGCACTTGAAAAGAAGGTGTATTCTGCATTTGGATGGAATGTCCTGAAGATATCAATGAGATCCATTTCATCTAATGTATCATTTAAGACTTGTGTTTCCTTATTGATTTTGTTTTGATGATCTGTCCATTGGTGTGATTGGGTGTTAAAGTCTCCTACTATTATTGTGTTACAGTCAATTTCTCTTTTTATGTCTGTTAGTGTTTGCCTTATGTATTGAGGTGCTTCTATGTTGGGTGCATAGATATTTACAATTGTTATGTCTTCCTCTTGGATTGATCCCTTGATCATTATGTAGTATCCTTCCTTATCTTTTGTAATCTTCTTTATATTAAGGTCTATTTTGTCTGATACGAGGATTGCTACTCCAGCTTTCTCTTGCTTCTCATTTGCATGGAATATATTTTTCCATCCTCTCACTTTCAGTCTATTTATGTCTTTAGGTCTGAAGTGGATTTCTTGTAGGCAGCATATATATGGGTCTTGTTTTTGTATCTACTATTATTCAACACAGTCTGGAAGTCCTAGCTACAGCAATCAGAGAAGAAAAAGAAATAAAAGGAATCCAGATTGGGAAAGAAATAGTAAAGCTCTCACTGTTTGCAGATAACATGATACTTACATAGAAAACCCTACAGATAGTATCAGAAAATTACTAGAGCTAATCAGTGAATTTAGCAAAGTTGCAGGATACAAAACCAATATACAAAAATCACTTGCATTTCTATATCCTAACAATGAAAAATCAGAAAGAGAAATTAAGGAATCCATCTCATTCACCATTGCAACAAAAAGAATTAAATATCTAAGAATAAACTTACCTAGGGAGACAAAAGAACTGTACACAGAAAATTATAAGACACTAATGAAAGAAATCAAAGACATAAACAGATGGAGAGATATTCCATGTTCTGGGGTAGGAAGAATCAATATTGTTAAAATGACTATACTACCAAACATAATCTACAGATTCAACGCGATCCCTATCAAATCACCAATGGCGTCTTTCACAGAACTAGGACAAAAAATTTCACAATTCGTATGGAAACACAAAAGACCCTGATTAGCCAAAGCAGTCTTGAGAAAGAAGAATGGAGCTGGCGGAATCAACCTTCCTGACTTATACTATAAAGCTAGAGTCATCAAGACAGTATGGTACTGGCACAAAAACAGAAATACAGACCAATGGAACAAGATAGAAAGCCCAGAAATAAACCCATGCACCTATGGGTACCAGATTTTTGAAAAAGGAGGCAAGAATATACAATGGGGAAAAGACAGCCTCTTCAATAAATGGTGTTGGGAAAACTGGACAGCTACATGTAAAAGAATGAAATTAGAACACTTCCTAACACCATACACAAAGATAAACTCAAAATGGATTAAAGACCTAAATATAAGACCAGAAACTACAAAACTCTTAGAGGAAAACATAGGCAGAACACTTGATGACAAATCAAAGCAAGATCCTCTATGACCCACCTCCTAGAGTAATGGAAATAAAAACAAAAGTAAACAAGTGGGACCTGATTAAACTTAAAAGCTTTTGCACAGCAAAGGAAACTATAAGATGAAAAGACAACCCTCAGAATGGGAGAAAATGATAACAAATGAAACAACTGACAAAGGATTAATTTCCAAAATATACAAGCAACTCATACAACTCAATACCAGAAAAACAAACAACCCAATCAAAAAGTGGGTAAAAGACCTAAACAGACATTTCTCCAAAGAAGACATACAGATGGCTAACAGACACATGAAAAGATGTTCAACATCGCTCATTACTAGAGAAATGCAAATCAAAACTACAATGAGATACCACCTCACACCGGTCAGAATGGCCATCATCAAAAAGTCTACAAACAATAAATGCTGGAGAGGGTGTGGAGAAAAGGGAATGCTCTTGCACTGTTGGTGGGAATATAAAGTGATACAGCCACTATGGAAAATGGTATGGAGGTTCCTTTAAAAACTAAGAATAAAACCACCATATGACCCAGCAATTCCACTCCCAGGCATATACCCTGAGGAAACCAAAACTGAAAAAGACGCATTACCCATTGTTCATTGCGGCACTATTTACAATAGCTAGAACACGGAAGCAACCTACATGTCCATTGACAGATGAATGGATAAAGAAGTTGTGGCACATATACACAATGGAATATTACTCAGCCATAAAAGGAACACATTTGAGTCAGTTCTAATGAGGTGGATGAACCTAGAACCTATGATATAGAGTGAAGTCAGAAAGAGAAAGATAAATATAATTTTCTAATGCATATATATGGAATCTAGAAAAATGGTACTGAAGAATTTATTTACAGGGCACCAATGAAGAAACAGACATAAGAATAGACTTATGGACATGGGGAGAGGGGAGGAGAGGGTGAGATGTGTGGAAAAAGTAACATGGAAACGTACATTACCATATGTAAAATACATAGCCAACAGGAATTTGCTGTATGGCTCAGGAAACTCAAACAGGGGCTCTGTATCAACCTAGAGGGGTGGGATGGGGAGGGAGATGGAAGGGAGGTTCAAAAGGGAAGGGATGTATGTATACCTATGGCTGATTCATGTTGAGGTTTGACAGAAAACAAAATTCTATGAAGTAATTATCCTTCAATAAAAGATAAATTAATTAAAAAAAAAAAAGATGCTCCATTCAGCCAGCCCTTTCTCTGACAAATCCCTCGTGCTTACTCCCCAACACTACAAAAGAAACGGAATCACTCACAGAGTTTATAACTAATGCTTGGATGCAAATGAAATCCTGTGCTCCTGAAAGACCAGAGACCCCAGCACTGGCTAATACAGTACCTACGTGTGTACTACACAGTGTGTAGAAGTGGTGCAACTGCGGCTATGCAGAGCAGGGTGCCTTCCCACGAGATTTTATCCAGCCAGTATAGGAGAATAATGTGTCCCAGTGGTCTGTCATGGATGACCTTGCAGCATGAACATCAAGTTCTCAACTGATAGAGGGAGTGAGTCCCAAGATCACCTGGGAAGATCTGTCAAGCCTCACATGCCCCAGATATCTTAGCCCCAGATATCTTAGCCCCGATTCTGGTATTTCCTGCCTGAGACATAAGCTCCTAGAAGACAAGGAATTAAATCTGAAGTTATCTGCATCCAATAGAATACCTACCTTGCAGTGCAGGCTGAATATATATTTTTATAATCAGATAATTTGATTATGATCATAGAGTTTGGAGGGATTTGGGCCCCTCTTTGCGTGAAAAGACCTTAAAGTTCAACCAGTGATCTTATTTAATGGCAGAAATTAGGTCCCGAGTGGCAATGTGACTTGTCCAATATCACACATGTTATGGCTCAGCATGGTAACTGAAATTCCAGATTTCAAAATAGTTAATATAAAAATGTAAATTAATCAGTGAACATAATTATTTTCTGCAAAGGGCAAACCACCAGTTTTAGGAAATTGGTTAGATGGTCTGACTGCGGGAAAGGAAAGACATGCTAGGCTCACATGTCAAATGTTGGGGGTATGGGCCATGGGTCTGCCCTATATTCAGGTTCCTGGCTTCTCTATCCTAGTGCCAACCAAGCCTTGCTGTACAGTCCTAAGCCTACAAAGTAGAGCATGTGGGCATGGTTTATCTCAGGCAGCAGAAGAAAAGGAACCAGTGTCAAATGCCAATTTCAGTGCTTCAAAGAGGATCCTGAGAGAGATATTCATTAATCAGGAACAATTTAGATGACTTCCATTTCAAGACACATAATCTCTATTATGAAAACTCTCACCACAGTTAAAACAGCTTTTCCTGAAGCAACAGCAAAATGAACATGGGGTTAGCCTTGGGTTATAGCCTTGGGTTAACCCCAATTTCATGGGGAAGGCTACTTACTTCTACAGTCAAGAGCCAAGAAACCAGAAACGGTTACTTCTTTTTCAATGGGCAAATGCCAACACAAAAAGCACAGCTTTTTAGGTTATGCTTTTAGGTTAATTTCTTTTCAATATTTCACACTCCAAGGATTTAAAACATAAATCTGTTTGTCTTTGAGTTGTTGAAAAGCAGGTTGTTATTTAAACAAACATACCACCACAAGTGACACTTTCTACGTGGTCATTAACATACCACCTAGAGAAGATATTGATGAGGTGCAGTCATCTTATCAACTGTGATTTGGTGCCTGAGCAGCACAGGGAACACTGACGTGGAGGCTGTGTGACTTTGTCAAGCAAATGGCCCAGTCCCTTTTTGTTACCCTTTGGACAGTAAGGGCACCTTATCAAACTGGGCTCTGTGAAGCACATACATTGTGTCTTAGGATTTTATCCATCCATCCAAATGATTTAAACCAATATCTAGTGTTGCCATAGGAAATACGTTTTTAAAAATATACCTAGCCCTGATAAAAAAAAAAATGTTTAGAGAAGCCTGTTCTTGGCCACTGTGTTTCCAAAAATATCTCTTGCCTATGCCAACAAGTGAGCACACAATCTATGTTATCTGTGCCTTCAACCACTTGCACTGTTCTTCGTCTTTGAAGCCAGCTGTTGAAGGGCTTTCACTGCAAGGTCACTCAGCCTCCCAAGAGGATCACTTGGCAATGGCACACAGTCATCCGCAGATAGAAGATAAGAGCCTCTGCAACTGCGTGTGGCCTGAGTGGTTGCACAACGTCAGTGAGATGAGAGAGGTGTTACCAGGAGAGCAAGCACGCCTTTCTGAAGTTAAAAAATGAATACCATTGCCTTTCTTGCCCTGAGATAACTGATTTGTGAAATCCATCAGTCAAATGAGATTTTAAAATCGTCCAATGGAAAGACTTGCAGTTTATACAACATTCTATGAGCTTATCCTAGGATAAATAAAATCATACCCACGCCCTCATATTTTCATCTAACTCTGGTGTTAGTAGTTAAAATAATCAAATTTTAACAATTTTTTTCTAACCAAGTAATTTCCCAGACAAATTTGAGAGTAAAAGGCTCCTCTATCAGAATGATTTCTATAGAATGTTAAATGTAGCACTTCCATTAATGTGTATCTCAGTATTTAACTGCATCTTTCCAGGCAGACCTCTGAGGGAAGTGTGGAAGAATGGCAGAGTCTACCTACCCTAGGATAGGCTTACATTTAACTTTCCAAGGAATTTCAGTTGCAATAAATTTTCTCCCAAATTATTGTATGACAAGAGATTGTAATTTTAAGTAATGAGACTCAGCATTTCCTTCTTCTGTTGCCCATGGTATGATGATTTAAAGTCAGCAAGTCCCTGATCATACTTACAATCTATGAAATTAAAATATGGGTGTGGTTTTGATCAAGGCCAGTGAAATTTGGCAATTCTGAACTAGTTATAAGAACAATTCCACTTCAATTAACTTAAGAAAATAAAGATGTGAGCAAAGATTAACATACAAAGATATTCAAAACAGTATTTGTATTATAGGAAAAATTGAGAACAACTTTAATGCTCAATAAGAGGGCACTAAATAAATGATGGTACAGTCATTAAAAATGATGATCCAAATGTAATAGTATTTACTTTAAATGTTAAATAGTAGGGAAGTTATAAAACACTAAAGACAGATAAGCTAATTTTTATGGGAAAATTTATCTATATACACAACTAGTCCAAAAGAATATGCAATATAACTATGGCTTATTTTAACTTTCTTCCTGCTTTCTAAATTTTCTAGGATAAATATATGAGGACTTGCATAACTTTATTTTTTAAAACATTTCATTTTAAAAAGAATAAAAGTATCAGAAACCAAAAATGCTACTTGCCAAATGTTTGTCATAAATATCTGCAGCCCCTCCTTTCTACCTGAAAAGTCAGAATAGGCTAACTGATGAAACAGATAAACCCTACATCTTGGCAGCTTTCTTAGGCAGCTCTTCTCTGAGCAGTGACAAGTCACTTCCAATCTATAGCCTTCCTAGATCCTTTGCATTAGGTCAGCAGGTGAAGGAAGAGAGAATTTGTAGGGTTGCACAGGTTTTCTTAGACAAGTCCCCATGTAACTCACAACAATGCTATTGGCCAGATCTTGTTCATAATGCCAGGTCTAAAAACTGAGAAACAGTTAGTTACATGAAAGTGAAAGTCACTCAGTTGTGTCCGACTCTTTGTGACCCCGTGGACTATAGAGTCCGTGGAATTCTCCAGGCCAGAATACTGGAGTGGGTAGCCTATTCCTTCTTCAGGGGATCTTCCCAACCCAGGGATCAAACCCAGGTCTCTCATGTTGCGGGCAGATTCTTTACCAGCTGAGCTACCAGGGAAGCCCTTAGTTACATGGCTAGGGGAAAAAGGAAATAATTTGGTAATCAAATTATTACCTACTTGTTATATAGAGGTGTGAGTGAAGTATTCTTCTAAGAACTAGAAAATGAGGAAATGAAACTAACCTAGCTAAAGTCAAGCCCCAGCCCCAGCAGGGCTTTCCAGGTGGCGCTGTGGTAAAAGAATCCACTTGCCAATGCAGGAGACAAGGGTTCAATCCCTGAGTCAGGAAGATCCCCTGGAGAAGGAGATGGTGACCAACTCCAGTAGTCTTGCCTGGAAAAGTCCATGGACAGAGGAGCCTGGCAGGCTACAGTCCATGGGGTTGCAAAGGGTTGGACACGACTTAGCGATTGAGCATGCACGCGAAGCCAACCGCAGTAAATAAATTATATCCAATTCCTACCTTTTGAGCAATGAACAAGAGAGAATCAAATGGATATTGCAAAAGAGGACATTCTCATCTATGCTCTATACTCTAGGACTTAGTTTTTCAACCACCAACTCATGACCATGTTGCCAGAACAGAATGGCTTAATGCTATCCATGACTTCAATCCAGAACATGGCAGATAGGCTAAAGATAGCACCCAGAATGCATTGGGCTCATAGGGTCTTAAGAAACATGACTGTACCATAAGATCTTAAATTTTAGCACAAATATTAATATGCTCAGTCACTCAGTCATATCTGACGCTTTGTGATACCATGGACTATATTCCTCCAGGCTCTTCTGTCCATGGGATTTTCCAGGCAAGAATACTGGAGTGGTTTGCCATTTCCTGCTCCGGGGGATCTTCCGAATCCAGGGATTGAACCTGCATCTCCTGCATTGGCAGGCAGATTCTTTAAAACTGTGCCACATGGGAAGTCTCTTAAACATTAATGGAGTCAAATATTTTAACCCAAAATCTAACAATATGAAACACTCATATAAAGAAAGAATGTATTATTAGAAAGATATTATTTTCAGAGACTTCAGTAAAAGAAAGAGCTAAAAGTAAGAAGTTGGCAGTTTATTCATCACCATTCAGGGAGAGACATTAAATCATAATTTTAGCAAATATTCATTGAACTCTGTGGCTCAGAGGCTTGTAAATTTATCACACACATTATATCACCTAATTGTGTAACAAGTCTTATGAAATAACTTCTGTCATTATATTCTTTCAACAGAGGAAGAAACAGATGGTCAGGAAGTCTAAGTGACTTGTTGAAGTTTTCAGTTTGTGTCAGATTCATGAGTGAACTGAAGGTTTTTGATACCAGGAGCTGAGAGGCAGTTTACTCATAACATCACATGGAACATGAAAATCATGCTCATCTAAGAAGTGTACCCTATGGTAGAGCAAGAGTAATTCATCATGTTCCACCATGGCCTGGATGAAATACTTCCCCAACCAATTGCTTCTAAACTTGGCTGTTATCACTGGGAACTTATACAGTTCCCAAGCCCTATCCCAGCCATGTCTAAAATGAAAATCTCTATAAGTAGGGCTCATACTCTTAAAAAGCTCCTAAAGTGATTGAGAATGCAATCACATTTGGGAATTAATACTCCAGAATTTCCCTCACCTCCCTCTGACTCACACAACTGAAAGATTCTATTTAAAAATTCAGCCATGTTGACAATGGGACAGTGTATCCTAGATGGTATGCATAAAATTCCACTTACAGGAACATTTATATTATTTTGTAAATTACTTGGGTTTCCCAAGTAGCTTAAATGGTAAAGAACCTGACTACAGTGCGGAAGACCTGGGTTCAATCCATGGGTAGGAAAGATCCCCTGGAGAAGGGCATGGCAACCCACTCCAGTATTATTGCCTGGAGAATTCCATGGACAGAGGAGCCTGGTGGGCTACAGTCCATGGGGTCATAAAGAATCAGACACAACTGAGCAACTAACACACACAGTTTTCAGTTTTGTACATTAGTCTTTTAGAAACTTGATCAACATAACTAGATTCCTCCCCCTCCCCACCCCCACCCCAAATCTCTTCATTTCATGCTGTGGTTCGGTTGGGTGAAAAAGAGTCCTGGTTTGCCCAGAGCGCTTCTAGTTTTCACACTGAAAGCCTCACTTCGCAGGAGATTTCTCTGGTCAAACTGGTACAACTGGTAGGGCGACCAATGCATCCCACTTTGCCTGCGACCACCCCATGCTTTAAAATTGAAGGTCCCGTGTCCTGGAAACCCCTTGAGTCCCAAGCAAACTGCACTGGCTGGTCACCCCTACTTAGTCACAAATCAGTGCCGCCCTATAAGACTCCCTCTGCATAGTCTGATCCCTCTGGCCCCCACCACTGTGCTTTGTGTGCTAAGTCATGTCGGACCCTTTGTGACCCCAGGGACTGTAGCCTGCCAGGCTTCTCCGTCCATAGGATTTTCCAGGCAAGAATATTGGGGCAGGTTGCCACTTCCTCCTCCAGGAGATCTTCCCAACTCGGGGATCGAACCCGAGTCTTCTGAATCTCCTGCACTGGCAGGCAGATTCTTTACCACCGAGCCACCTGGGAAGTCGTGCATAGTCTGATAAACTCACACAAATTCTCTATTTTATCTCTTACTAAAGTATCCCATCCCCAAGGACTCAATGATTCTAAAGTATTCAGGAATTGAAGATTTTATTCCTATGGAGGACTCATAAGTTAAAACATACAGCTGAGAGGCTACACTGGGAACTTATTCAGAGAAAAGAAAACCATCATTTAGGATTTTCCAAAAATGGAATGTTCTGTAATTTCTTCACATCCTTTCATAACCAGGATTGAAAAAGCAAACAAAGGTGTGTTGCTATCACACAAATATCAATGGGAAGAATTTAAAGGGTCACACCAGATAATGTGATCACAGAAACTCCAAGGTCTCTGGCTGCTGCTGCTGCTCCTGCTGCGTCGCTTCAGTCGTGTCCGACTCTGTGCGACCCCGGAGACGGCAGCCCACCAGGCTCCCCCGTCCCTGGAATTCTCCAGGCAAGAACACTGGAGTTTGGGTTTTCATTTCCTTCTCCAATGCATGAAAGTGAAAAGTGAAAGGGAAGTCGCTCAGTCGTGTCCGACTCCTAGCGACCCCATGGACTGCAGCCTACCAGGCTCCTCTGTCCATGGGATTTTTCCAGGCAAGAGTACTGGAGTGGCCTGCCATTGCCTTCTCCGAAGGTCTCTGGAATCTGCAGAAAAAAACTTAGAGGTCACCAAGTGTTCCCAATTAAAGAAGACCCCCAGTTGCCTCCCTCGTTGACTGAATGCCTCTCTAATGTGGGGTTCAGACTTCATTCCTCATCTGTCACACTGGTATGTTTCAAGTGAGTGATCCAAGTGAGTGAGTTTGCCTAATAGATTTTTACTTTGTCTCTGAGACCTTTTCTTCATGTAAGAATTGGTGAGTGCTGGGTCAGTCGTTTAGACATTAACACATCTGAATATTCATAAACAGGGTCTGTTTTAGTGTTCCCAAACTCTGCTTCATGAATAATTCACATGTTTGACAGCAACCTATGTTATTCAATTTATTTAAAGACTACAATCAATATAGCACGCTGCTCTACAACATAGCAACCAGTCCTTTAACTGGAGTGTGCTTTACAATTTCTTTCCAGTTATTTCTCCATCACACTGAACCACAAATATAGGGTAATTACTAATAATTCTATCTCCATTTGCATGTCACCACAATCAACATATTGATTGCTTTTTGATGATAATAAATGGTTGGTTAAATTGAAGGTTTGCGATTAAGAATGTTAAGCTCTGATATTTGTTTAATTCAGCTGCACCAATTTAGGTTCTACATGGTAATTTCATAAAAAGCCATTGAGAATCAAAGTAGTTATTTGAATCAAGTTATAAAGAGAGCTCGGTTTCCTCAGGAGAATCTGGCATTTGAGTAAATTACACCAACTAGGGGTTTGGTTTTGCCTCTCAGAGCATACAAAACACTTCAAGATTATGCTTATTCTGATATGTAAATAGAATGGAGGAAAACTTAGGAAATTTCTTAGGTTAATTTCTTATTTGAGGATTTAAAAAAGTAAGCCTCAGAGAAGGACTAAATAGAGACTAAATGAAACTTGCTCTAAGCATAAACAAGGTCTTTGGGTAAAGACAAAACAAGAATTATAGGAGAAATATGAAAGAACAGTCACTCTGGTAGAGAATTCGAGAGGTTAGCAAGACTTTGGCTTACAGCCAGGAAACCCATTTCAAAGGAATGAAAATCCACAATGTTTTATGAGAGTCCTTCAGGAGCAGGCACCAAATTTTTGTATAAATCCAGCTTGATGATTAACAAAAATCAGCCCGAACTAGAATGATCAGTGTTAGGAAATTCTTAGTGACATCATTCAGAGTGCACGGCCATCTCACTTCCTCTTATTCTCTTTGAATAGTCATCTTTCAACACCTTCCTCATTTATTCATTTAAGAAATACAGTAAGTTCTGATGAGACTTTGTCTCTCCCTCTACCAACCAGGGATATGATGAAGTTATTCAGAGCCACCTTTCTTTCATACTTTCTTAGTTTGAAGGCATACAGTTCCTATTGTCATGTTTCTGAAATCAAGATGTATGATTAATATAGTCTTTCCTTCTCCTCCCTAAAGAAAAAAAGCTATTATTAATGCATAATCTCACAGTTCATAATGTCTTAGACAGAGCCATGATAATATCATTGCTCATGGGTTCATGTAGACCAGAGCTTCCTTGGAAATATGTAATCTATCTGAACCATGCCTGACATTTTATAGAAACCCAAGTCTTTCCTATTCATAAAGTTACTGTGGGAACTAAGGTTTCCAGATACCCTACTTTTAGTGCATAATGTCAACACTGGACACCACTCCAGATGAAACTGCTTTGTCATCTCTCAACTCTTAAACTCTCTGCCCCAGAGTATTTTGTTTTCCCTTTCTCTTGCCTCAACCACTGCTTTTCCTTCCTCTCCTAAATCTACCCATCATGCTCTTGGGAAACCCTATTTCCTATACATGGACTGTACTGGATTTTTCAACATCACAAAGTATTCCCTAGATCTCCTTGCCTAAACTGAAACCCAGGCTTTCCCAAAGGAAACTGCTTGCCCTGCCACCCTTTGAATATTTGCTCTTACTCTTCCATGCATGATATACCCTGAGGTCAAGAGATTAGCTTCACAGCATCCTCCATAAACAATGATGCATTCAGGCCATTATTTCTCCATCCTCTTTTCCTTTAAGGCCCATAACCTGGTTTTACTCTCCCCTGACTTTTCACTCCCTCTTTCCCCATTTATCATCACCAATGGTTGCTTCAATGTTCCACATGAAAGACCCATTCAGCACTTTGGTGCCTTGTTTCTTTACCTACTCAATTCCACATACCATCACCTTCAGTTACTTCAGTTGATACATCTTAGACCTCACCACCTCTTAAAATGATTCCACCTCTAAAATTTTCAAACATTCCTATTAACTGGATCATCATCTCCTATCCTTACATTTCTCCCACTTTGTCCCACTGTCCTTGTCTTTCTTGTTTCATCTTCTCTGCATTTCCTTTTCTATCTAATCTAGACCCCATGCTCAGTTGATAAGCCATGTCCAACTCTTTGCCACCCCATGGACTATAGCCTGCGAGGCTCCTCTGTCAGCAGGATTTTCCAGGCAAGAATACTAGAGTGGGTTGCCATTTCCTTTTCCACTCTAGACCCCACAGTCCATCACTTCTACCACTGTCTATCCAGTTTCCTCCATTGGCTTCTTCTTTTGTCCTTCCACCACATACGCCCAGCAAATGCCAAACCTGGAGAACGCAACCACCTTCCTTCTGTGCGCCATATCTAATCCATGGGCACCATTAGGGGGAAACAATCTAAAAAAGTTGTTTCCCAACTTTAAAAAAATGAACCCATTCTGAACTACATATATACCCAGACTTATTTTCTCCCTTTCATGGACAAGACTCTACAAAGAGATGTCTGTACTCAATATTTCTTCTTCCTTTTGTTGTTCAGCCACTCAGTCATGTCCAACTCTTTGCAACCCCATGCACTCCAGGCTCCCCTGCCAATCACTATCTCCTAGAGTTTGCTCAAATTCATGTCCATTGAGTCTATGATGCCATCCAACCATCTCATCCCCTGTAATCCCCTTCTCCTCATGCCCTCAATCTTTCCTAGCATCAGGGTCTTTTCCAATGATATCCCTTGGCGACTGCAATCTTGGCATCTCATGCCACTGAAGTGACTCTCACTGAGATCTCCAACCCCTATTGTTAAATATTTGACTTCTGTAGCATCTAACCATCTTAACTATGTCACCCTTTTAGAAGCTCTCTTTCTCTTCTTTTCTATGAAGTCATGTTCTCTTGGTTTCCAGCCTCCTTATTTGACCAATTCTCAGTCTTCTTCTCTAGCCAGCTTTTCCTCTGCTCATCCTTGAATGCAGCTGAACCTCAGGTTCTGTTTTGGCTCTCTTCGCTTCTCTGCCAGGTGACCTTCATCACTTCTGTGCCTTCAATTATCATCCATATCGTGTCAGTTCAGGTTTTCCAAAAACCATTCACCAAGATGTGATAAAATGTTCAAGTGATCTATTGGGGTAAACATAGGTAAAGGATACAGGGGAGGGAGCAGAAATAGGCTGGAAAATATTTAGATCATGATGTCATTCTGACACCTTGGGAAAAAGAGAAGGAAGGAGGGAAGACTGGGTAGGAGGAGTCTCAGGCTGCCAACAAGTTCTAAGAAAGTTCCAACCAGTTCTACGGAGAATCCTGGAACCAAAGTTGCCTGTTAAGTCCTGTGGCTGACTGTAAAGTATGGCCTTGATGTGAACACCGTGCAGGATCCAAAGCAGGATCGGCTGGGTCTGTCACTCAACTATGCTTCTCATAGTGGTTTCTCTTGAAGAAGGTCTGAATAATGCACTTTCATGGTGCTAGCATACATATCAATAAATTTCAGCCTTGGCAGGGTGTGAGAATCCTGATGGAGCTCTTTAAAAACATATGCATTTAGATCCTACCTTGTGAAAATTTTGATTTAGTATTTGATTTTTTTAGTATTTTTTTATTTGCAAAAAGCCCTCTAGAATTCTGATTTCTAGCCAAGTTTGGGAACATCAATTAATCAAATTGTTCTATTCAGTCTAGAGCTCCATCCTGAGGTCTAGACACATGCAATCAATTGCCTACCGGGTCTTTCCATTCAGATGTCCCAAATTAAGATTAACATAGTCTGCCCAAATTCTGTTCCTTCTCCTATAGTCCCTATTTCAGTGACTGCCAACACCTTTCACCTCTCAGTGGTCCAAACCAGAAACTGTGGTATCCTCAGGGAATTCCCTCTCCCTCATTTCTCAAAGCCACTTAGCCACCAAGTCTGTTGATTCTGCCTTCTTGATATTTTCTGAATCTCTCTATTCCCGAGTGTCACTCTATTAGTTCAAGCTGTCCTCTTGCCTCCATTCTTATCCCTGCTAACTCATTCTTCACACAGCCAGGTTACCCCTCCACAACACACATCTGATAATGTCACTCCGTTGTCTCCTCATGGCTCTCAAGACAAGGTCAAGGATCCTTTATACATTACACAAGGCTCTACACATTTGCCCTGTTTTATCCCCTGCAGTCATCCTACTCCTTGCAGTTGAGCTACTTGCAGTTCTGGGAATATCTAGGCCTTTGGATCAGCTATAACCTCTTCCTGGAATATACTGCCCACTCCTTTCCTTGATAATCCCTAGTTTTTCAACCAGTCTCTCAAGGCTCCATTTGAATTCCCTTCTTTTTGTAAGCCTTCCTTAAGACCAATGTCACTTTCTAACTCCACCAAGACTGGGTTAGATGTCCTTGCCCTCCCCCCAAAGTATCCTATAATTGCATGGTTCACAATGATGGATGGCATCCTTGAAGCTATGATGTGCTTTCTTCACTATAATATGCCCAGCAATTAGCACAACACTCAGTAAATATTCATGTTTAAATTAAGGAGTGAGTGAGTGATGTTTGGCCTCTGTACTAGACATTGAAGTTCTAGGCAATGTGCCATGAGGGCTATGAGCAGTAGAAAGAGCACAGGCTTTGAATTCCACCATGGACTTTTTCTGCATAAACTTGGGCAACTACTTAACCCCTTTGACCTTCAGTTTTCTCATCTGTAAACTGAAAACTTTCCCTCTGGATTGCTATAATGATTAAATGAATTGTTATTTAAAACATGGTGCCTGTCATATGGAAGATACACTCTAAAATTCTAGTTTCTTGACTCTCCTCACTTTTACAATATCTCAGTTTAACTCTTCATCCAGTCAAATCCAACTTATTTTTTCTTTTCCCCTTAGAGTTGCTTCCTTCCTGTATATTAGACCATCTTCCCACAACTCATCTGCATAGCTGCCACTTTCCTCTTTTCTTTGATTTCTTCCAAGAGCTGATTCCTGTACCTCATTGCTGAGGCAGACACCGCTAATGGTTTTTGCAGAGACTGTGGCGTCAGACACAGCAGCAGATCCATAAGTTACTGCACATCCATGTGAACAAAAGATAGGGCTTGAATTCCCAGGTGGGAAATGATAAATATAATTGCTGAAGTGGATGCCATTAATGGTTTTCGCAGAAACTGTACTGTCAGATCCTTCATCATATGGACACTCGAACTCCCAAGAGCAACCGGGAAAATAAATTCTTATGTATCAGAAGTTCTTAGCTAAAACATGGGCATTAAAATACAATCTCATGTAAGTATCTGATAGGGACAAAACAAAAGCTATGTAATAAGTCCTTCTCACCCAGATGTTCTAAAAGAAAAAGCTGACTTAGGACTCCTGTCCTATATAGATTAATTAACTAGCTAACTAAATTTTCCAGTATTTTCTTAATGTCTTGTGTGCACCAAGCACTGTGCCAGGTCTGGGCATAAGTACAGTTTGGAACTAGAAGCCGTTTAGCACAGTAGTTAACAGCTTGGCTCCAGGTCATGTCTGCGCAAACTCAAATGTAGACTCCATCACTCATGACTTGTGTGACCCCAATCAGTTAACTGCTCTGGGTCTCAATTTTCTTATCTGTAAATTGAAGACAATGGTAGTACCCTCCTGGTAAGTTTATAAGGAATTAACGAGTTAATACATGTTAGGTGTTACTTAGAACAGTGCTTGCCATAGAATGTACTTAAATACATTTACCACAATTATCATGGAAATACATAGGAGGGCATGCACCCCAGGCTTGGAGACCAAGAAGGGCTTCCTTGAGGAAATGATGCCTAAACTGAGACTAGAAGGATGTGTGAAGTGAAGGAAAGAGTACTTTAGACAGCAAGAACAGTCAGCCCCAGTGATTATTATACAAGATAGAAGAGCATTAGTTGAGAGTTGGATTATTTTGTGTGTGTCGGAAATAGGAGGCTAGAGAGAGACATGATAAAAATAAGCAGGGGTGCCACATGTCTTCCATATGCCCTTCACATTATCCCCTTATCTACCCTGCTTTTTGCCCTGAGGCTGATTTCTATGGACCATCTCTGTGGCTCCACTGCTTACTGGTTTCCAGTTGTGTTTGGCCAGTGAGAAGCTCAAAGACCATCAGACAGAAAGAGGAGAGTGAGGGTGGGATGTTACTCCCTTGGCTCCCTTCCTCTAGGGTCCCAGTGAGCCGCAGCTTCTTTCAACCAGCCTTGTCACCCAACAGCTGCCTCCTAGCGTGAGGAGAGAACCCCAGCCAAGTGTTTACTTGGAGAAGGAGATCACGAGCCTAATAGTCTTTAGATTCCTAAATATTTCTAACGTCCACTGGGTATTTCCCAACCTATCCCAAGTGTCAGACCTGAGAGCAAAGAAAAGAAATGTCTCTATCTTTCACTTTGCACACTTTCTTCTTTTTTTTTTTTCTGGTCTCGCCACATTGCTTGCAGGGTCTTAATTACTCAACCAGGAGTCGACCTGTGCCCCTGCAGTGGAAGTGTAGAGTCCTAACTGCTGGACTGCCAGGAAATTCTCTGTACATCCCTTCTATTTTTAAAAATCTCCTAGGGTCAAAAAGTGTGAATTTCAGTAAACAAAACAAAAAGACAACCTACAAACTGGGGGAAAATATTTGCAAATGGTGTGACCCACAAGTGTTAATTTTCAAACCATACGAACAGCTCATACAACTCAATATAAAAAAAAAAAAAACCTATCAAAAAATGACCTGAAGACCTAAATAGACATTTTTCCAAAGAAGACATACAGATGGCCAAGAGGTACATGAAAAGATGCTCAATATCACTAATCTTTAGAGACATGCAAATCAAAATTAAATGAAATATCACATCGGTCAGAATGGCCATCATTAAAAATCTACAAACAATAAACGCTGGAAAGGGTGAGGAGAAAAGAGAACCCTCCGACCTTGTTGGTGGGACTGTAAATTGGCACAGCCACTATGGAGAACGGCATGGGTGTTCCTTTAAAAACTTAGAACTCTCTCATGATCCAGCAATTCCACTTCTAGGCATATATCCAGAGAAAGATATGTCAAAAAGGATACATGCACCACAGTTCGAAAGCATCAATTCTTCAGTGCTCAGCCTTCTTTATGGTCCAACTCTCACATTCGTACATCACTACTGGAAAAACCACAACTTTGACTATACAGACCTTTGTTGGCAAAGTGATGTCTCTGTTTTTTAATACGCTGTTCTCAGTGGCTCAGATGGGAAAGAACCTGCCTGCAGTACAGGCGACCTGGGCTCAATCCCTGGGTCAGGAAGGTCCCCTGGAGAAAGGAATGGTTACCCACTCCAGTATTCTAGACTGGAGAATTCCATGGTCAGAGGAGTCGGGGAGGCTACAGTCCATGGGGTCGCAAAGAGTCGGACACAACTGAGTGACTAACACTTTCACTTCCAGGTTTGTCGTAGCTTTCCTAAGAAGGAAATGGCAAGATTTCCTTCTTTTTGATGGTTGTATAGTATTATATTA
The DNA here is from genome assembly GCF_029407905.1 of Bubalus kerabau. Lineage (NCBI taxonomy): Eukaryota > Metazoa > Chordata > Mammalia > Artiodactyla > Bovidae > Bubalus > Bubalus kerabau. The sequence goes on along the minus strand of NC_073641.1, from coordinate 24,147,262 downwards.
TGTATGTATATCACATCTTGTTTATCTATCCATCTACCAATGGACTGTTGCTTGGGAACATGCTTAAGTTGTTCCCAAGTCTTGGCTACTGTAAATAATGCTGCAATGAACATAGGGGTGCATATATCTTTCCAAATTAGTGTTTTCATTTTCTTCAGAAAAATACCCATATATGGAATAGTTGGATCACATGGTAGTTCTATTTTTAATTATTTGAGGAACCTCTATACTGTTTTCCACAGTAGCTGTAGCAAATTGCATTCCCATCAACAATGTGGGAAGGTTCCCTTTTCTCTACATCCTCAGCAACACTAGTTATTTTTTTATCTTTTTGATAATAACCATTCAGACAAGCATGAGATAATATCTCATTGTGGATCATTTCTTCATTTTCTCTATGTTATGTCCTCCCTGTTTGTTGGGGCAGATGGCTGCATGGTCTGACCATTTGATGGAAGGGATATTTGCTTTATGCCATGATATCAACCTCTATATCCTCAATGTGTCAAGACTGCTTCTGGAAATGAGACAGTAAGATGACTTGGCTCCAGGGATTACCAAGGCCAAAATATATCTGCTTAATATGCTCATGATATTTTATCTATTACACAAAGATTTGAAATAATGTATATATCAGTCAGTCAGTTCAGTCGCTCAGTCGTGTCCGACTCTTTGCGACCCCATGAATTGCAGCACGCCAGGCCTCCCTGTCCATCACCAACTCCCGGAGTTTACCCAAACTCACGACCATCGAGTCGGTGATGCCATCCAGCCATCTCATCCTCTGTCGTCCCCTTCTCCTCCTGCCCCCAATCCCTCCCAGTGAATCAACTCTTCACATGAGGTGGCCAAAGTATTGGAGTTTCAGCTTTAGCATCATTCCTTCCAAAGAACACCCAGGACTAATCTCCTTTAGGAGGGACTGGTTGGATCTCCTTGCAGTCCAAGGGACTCTCAAGAGTCTTCTCCAACACCACAGTTCAAAAGCATCAATTCTTCGGCGCTCAGCTGTCTTCACAGTCCAACTCTCACATCCATACATGACCACTGGAAAAACCATAGCCTTGACTAGATGGACCTTTGTTGGCAAAGGAATGTCTCTGCTTTTCAATATGCTATCTAGGTTGGTCATAACTTTCCTTCCAAGGAGTAAGCGTCTTTTAATTTCCTGGCTGCAGTCACCATCTGCAGTGATTTTGGAGCCCAGAAAAATTAAGTCTGACACCCATCTATTTCCCATGAAGTGATGGGGCCAGATGCCATGATCTTTGTTTTCTGAATGTTGAGCTTCAAGCCAACGTTTTCATTCTCCTCTTTCACTTTCATCAAGAGGCTTTTTAGTTCCTCTTCACTTTCTGTCATAAGGGTGGTGTCATCTGCATATATAATACACTACAAATTCTTAGACACGTGAAAGTGAAAAAATAAAAGTGTTAGTCACTCCATTGTGTCCGACTCTTTGCAACCCTATAGTCTGTAACCTACCAGACTCCTCTGTCCATGGAATTCTCAAGGCAAGAATACTGGAGTGGGTTTCCGTTCCCTTTTCCAGGGGGTCTTTCTGGCCCAGGGATCAAATTCAGATCTCCCACATTGCAGGCGGATTCTTTACCATCTGAGCTACCAGGGAAAGTAAGTGATTACTATATAGTACCAATGATTATTTTGTAAGTTAGAGATGATGCAGTGATTTGGTTATTATTAATTCTTAGGCAGTGATTCTGAAGAGCTCTTTCTATTGTATCCAGGTGACTACGGATCCACTTGCATAGCCTTTCTTCTTTTTGACATTTTTTTCATGGTTTTTAACCCTGCATCTGTGTTCTGTGTAGAACTGTGATAGAGTTATCTCAGTCCTGTTATCACATGACAAGCACAACTGTTGGCTTTTCTGTTTCCCAACACCCTTTTGCTCTGCTTTGGGAATCATATCTCAAGTAGGAAGGGGCAGGTACCACAGTTGTCCCTGATTTCAGCCTTGCAAAGCTCTCATTTGTACCACTCTCTCAGGTCCAGTGGGAAGGAAAACATTTGCAGGTGTGAGAGTTGTCCACACTACCAGTCTTGACCTCTAGGGGCACTCTGGTCTCTCTAGTCACCAGAGCTGGAAGTGGTCAGGTAGAGATCATAGGAATGGGCCCTTCCACACAAAACATGTTATTGATTCTAACGTAACTTGATGGAACAATGGACTGGTTCCAGACTGGGAAAGGGGTACATAAAGGCGGTAGGTTATCACCTTGATTATTCAACTTATATGCAGAGTACATCATGTGAAATGCTGGACTGGATGAAACACAAGCTGGAATCAAGATTGCAGGGAGAAATATCAATAACCTAAGATATGCAGATGACACCACACATATGGCAGAAAGCAAAGAGGAACTAAAGAGTCTCTTGATGAAAGAGAAAGAGGAGAGTGAAAAAGCTGGGTTAAAACTCAGCATTCAAAAAACAAAGATCATGGCATCTGGTCCCATCACTTCATGGCAAATAGATGGGGAAACAGTGGAAACAGACACAGACTTTATTTTCTTGTGCTCCAAAATTACTGCAGATGGTGACTGAAGCCATGAAATTAAAAGATGCTTTCTCCTTGGAAGAAAAGTTATGACCAACCTAGGCAGCATATTAAAAAGCAGAGACATTCCTTTACCAACAAAGGTCCATCTAGTCAAAGCTAAGATTTTTTCAGTAGTCATGTATGGATGTGAGAGTTGGACCATAAAGAAAGCTGAGCACCAAAGAATTGATGCTTTTGAACTGTGGTGTTGGAGAAGACTCTTGAGAGTCCCTTGGACTGCAAGGAGATCCAACCAGTCCATCCTAAAGGAAGTCAACCCTGAATATTTATTGGAAGGACTGATGCTGAAACTGAAACTCCAATACTTTGGCCACCTGATTCAAAGAACTGACTCACTGGAAAAGACCCTGATGCTGGGAAAGATTGAAGGCAGGAGGCAAAGGGGATGACAGAGGATGAGATGGTTGGATGGCATCACCAACTCGATGGACATGAAGTTGAACAAGCTCCAGGAGTTGGTGATAGACAGGGAGGCTTGATGTGCTGCAGTCCATGGGGTCTCAAAGAATTGGACATGATTGAGCGACTGAACTGAACTGAATGTAACTTGATAAGCCCCAGGCTGATTTTGTTTGCATAGTTCCTAGAGTTTAGACTCTATACATGGACATCACCAGATGGTCAACACCAAAATCAGATTGATTGTATTCTTTGCAGCCAAAGACAGAGAAGCTCTATACAGTCAGCAAAAACAAGACCAGGAGCTGACTGTGGCTCAGATCATGAACTCCTTATTGCCAAATTCAGACTTAAATTGAAGAAAGTAGGGAAAACCACTAGACCATTCAGGTATGACCTAAATCAAATCCCTTATGATTATACACTGGAAGTGAGAAATAGATTTAAGGGCCTAGATCTGGTAGATAGAGTGCCTGATGAACTATGGACAGAGGTTCGTGACATTGTACAGGAGACAGGGATCAAGACCATCCCCAAGAAAAAGAAATGCAAAAAAGCAAAATGGCTGTCTAAGGAGGCCTTACAAATAGCTGTGAAAAGAAGAGAAGCGAAAAGCAAAGGAGAAAAGGAAAGATATAAGCATCTGAATGCAGAGTTCCAAAGAATAGCAAGAAGAGATAAGAAAGCCTTCCTCAGCAATCAATGCAAAGAAATAGAGGAAAACAACAGAATGGGAAAGACTAGAGATCTCTTCAAGAAAATTAAAGATACCAAGGGAACATTTCATGCAAAGATGGGCTCAATAAAGGACAGAAATGGTAGGGACCTAACAGAAGCAAAAGATATTAAGAAGAGGTGGCAAGAATACACAGAAGAACTGTACAAAAAAGATCTTCATGACCCAGATAATCACGATGGTGTGATCACTGACCTAGAGCCAGACATCCTGGAATGTGAAGTCAAGTGGGCCTTAGAAAGCATCACTACAAACAAAGCTAGTGGAGGTGATGGAATTCCAGTGGAGCTATTTCAAATCCTGAAAGATGATGCTGTGAAAGAGCTGCACTCAATATGCCAGCAAATTTGGAAAACTCAGCAGTGGCCACAGGACTGGAAAAGGTCAGTTTTCATTCCAATCCCAAATAATGTTCAAACTACTGTACAATTGCACTCATCTCACACTCTAGTAAAGTAATGCTCAAAATTCTCCAAGCCAGGCTTCAGCAATATGTGAACCATGAACTTCCAGATGTTCAAGCTGGTTTTAGAAAAGGCAGAGGAACCAGAGATCAAATTGCCAACATTGGTTGGATCATCGAAAAAGCAAGAGAGTTCCAGAAAAACATCTATTTCTGCTTTATTGACTATGCCAAAGCTTTTGACTGTGTGGATCACAAGAAACTGTGGAAAATTCTTCAAGAGATGGGAATAGCAGACCACCTGACCTGCCTTCTGAAAAATGTAATGCAGGTTAAGAAGCAACAGTTAGAACTGGATATGGAACAATACACTGGTTCCAAATAGGAAAAGGAGTACATCAAGGCTGTATATTGTCACCCTGCTTATTTAACTTATATACAAAGTATATCATGATAAATGCTGGGCTGGACAAAGCAAAGCTGGAATCAAGATTGCCAGGAGAAATATCAGTAACCTCAGATATGCAGACGACAGCACCCTTATGGCAGAAAATGAAGAAGAAATAAAGAGCCTCTTGAAAGTGAAAGAGGAGAGTGAAAAAGTTGGCTTAAAGCTCAACATTCAGAAAATGAAGATCATGGCATCTGGTCCCATCTCTTCATGGGAAATAGATGGGGAAACAGTGGAAACAGTGTCAGACTTTATTTTTTGGGGCTCCAAAATCACTGCAGATGGTGACTGCAGCCAGGAAATTAAAAGATGCTTACTCCTTGGAAGGAAAGTTATGACCAACTTAGATAGCATATTCAAAAGCAGAGACATTACTTTGCCAACAAAGGTCCGTCTAGTCCAGGCTATGGTTTTTCCAGTGGTCATGTATGGATGTGAGAGTTGGACTGTGAAGACGGCTGAGCACCGAAGAATTGATGCTTTTGAACTGTGGTGTTGGAGAAGACTCTTGTGAGTCCCTTGGACTGCAAGGAGATCCAACCAGTCCCTCCTAAAGGAGATTAGTCCTGGGTATTCTTTGGAAGGAATGATGCTAAAGCTGAAACTCCAATACTTTGGCCACCTCATGTGAAGAGTTGATTCATTGGAAAAGACTCTGATGCTAGGAGGGATTGGGGGCAGGAAGAGAAGGGGACGACAGAGGATGAGATGGCTGGATGGTATCAGTGACTTGATAGACATGAGTTTGGGTGAACTCCGGGAGCTGGTGATGGACAGGGAGGCCTGGCGTGCTGCGATTCATGGGGTCACAAAGAGTCGGACACGACTGAGTGACTGAACTGAACTGAACTAGAGTGTATAGGACACTGACCTTTCTCTTTGGTGCTATTTCACTTGGCTGGTAGACCTTTGATCTTAGGACAATTTGGGGGTGCCACTGTGCTAAGACAGGGTGGTTTTATATATCTTTTCTAGATTCTTTTAATCTTCTTTCTCTGTGTGAGCTCCCAGCCCATTCTGTTGTCTGGAGGAGAACTGTACTCTACTCAATCTCTTTTGATTTCATCTTCTGGACATTATGTGGGCCTAAATTCATGATCTAGGCCTGTCTTATTTAATGATCTATTTCTCTTAGTCCTGTTATTCTTGTCTGACCTGAATCATTAGCTGGTTGTTAGAGCTGGTTCTGTCTGTAATTCAACTCAGTGTCTCTCAAAGTATGGTCTGGAGGCCATAGTCATCAGAGCCACTTAGCATGTGTGTTATGAATGACCATGTCCCTCACCTAACAAACACACGTCTAGATATTAGGTACAAAAGTTTAGCAAATCATATCCATCAATGTATTAAAATAATAATACACCAGGACCAAGTGGGATTTATGCTGAAGCTGAAACTCCAGTACTTTGGCCACCTCATGCGAAGAGTTGACTCATTGGAAAAGACTCTGATGCTGGGAGGGATTGGGCGCACGAGGAGAAGGGAACAACAGAGGATGAGATGGCTGGATGGCATCACCGACTCGATGGTCGTGAGTTTGGGTAAACTCCAGGAGATGGTGATGGACAGGGAGGTCTGGCGTGCTGCAATTCATGGGGTCTCAAAGAGTCGGACATGACTGAGCGACTGAACTGAACTGATCTGAACAATTTTTCTAAAACCAATGAAATACTTAAATATAAATCTAACAAAACATGCATAGGGTTCACATGCTGAAAACTACAAAAGGCTGATTAAAGAATTCAAAGAAAATATAATTTAACGGAGAGACACACAATGTTCATGGATTGAAAGATTCAACATAGTTACTATGTCAATTATCTCCAAGTTGATATGAACGTTTAACATAATTTCATTCAAAAGCTCAGCAACATTTTTGTAAATACAGAAAAGATTATTCTAAAACTTATATGGAAAGACAGAGGTAATAGTATAGCTAAAACCTTTTTTTAAAAGAATAATAGGAGTGGGAGATCCCCAGGAATTGGGACTTTTTCTGCTGGGGCCTGGGTTCAATGCCAGGTTGGGGAACTGAGATCCCACAAGCCATGTAGTACAGCCAGAAAAATAAAATGTATAGGAGGATTCAGTACACTCTATTTCCAGATTTACTATATGGCAACAGTAACCAAAACAGTGTGGTACAGGTGAGAGAACAGATACATAGATCAATGTGTGATCCGCATAGAGAATCCAGAAAAGAACCCACACAAGCATGATCAGCAAACGTGCAGGAGCAATTCAAGGGAGGAGGACAGATTTTTCAACAAACAGTGTTAGACCAACTGACGTCGATAGATGAAACCACCTCAACTCCAACCTCATACCTTTTACAAAAAATTAACTCAAATTGGGTCACTGACTTAAATGTGAAGCATAAGACCTTTAGAAAGAAAAAGAGACAATCTTCACAATCTATGGCTAGGCAAAGAATTCTTAGATTTGATACCAAAAGCATGATCCATCAAAGGAAAATTGATAAACCTCATCAAAATTAAAACCTTTTGCTCTGTGAAAGATCCTGTTAAGGTGATGGAAAGATAAGAAATAGCTCAGCAGAAAACATTTGCATACCTGACCAATGACCGAAACAGAGCAGGACCCCATCTATGGTCTTTTCCCTTCATGTCCTCTGCCTGCCTTTCATCTGTAGAAAAACTTTACTCAAAGAATAAATTTAATCAGATAAGTGATAACATGCAGAAACAAAGGAAAACAGTCAAAAGAGACCAAATAATAATAGTTTAGTCAAGGACTTTTAGTTCCTCTTCCAGGGCTATAGATAATATTCTGAACCATATCCTTTGAACAGTTTTGTAGATACTCAAACCCCCACCAGGTGGGAGAAGTTATCTATATAACAACGAGAGCAGAGCCATGAAAAAAGCTGCCACAATTCTGAGAATTGGCCTCAAAAAATGGGAACAAACCAATCCTGGAAACTGAAGACTAACTGTACCCCAAATAATCAAGATGATGCTAATCAGACCATCGAATGACTGATTTCAAAATGACTGTCCGAGCTGACTGTGCTGTTTCTGCATGTTGCCACCTCCCTCTGCCTCTTGCCCACTGATTGTTAGTGGGGGGAGTCGGCCTTTAGACACAAGTCCCTCCCCCCTCAACCCCACTGCCAACCTCTGAAATAAACTAAACTTTCCTTTCCACCAACCTTGCCTCTTCATTGACTTCTAAGTGGCAAGCTACCAGACCCCACTTCTGGTAACACGACTAGGATTTAGAATATACAGAGAACTCTAAAAAGTCAACAGTAAAAAATAAAACCCTAAACAATCCGACTAGAAAGTAGGCAAAAGACAGGAAGAGACATTTCACTGACGAAGATGCACAGATGGCAGAAACACACATGAAAAGATGTTCAACAACCATTAGCCATTAGAGAAATGCAAATTAAAAACACGACGAGATATCACTATGTACATACCACTATGGCTAAAATCCAAAACGCTAACAACACTAAATGCTGTCAAAGATGTTGAGAAATCGAATCACTCATACATTGCTGCTGGGAATGTAAAATGATACAACCATTCTGGAAACTTGTTTGGTAGTTTCTTTAGAAACTAAACATGCAATTACCATACCATTCAGCAGTTGCACTCCTAGGTATTTATCCCAGAGAAATGAAAAACTATGTTCACACAAAACCTGTACACAATTATTTATAGTGGTTATTATTCATAATAGTCCAAAACTGGAAAGAATCAGATATTCCATAATGGATGAATGGCTGAATAAGCTGTGGTTCATCCATATCATATAATACTCTACAGCAACAAAAAGGAAAAAAAAAAAACTATTAATATAACTTGGATAAATCACCAGAAAATTATGCTGAGTGAAAAAAGCCAATCTTAAAAAATATTTTATGATTCTATTATAATGTTTATGGGATGTCAATTTAGAGAAATTGAAAACAGTGGTAGCCAGGAGTTAAGGGCCCTGGTAGGGGTGTAGAGTGTAACTGTGTCTACAGAAGGCCAACAGGAGATCTTTGTAGCGATGGAAATGTTTGGTTCTGTATCTCATCTGTATCCTGGTTGTGATACTGCACCATAGATTTGTAAGATGTTACCATTTAGGGATAACTGAGTAAAAGGAATATGTGATCTCTCTGTATTATTTCTTATAACTACATGAGAATCTATAATTACCTAAAACTTAAAAGCTTAATTTAATAAAGAAAAATGTTAATGTTGATACCACTTACCAATACTAATTATTAGTTGTTTTGGATTTACTCGTTATGTCTTTATTAAAGTCATTTTTCTGATTTAAAAAATGACCAAGTACCTTATCCCCAACACACACACACATACACATGTGTACACAATTTACCTAGAATTGGATACTACTCATCTGCTGTCCTGGAGTGATGCCTAGAAATCTACATTACTAGCAATCAGATAATTTTGAAACACGAAAACACTGCTTCAGGTGAAATCTGAAATTCCCCATCATTGTACATAAGGTTCCAATGTCATGGCCATGTGGTGTCAAGCGTAGGATAGAGAAGTCCTTGAACTTTGCTACACAATCATCTTTGAATAAAATCTGACTCCTGTGGTTCCCTAGAACATGCTTCCTACTGAAATAGACCATAGCCTCTCACTTTCTGTGTGTGTAACACCATCTTGGCTCACCTCTCCAGGCTGTGCTTGGTAACCCATTTAGTTTTACCGGGAGGAAAAACATAACATACAGAGTTTTAGGGTCAAAATGAAGATCTTCCAAAAAGTATAAATGAGCTGATTTGAAAATAAAATGTATATTCGGAGAGTTCCTGACATCTAGCAAATGGTAAGAATGAGAAGAAAGCCCATTTTCAAAACAAAAGCTCTGGACTCCATGTTCTCATGAAGTGGAACATTTAAAAACTTGCACCCAGCTAGAAATAACCTCATGCGTCATTCTGCTTCTGCTACTCAGCTAGCTCCTTGCAAAGTCAGATAGGTTTACAGTTTCGGAAAGACAGAAACTTGCAACAATGCTAGGAGTTGAAACTTACGCCACTCACCCTTGTCAATTACCCAACCCCTGTAATCCTACATAACCATGTTTGTGTAAAGGTCAGGCATCCCCCACTGCTGTGTCCTAACGGCTGTTCACGCTCTGGAGATCCCTAGTTTGAACTAACCTATTAACAGTCAGCACTGCCCACTAGAGTCTGGTGTTATGCACTGTCTATAAAAACTCTGTAACTCCCTTGTTCAGGGCTCAGAGCTGGAAGTGTTAACTGCTCTGGGACCTGTGGTGCCGCTGGTGTAATAAACCTGAGTTTGCCAACTCTCCAAGTGTGGTGCTTGGTTTCTTGATGGACGGACTTCTGCAACACACTCACACCACACATTCTTGTCTTGGAGTGAAGGTCCACAGCTAAGCTAAGGGATGGCATCGCCTCCTAAAATCTATTTAAGGGGAACAGAGATTTTAAAAAGACACAAGTTACCTTTGATACCAAGTAGAAAGAATTAAAACCTGTAGTAGACAGCTGCTTGCTTCCTGAAATGTCTTGGCAGCCTCACAGCTGCAACGTTCCTAAAACCTGAGGAATTAACTTTAAGAGAAGAAGTTGTAGGCTAGAGCATCAGGACTAGAATACCAAAGCATTAGAAGGTTGAGAGGAATATTGATTGACTAGGCAAGTAATCTCACAATAAACTGGAAAATTCTGAAAGAGATGGGAATATCAGACCACCTGACCTGCCTCTTGAGACATTTGTATGCAGGTCAGGAAGCAATAGTTAGAACTGGACATGGAACAACAGACTGGTTCCAAATAGGAAAAGGAGTATGTCAAGGCTGTATATTGTCACCCTGTTTATTTAACTTATATGCAGAGTACATCATGAGAAACGCTGGACTGGAAGAAACACAAGCTGGAATCAAGATTGCTGGGAGAAATATCAATAACCTCAGATATGCAGATGACACCACCCTTATGGCAGAAAGTGAAGAGGAACTCAAAAGCCTCTTAATGAAAGTGAAAGTGGAGAGTGAAAAAGTTGGCTTAAAGCTCAACATTCAGAAAACAAAGATCATGGCATCCGGTCCCATCACTTCATGGGAAATAGATGGGGAAACAGTGGAAACAGTGTCAGACTTTATTTTTCTGGGCTCCAAAATCACTACAGATGGTGACTGCAGCCATGAAATTAAAAGATGCTTACTCCTTGGAAGGAAAGTTATGACCAACCTAGATAGCATATTCAAAAGCAGAGACATTCCTTTGCCAACAAAGGTTCGTCTACTCAAGGCTATGGTTTTTCCAGTGGTCATGTATGGATGTGAGAGTTGGACTGTGAAGAAGGCTGAGCGCTGAAGAACTGATACTTTTGAACCGTGGTATTGGAGAAGACTCTTGTGAGTCCCTTGGACTGCAAGGAGATCCAACCAGTCCATTCTGAAGGAGATTAGCCCTGGGATTTCTTTGGAAGGAATGATGCTAAAGCTGAAACTCCAGTACTTTGGCCACCTCATGCAAAGAGTTGACTCATTGGAAAAGACTCTGATGCTGGGAGGGACTGGGGGCAAGAGGAGAAGAGGAAGACAGAGGATGAGATGGCTGGATGGCATCACTGACTCGATGGATATGAGTCTCAGTGAACTCCGGGAGTTGGTGATGGACAGGGAGGCCTGGAGTGCTGCGATTCATGGGGTTGCAAAGAGTCGGACATGACTGAGCGACTAATCTGATCTGAGGCAAGTAATCCACACCAAATAAATCTATATCAAGTAGGGCAGCAATGCAATGGGGCTTGGGAAGGGTGATGGATATACTTGACCTAAATCTCACTTTCCCATCCTAGCACTTGAAGACCTTTTCCAGTGTATTTCATGGCCAGGGACAGACTGCTACCAAGCACTTAGGCTTTCTCCCAGAGGACAAAGGGATCGTCTATGTGTTTTCTTCTCTCTTAGAGGAGAAATGGGAGGGAATGAACAGCGGCTAAACACTCCTGAAAACTCTGGTTGTTTTTTGTACTGGCCGCAGGACTTGACAGCAAACAGTAGACAAAGATCGGGGGTAACTGAATAGAACAGGAATTCATTATCAGGAGATCTGAAGAACCTAGCTCAGGAAAGGAATATGAACCAAGGGGGGTCAAACAGGTGGGCTCACTTCTACGATCATATCGTCGTGGATGGGGGCCACTGCTGCAGCTGCTGTAAACTGAACGTGGCCAAAGGCTCTGCTGTCCCTGGATGCTAGTGGTCGCCATCACTAGAGGAGCTGCCTGTCTTGGGAACAAGTTAACTTTGAATGAAATATCAGGATATCCAGGAGACTATTAATGGATCAGGACTTGCAAAATGTCTTATAAATTTTCATTTTAAAATAAACTCCCCAAGAAAGGAACTTCAAAAAAGAATAGATATATGTATGTATAACGGCACCACTAAAATAGCACAACATTGTTAATCAACTGCACTCCAATAAAAATAAAAATTAAACACAACAAAAAGTAAATTCCCTAATGTGATTTTAGAGATCCACCTGATTTGAAAAGCAATGACTTAAATGTAGAATATAAATCATGCTATTGCCCTAATCAAAGCCTTCCTGTTTGTTTTCTGTTCAGAATTATTCAGTGGCTTATTACTATCAATGTGAAATTACATTCAAATTCCTTAGACTAGCATTCAATACCCTACGTGTTCTGGCCCTACCCCATTTTTCCAGATGTACATCCTCCTCTCCCCCTGTGGACCTATCACACCAGCCCCAGTGAACTGCCTTCATCTTCCTCAGGCTATGCTGATGCTCCTCTTTATCTGCTGAAATACTCTTCATTTTTCAGGCCACCTTTACTGCAAGCTCTCCTTAATTATTTCCCAGATTTCTCTGAACTCTCTTTAGCACTTTACCTACATCATATTATGGCTTATGCTATAGATTTTGTGTGTGTGTGTGTGTGTGTGTGTGTGTATTATTTATAGCAATAGATAAGAATCTTTGAGTCACATATTGTATAGAAAGTAGTACCTGACACATAGTAGATATTCAATAAATGTATAAACAAAAGCCATCTTGCGAATTTCTCCAGATTTATAAAGTACATCAGCCCTGATAAATGTTCCCAATTAGAGGCAGAGGTGGCCACAAATTCTGGTATTCCAAACAATACCATTTTTCAAAGTTATAGATAGTGATTCTTTAACAGGATTGAATGGTCACACTGCTGCTGCTGCTGCTGCTGCGTCACTTCGACCCCATAGACGGCAGCCCACCAGACTCCGCCGTCCCTGGGATTCTCCAGGCAAGAACACTGGAGTGGGTTGCCACTTCCTTCTCCAATGCATGCAAGTGAAAAGTGAAAGTGAAGTTGCTCAGCCGTGTCCGACTCTTCACGATCCCTGGACTGCAGCCTACCAGACTCCTCCATTTGTAGGATTTTCCAGGCAAGAGTACTGGAGTGGGGTGCCATTGCCTTCTCCTAAATTCCCTTAAATACAAATGTTATTTACCCTGTCACTATGACTATGTCTTACAGAGTTAAATCACACTCTTGCCCTCAAACATTAAAATTAAGAATGTCTATCAACTTACAGCAAATATTACTTGTGTATGCGTGCTCAGTTGTATCTGACACTTTGCAGCCCCATGGACTATACCCCGCCAGGCTCCTCTGTCCATGGGATTTTCCAGGCAAGAATACTGGAGTGAGTTGCTGTTTCTTCTTCCAGGGGATCTCCCTGACCCAGGGATCAAACCTACGTCTCCAGCATTAGCAGGCGGATTCTTTACCACTGTACCACCTGTACTCAAATATGACTTCTGTCATTGGTGGCCTGGAGATAAATACTTCATTGTAAATAGGTAGCAGTGAATTTTAAATAGAAAATTCAAAAACTCATATACCTCAGTACTTATCTTTTTAAGATTTTTAGCCCACAGGTTTCTTCTGTCCATGGATGGGTTGCTATTTCCTCTTCCAGTGGATCTTCCCGACCCAGGGATAAAACCCATGTCTCTTAAGTCTCCTGCATTAGCAGGTGGGTTCTTTACCACTAGCACTACCTGGAAGGCCCCGTTTTTTAAAGAGGTTAGCCACAAAGAAAAGGTTGTTCATTTGCCACTTGGGTCAAATTTTAAAGGCCTGAAGTGACTGATTGGCACAATGGTGCGTGGTTAAAAAGAGAGAGAGAGAAAGAAAGTTTCGGATTTCTTTTCTGTGGTTACTGCGTGTCAGAGATACTACTACAAAACTATATATATAATGGTGTTTGTTTTTATTTTTTCTGGATCTTGGATGATTTCACTAATTTTATTTGGAAGTTATAAAACCAAGTGAAACCAAAATGAAAACAGAAAAGGAAACGGAATGAAATAAAGAGCTTAACTCCTTTGCTTTGACTAGGCAGCTGATCAGAGCTGTATAAATAGTGGTGAAATTGGAGGTGGGAGGTGGGGAGTGGCCTTATTAATGGAACTGTGGGTGGTCAGTGAGTTCGGAGGTTCCATACAAAATTCAACCTGATTCAGGAAAAGATTGGGGGGAAAGGCCCAACATAGGTTGATTTCATGACTCCATTTATTCAACAAATATTTAGTCAGTGTCTGACAGTATAGATCCTGGGATGAGTAAGACAGACATAGTCCTTCTCCTCATTGGATTTACTGTTATGTGAAGGACATAATTAACAAATGACTATACAAATGATTATTCTGCTGCCGTGACAATCACTATGATGGCTACGTATACAGTGTGGTCTGAGATTATCTAACAGAAGTCCCAACCCCCACTCACCTCCTGGGCTCCAGAATTTTAGTCTTTACCTCTACTATTTATCCCAAATTTGTTAAGCTCTTTCCTTTATGTCTTTACCCACTATATCAGTCTTGTCTATTCTAGCCCACCCTCGTCTCCAGAGTCCCAGCAAGTCATTCGACCAGTGTAACGTTCATGTATCCAGAACTGGGGAAACTAAGAACCCTTTTTTGCATAGTATCTAGGGTAGCCTGGACAGAGCTAATTAGAAGAATTATGACTGTGGATGATCCCAGACAAGATTCTTCTGATTCCTATCATTCCACAAGTGAATCTGCATTGTCCACATAATGTAGTGTGAGAGACCTCTATTAAATGACAGAATTCCATGACCCATCCCTCCAAGGGTCCAAGAACCTTCTCTGCTCCCTTAAGTGAAATAGGGAGACTCACCATAGTCCCTCTGAGATGATGCCTCAGTGGAATGCCAAGAGCCAGAGTTTATTTCTGCTGTATTCTCAAGGGTTGGGAGGATTACTACCACTTAGACATTTATCAGATAGGATCAGATCAGATCAGTTGCTCAGTCGTGTCCGACTCTTTGCGACCCCATGAATCGCAGCACGCCAGGCCTCCCTGTCCATCACTAACTCCCGGAGTTCACCCAGACTCACGTCCATAGAGTCAGTGATGCCATCCAGCCATCTCATCCTCTGTCGTCCCCTTCTCCTCCTGCCCCCAATCCCTCCCGGCATTAGAGACTTTTCCAATGAGTCAACTCTTTGCATGAGGTGGCCAAAGTACTGGAGTTTCAGCTTCAGCATCATTCCTTCCAAAGAAATCCCAGGGCTGATCTCCTTCAGAATGGACTGGATATACTCAGGTCAATTTTTATACTCTTGACTGGGAAGGGCAATGTGCACAAACTAGGAAAGTTCTTGATTTTCACATTAGTTTCCTCATTTTGTTTTAGATCATAAACAAGGAGACTTGCTATGACCAAAGACTTCATTTCTGTGTATATAAATCTATAGAGAAACAAATCTAGACGTGAGGAAGATCAGCAACATTGTATGACCCATATATTCATACATTCAATCTATTCATCCCTTCTACATACCTTGTCTGGGTTCCACGCTACAGAGGACTCAAGATGAGAAAGATACAGTTCCAATTTCTAGGCAATAAGTTGCACAGGACTGATATAATAGGATCACCCTTAAGCATTAATTGGAGAAGGAAACGGCAACCCACTCCAGTACTCTTGACTGGAAAATTCCATGGATGGAGGAGCCTGGTAGGCTACAGTCCATGGGTCGCAAAGTCAGACACGACTGAGGGAATTCACTTTCTTTCTTTCTATGGTTCCTTTTGGAGGAGGAAATGGCAACCCACTCCATTGTTCTTGCCTGGAGAATCCCATGGACGGAGGGGCCTGGTGGGCTATGGTCTATGGGGTTGCAAAGAGTTGTACATGACAAAGCAACTAACACATAAGCATTAATATTGCTGGTAAAAAAAAAAAAGTCTAACAAAAAATTTAATACAGGACTGCCCTGGCAGTCCAGTGGTTAAGACTCTATGATTCCAATGGAGGGGGTCCAAGTTTGATCTGTGGTTGGGGAACTAAGATCCCACATACCATGGGTGTGGCCAAAAAAATAAAAATTAATACATTCTAAGCCTGAAAGCAACAAACAGTAACTCCCAGGTACCAGAGAAACAAAACAGGACTTTGAGCCAAACCCCTCAAGAGAAGATCAGTGTATCAATATAAGCCTCAGAGGCCAATAGCTGGGGCAGTGGTGGTTTCGTGGGGATGAGAGGTGAGGGTGTGGGCTTCCCACAAAAGCCATGGCTCACGAGCTCTCTGCCCATGATGATGAAATGGAAAGACACTGACCACTGTCCAGGGAAGCGTCAATGAAGCTTCCCTTTCTACCAAGGGAGAGAGCCATCCATCAGAAATCAGAACCCCAAATCTGTGCCACAAGTGTGGGAGGTTACAAATTCATACAATCCTGTGGGACAGGGAACACCAAACCAAAAGATTAACCTAGAAACTTTCCAGAACCAGTGAAATCTTTAGGGCTCTAGCAAGGGCATTATAGAACAGTCTTATGGACTCTGTGGGAGAGGGAGAGGGTGGGCAGATTTGGGAGAATGGCATTGAAACATGTAAAATATCATGTATGAAATGAGTTGCCAGTCCAGGTTCGATGCACGATACTGGATGCTTGGGGCTGGTGCACTGGGACGACCCAGAGGGATGGAATGGGGAGGGAGGAGGGAGGAGGGTTCAGGATGGGGAACACATGTATACCTGTGGCGGATTCATTTTGATATTTGGCAAAACTAATACAGTTATGTAAAGTTTAAAAATAAAATAAAATTAAAAAAAAAAAAAACTATTTTGAAGAGATGTCTCCCATGCCAAGGGTCCCCAAGACCACATTGAGTTTCAATGTTTTGCTAGGAGGACTCACAGAACTTTGCATATAGTTTTCCTCATGGCTAGGATTTACTACTCTGAAAGGATACAAAGCATAATCAGTAAAGAGAAAAAAAGCACATGGGTGAAGTTAGGCGGAAACTAGTTAAAATCTTCCAAGAGTCCCTTCCCAGTGGAGTCACACAGGACACACTTAATCCCCTCAGCAAGGATTCGTTACAGCACATGTGATATGTTGTCCACCAGGGAAGCTCATTAAAGACTCGGTGCCTAGGATGTTAACTAGGGGCTTGGTAATATAAGGCATCCTCTGCCTAGCCCATACCCAAATCTCAGACTCCCAATAGGAAAGAGCGTGTTCACCACAGGCCAAGTTGTTTGTACAATGTAAGCAGAGCGAGCCACTTTGATCAATTCTGAAACTAGTGGGGCCACTCCTGAAACCTAAGTGTGAAGAATGGAACCACAAAAGACCTTCAGCATTCTCACCCACACAAAAAAAGGTGACTATGTGATGTGATGGATGTGCTAAATAATTTGATTGTGGGACTCATTTCACAGTGTATACATGTATCAAAATATCACATTGTGTACCTTAAACATAACAGTTTTGTTCATCAATTACACTTCAGTAAAGCTAGTGGGGAAGCAAAAACAGGCAACAAAACTGAAATTCTACTTCTGTTGCTTACAACCAA
The DNA here is from genome assembly GCF_029407905.1 of Bubalus kerabau. NCBI lineage: Eukaryota > Metazoa > Chordata > Mammalia > Artiodactyla > Bovidae > Bubalus > Bubalus kerabau. Next base: position 24,129,805 of record NC_073641.1, on the reverse strand, counting down.
GAATTTTGACTTATATAAGAACAATCTGAAAGAGACTTTAAAAATATATATATGGACTTTTGTAGCCTCAAGATTTTGACACTTCATGGGGAAAACAGACAAGCGAGAACTTACTGTATATAATATGAAAAGCGCTTGTTTTTGTTGTAACAGACACACCTACGAAGCATTCTGAGAACCCGATGAAGGGAATCTTTTTCTTTGTGGGTGAAGTGGGATAGAAGGCCAGGTCAGACTTGATAAGAAAGTAGCAAGAACTGAGTCTTTAAGTGTCCATAAGATTTCATCATACAAAGAGCTGAGAAAGAAGACCTGTATTTAAAGTGAAAAGCATGATCAAATGTAAAGCAGGAGGGAAGAGATCCTGAGGATAAAGTAATTAAGGATATGAGCACAATTAGGTATATGGCTGGGAGAAGGCAATGGCAACTCACTCCAGTACTCTTGCCTGGCAATGGACAGAGGAGCCTGGTAGGCTGCAGTCCATGGGGTCGCTAGGAGTCAGACACGACTGAACGACTTCATTTTCACTTTTCGCTTTCATGCATTGGAGAAGGAAATGGCAACCCACTCCAGTATTCTTGCCTGGAGGATTCCAGGGATGGAGGAGCTTGGGTGGGCTGCCCTCTATGGGGTCGCACGAGTTGGACACGACTGAAGTGACTTAGCAGCAGCAGCAGCAGGTATATGGCTGAGAAGAAAATGTGGAGAGTGTCTAAAGGAGGATGTGGGAAATTCAGGTGGATAAGCGAATATAACCAAATTCTATAAAATCTTAAAATGATATTCCAACATGTTTGAGTATTATCCTTGTCTGATTTCTATCAGTTTTAGAGGTAAAGCATGTTGGCCCATCAGCCTCATGACCTAGTGGGAGATGAGTAGGTCATTGAGATGAAGAATGGGTTGTGGCCAGAGAGTAATAATCCAGCCTCAGCCTAATAGCTGAAAGCAGGACAAAAACCAGTGAGTTATTTTAAAGAAAAAACTTATGGTTACCTGGGAGAAGGGGAAGGGGAGGGATAACTTGGGAGACTGGGACTGACATACACACACAACTAAATATAAAATAAATAATAAGGACCTACTGTATAGCACAGAGAACTCTACTCAATACTCTGTAATGACCTATATGGGCGGAAGGAAGAGTCAAAAAAAGAGTAGATATATGTGTATATATAACCATACAGCAGAAACTACCACAACATTGTAAACCAACTATATACTCCTATAAAAATTTTTAAATAAATTAAGTAAAAATAAAAGGAGTTGGTTGGAACTCAAAAAATAAAATAAAGGCTTATTCAGAGAAAGGAGACTTATTTAGATAATAGAAGCCTTATTCAGATAAAACAAAGAACACATGGGAAAATGGAAAATAGCAGGATGATAAATTTAAATCTAACTACATTAATAATCACACCTGTAAATAGTTTAAACACCCTGATTCAAAGACAGAGATGGTAGGGTATCAAGGCTCATCAGTTCTGTAATTGACTGAATTTTGTCATCCCCAAATTCATATATTGTGGTCCTAAACTCCAGTGTGACTGTATCTGGCGATCTGGGTCTTTAGGAGGTAAAGAGAAAGTGCCTTTACAAACAACTTATGACTAACACTATATTTAATAGTGAATATTGGATATTTGGTGGTAAAGATATTTGGTGGATAAAGTGGTAAAGAATCTGCCTCGCAATGCAGGAGATACAAGAGACACATGTTTGATTCCTGGGTCAGGAAGATCCCCTAAAGTAAGAAATGGCAACCGGTCCATGGGCAGAGGAGCCCGGTGGGCTACAGTACATGGGGTTGCAAAGAGCTGGACATGACTGAGCAACTGATCATACTAAGCTTTGACATGGATATGGAAGAATTGGAAGTTTCATATAATGTGAATAAGAATGTAAAGTGGCATAACCACTTTGGAAAACAGTTGGGTGGTTTATAAAATGTGAAACATACAATTACCATATGTGATCCACCCTTTCAACCCCTAAGTATTTGCCCAAGAGAAATGAAAGCATATGTCCATACAAAGACTTTTAAGAAAATATTTATAGCAGTTTTATATATAATAGCTAAAAACTTATAAACACCCAAATGCCCATTAACAAGTGAATAGATAAACAAATTGTAGCATATCCATATGATAGACTGTCACCCAGCTCCTTCTTTTTTTTAACTCCTTTCTATTAACAAAAGGAATGTGGATGGATCTCAGAATAATTATAATGAGTGAAAGGAGTCAGACAAAACAATACATACTGATGATTCCATTTATGTAACATTCTAGAAAATATGGACTAGCCCATAATGAAAGACAGCAGGTCAGTGGTTGCTTGGGCATGGGGAGGACAAACGGGGAAGAGAAGGGAGGTAGAGATTACAAGGGGCACAAGCAAACCTTTGGGGGTGTCGGATATGTTCATTATTCTGGTGGTGATGATGGTGTCATGACTGTATACGCATGTCAAAACTTATCAAATTGTATTATTTAAATATGTACAGCTTAGAATATGTCGATTTTACTTCAATAAAGCTGTTAACAAAATAAATAAAAGAGCTTTATGAGCTCAGACTTGATCTGCCTCAATAAATTCCATCTGTTGGTGGAAACAGAGATTGAGAATAATAACAATTTGGAATTTTCACTTTGGGAAATAACCAAAGAAGACAACCTGGGATGAAAAAAAAAAAATTTCTGAGCATTGCTGAGCCACAAGGAGAGTTTTGAAGCGGTCAGAAAGTGTTCATTTTCTTTGCATTTAATCAACATAGAAAGCCTCAGAGTCACATGATAAAGGATCCAAGTGAAATCTTAGAGAGATGAAATATAGTCCAATTTCTTTATTTTACAGATGAGGAAATGAATCCAGGAGAAAGAAAGGGGCTTGCCTTAGGGCACACACTTACAGAGCTAAAAATAAAATGTGAGTTCTCTGAAGCTTACTCTAATGCTTATTTTTCTTTATCTGCTGCTGCTGCTAAGTCGCTTCAGTCGTGTCAGACTCTGTGCAACCCCATAGACAGCAGCCCACCAGGCTCCTCCATCCATGGGATTCTCCAGGCAAGAGTACTGAAGTGGGGTGCCATTGCCTTCTTTATCTAGCTATCCTAATTACCCCTGGGTAATTATTAATCTAGATTAGCCTATAATAATTCAAATAAGATACCACCTATGAGATGTTGAGTTCCTTCATGGCCATATGGATGGCAGGGAATACCACTTCCTTTACCTTCACATTTGCAGTCCCCAAACCCTCTTAGACAGACAACGCTCCTTGTAAGGCACTAATGCTTTGCTGGTTACCCTCAGGGTCTGCTGCTGCTGCTGCTAAGTCGCTTCAGTCGTGTCCGACTCTGTGCGACCCCATAGACGGCAGCCCACCAGGCTTCCCTGTCCCTGGGATTCTCCAGGCAAGAACACTGGAGTGGGTTGCCATTTCCTTCTCCAATGCATGAAAGTGAAAAGTCAAAGTGAAGTCGCTCAGTCGTGTCTGACTCAGCGACCCCATGGACTGCAGCCTACCAGGCTCCTCCGTCCACAGGATTTTCTAGGCAAAAGTACTGGAGTGGGGTGCCATTGCCTTCTCTGACCCTCAGGGTCTAGCAGCTTGAAACTGTTACTTTTGATGTGACTTCCTTACAGGTACAGTCAGATCTGCTATAATGCTATCTTGAAAGCACAGATTGGTTCCAATGTGATTGATATATTAGGAAACAATATATGAGTGAGTATAATGCAAATTTGCCTTGGCCTATGCGAGATCTTACCAGCAAGAAACACTTGGTGAAAGCAGAAAACCATCCAGCTGAACTGAGGCACCTGGGAATACACAAAATGCACACCCACACTCCTCAGATATCTACCAGCTACCTCCGTTTACTGTGTATGTTGAGTTATGCCCATCCGCATCTGGTGTTAGAATTTTCCTCTGATTTCAGATAATTTACCTTCCAAGCACAGTACAATGAATTACAAGCTGCAACCCTTCCAATGCCTGCTTCCTCAAACAAATTTCAAATCTTTTTTTTAAGAGAAAGTGCCATATTTATTGTATTATTTATGGATTTCCTTTTTTTTTTTTCAACTTGAAAGTGGTCATTGTTTACTAACTGACAAGATTACAAAAATAATCATGACAGACACCATAGTTCAGCCTTCTAAAGAAGCCTATTGATCTAGTCTCCTCTGTTGCCAGCATCACCACCTCCTATACCATGCATGGGCTTTCTCTTCATTCTATCTTATGAAGAAGATAACCGGAAAACCACAGGAAGATGTTTGTATTTTCGAACAGTATGGGTCTCATAAATCAGATCCTCCATGGCAGATGATGCCCTATTTACCAAGAGATCAAGCAATCAAAGTGCTGTCTGTTGGGACAGTTAGCTTCTTGTTGATCTTGCTATATCATGCTTATAGATCAATTCTTTTACTAATTTCTATTTCAGGTATTCCATACAGCAGCGGTCCCCAACCTTTTTTGGTACTAGGGACTGGTTTCTTGGAAGACAATTTTCCACTGACTGGAGGTGAGGGGATAGTTTCAGGATGATTCAAGTGCATTACATTTATTGTGTACTTTATTTCTATTATTATTACATCAGCTCCACCTCAGACCATCAGGTATTAGATTCTGGAGCTTGGGGACCCCTGCCATACAGTATATGGCTCTTCAATCCTCAGCATGTAAATTGAGCCTTGTTGAGCTTAACAAAATGCCATTGATGAACTGACAAAGTTCACCTCTCAGATCTTTGGGCTCACACTGTTGATACCCTAATCCTAAAGACAAATGCTCATTCAGGTTCTAGAGTTATTAATACATAGAAGTTGCCCACTTTTCTTGTCATCTTGTCCAGTCAAATCTTCTGTACATCGACCTATTTTCCTCATTATGAGGTTTAGCTTTTTCATAGATAAGATTCCTCTTTGACTTTTGAAGCATCTTTTGGGCAAACTTATTTCTCAGGTGCATGATCATCAGCTCTGCAAAATTCCTTTGCTTTTTCTTAATGGTACCTGGCATAGTGGGAACCCTTTTTCCCTTCTCTTTGATTGCTGTTGTTGTTCAGTCACTCAGTCATGTCCGACTCTTTGCGACCCTATGGACTGCAGCACTCCAAGCTTCCCTGTCCTTCACTATCTCCCAGAGATTTCTCAATCTTATGTCCATCAAGTCAGTGATGCCATCCAACCATCTCATCCTCTGTCATCCCCTTTTTCTCCTGCCTTCAATCTTTCCCAGCATCAGGGTCTTTTCCAATGAGTCAGCACTTCATATCAGGTGGCCAAAGTATTGGAGTTTCAGCTTCAGCATCAGTCCTTCCAATGAATATTCAGGGTTGTTTTTCTTTAGGATTGAGGGGTTTGATCTCCTTGCTGTCCAAGAAACTTTCAAGAGTCTTCTCCAGCACCACAGTTCAAAAACATCAATTCTTTGGTGCTCAGCCTTCACTATGATCCAACTCTCACATCCATACATGACTACTGGAAGAACCATAGCTTTGACTAGACACACCTTTGCCTGCAAAGTACTGTCTCTGCTTTTTAATCGCTGGCTAGGTTTGTCATAGCTTTTCTTCCAAGGAGCAAGCATCTTTTAATTTCATGGCTGCAGTCTTCTCTTCTATATCCTCCATGGTTTCAGCCAGAAAAGAGGTTACGCGTACATTTCTTAACCATTTAACATGTACAAAATTGTGCTAGCATTTTTATTAGGTTCTTATCTTTTTTAATGTGTCACTGGTGAAGTTTTGGAGTGCTGTCTCCCTAAGATCATCTTTCCCCAAAAGCCCTATGGACTTTATTGCACTATTGTGCATAGCATGGTGATTTTTATGAAAGCAATTATCACATTATAGCAGAAGTGTATTAAGAGTGTGGGGTACACCCTTAAAAGACTAATCTTGGGTACAAGAGCTTTGGGTACACACATTTATACACACAAGCTTGTTTAAATACAATTGACAATGCAGGGGTTGAACAATGCAGGGGTTGGGGTGCTGACCTTCTGCACAGTTAAAAAAAAAACTAAGTATAATTTATAGCTGGCCCTTCTTATTGGCAGTTCCTCGATATCCACTGTTCTATATCCATGAATTCAACCAGTCAATACTAATACTGTAGTACTGGGCTTCCCTTGTAGCTCTCCCTTGCAATGCAAGAGACCCGGGTTCGATTTATGGATCAGGATGATCCCCTGGAGAAGGAAATGGCAACCCACTCCAGTATTCTTGCCTGGAAAATCCCATGGACAGAGGAGCCTGGCAGGCTGCAGCCCATGGGGCCACAAGAGTCGGACACGACTTAGCAACTCAGCCACCACTGTAGTATTACTCTTGGAAAAAAATCTGTGTAAAAGTGGACCCATGCAGTTCAAATCTGTGTTGTTCAAGAGTCAACTATTCCACCAGGCAGGTGTCCTTGTCATGTCAGTTTTTTTCAGGGTTGACAGAAGAATAAAGTATGCATTTCAGAGGCCACCTAGACAGTGGTTCTTAGTTGCAGGATATGGGTCCCTTGTTCCTTCTGACTTTCTGAATCTTGGAGGGGATGGCCACCAGCAAAGACAAGCATTAAATCAGTTTACATACAATGGTTCAGGTTAGCAATGACTCACTCTTTTGTCATCTTAGGTGCTGGAAACAGTATAGGTCAAAGCATGTTCCCGCATCACAATCACCCAGAAAACTGAATAGAAAGACTATTCCTGGACCTCACTCCAGATCTGCCAAATCAGAACCTCCAGGACTAAGAACTAAGGAATCAGCATTTTGACACTCAGTGGTCCTTAGACACCCTAAGCTTTGGGAACCACTGGACTAGAATGCCTGGCTAAACAAGACACAATGCAGAACCAGGTTCCCAGGTGCTTAATATATAGTCAAACTACCTTTTATCTAGAACAGCTGGCTTTTACTCTGTTTCATATCATTATTGTCCAACTCCAATGTCTTACGTCCAATTTTAGACCATTATTGTTGAGATACGCCATGGATACAACACATTGACCTGTGTGAGGAATTGGGGGTTGAAAAAAAGAAAGGAAAGTGCCAGAAAGGGGCCTGGCATATTAAGAGAGTGTTGTTCTGTAGCTGGTTCATTAAGTTCATATCCCATCTGTCTGTCAAATTTTTTAGAAATTTGAATTAAATTCTCTGGTGTGTTCTGAAATAAAGACAGGACATCTGTAGCTTCCTAATGAATAATTTCTCTCTTCTATAATCTAGCCACTGATGAACTGGCACTAAATCCTGTATTTGTGTACAAGATGGGTTGGGAACAAAATACCAGCTAAAAACTGCAGAGATATTATGAGTACATTAAAGGAATATAATTATTTTTATGGAAGAAGATAGCCATTATTATAATGTGCCATACAGTAATGCTTTGTAATCATCAGCAAGTGTTAATGTAATGTTTAACATCTTTCACCTTGAAAAGTGAGTATTTTATTATGATTCAAGTCACAGGTAAAATAATGAAAGATCTTAACTTTCTCCTTAATAGCTCCAAATACATATTGCAAAATAACTCCAGTACTTAGCATGCAGAGAGGAGAAAAAGCAAGTTCTATCTTCTAGTGTATGTAAGAGGACATTGTAATAAAGAGATGCTTTTGAAGTAAACAATGAAGGAAATGGACATGAAAGTACAGAATTAAAATGGATTTGCTTTGTCTGTTTTAAAATTGTTGAAACAAGAACTTCCAAGATGAAATTTATTATGCATGCTGGGTAAAATGGCCCCAGGTATCAGAGAATTAGTGTGAGAATTAGCTAAGGGCTAGAAACCTCCATTCCCAGAAGTTATACTAACGATTCATCTTGCCCACCCTTTTCTAAATAAGACTTGACTTTATTTGTTCAAGTATTCTCACTTTCTGATGGCATAACAACTGTAATGTTTATATTTTTAGAGTAAAATGCCATATCTACAACTTATTTTTAATAAATGTCCAGAGAAAGAAAAAACAAATATGGTAAAGCATTAACCACTGATGAATCTAAGAGAGTTAGATGCATGTTCACTCAACTATTCCATCAACTTTTCTGAACGGGGTAGATTTTTCACAGTATAAATTTGGAGGGAAAAAAAGGAATGCACAGTGCTGCTTAAGGTCAATGAAAATATTCACTGTCACTCCAGAAACCCCTGAAATCATACCCAAGCCTGGGAGCATGATTTGATGTGTTATTCTGGTTTTATGGCTTGGCATAGTACTCCTCTAAAATTATGACTGAAGAAGAAGGAAGTGAAACTCAATACTTCCCTACCCACTGTAATTCTCTTGATATTGAGTATATTCCCCGCCAGAAGTATGACTTGCACAGTAAATGCTACAGCGGTTTTCTACCTTCAGGCCCATTCTTAAAAGATTATTCCTCTTTCTGTGGTTGACTAAAAACTGAGTTGTTATAGTATAAAGATCAAAATGAGTCTCTGCAAAGAACAGGTTTTACGTTAAATCTTCGAACCAAATAGTTTCAAATTAGGAAAAGGTTTATAGACTTGGATCCATGAGTAAAATTTCATGTATCAAAATGAATGACAAGGTGGATTTATTCATGGCGTGAAATCATGGAATTGAGACTTTCTTCTGGGGCACAAGTACTGAAGCCCGTATGCCCAAGAGCCCAGGCTCAATAACAAGAGAAGTCATTGAAATGAGAAGTCCACGTATCACAACTAGAGAGTAGTCCCTCACTCATCACAACTAGAGAAAGCCTGTTCACAGCAGCAAAGACCCTGCTGTCTCTGCTTCTCCTGCTCAGTTGTGTCCAACTCTGCAACCCCATGTACTGCAGCCCACGAAGCTCCCGTCCAAGGAACTGCCAGGCAAGAATACCAGAATGGGTTGCCAATTTCCTCCTCCAAGATTTCTTCCTGACCCAGGGATCAAACTCACGTCTCCTGCATTGCAGGCGGATTCTTTACCACTGAGCCATCAAGGAAGCCCTAAGGAAGACCCAATGCACCCAAAATAAAAAAAAAATTTTTTTTTAAATATTTTTTCCTGGAAGAGTCATAGATGTTTTCCTGTTATATATGTTTACATTTGTTTCTATATGTTTTATATGTTTCCATTTCAGAAACTTGAAGCAACTGGTTCATCTCACATTTTCTCTTCTTCCTCGTCATCATCTTTCTTCTCTGGCCCCCATTACTTTAATCTCAGACTCTTCTACTTAAAGTGCAGTCCTGGGCAAAAGACCCTATCTCATCCCCAGAATAAGAAGGCTCGATAAAGGACAGAAATGGTATGGACCTAACAGAAGCAGAAGATATTAAGAAGAGATGGCAAGAATACACAGAAGAACTGTACAAAAAAGATCTTCATGACCCAGATAATCATGATGGTGTGATCACTGACCTAGAGCCAGACATCCTGGAATGTGAAGTCAAGTGGGCCTTAGAAAGCATCACTATGAACAAAGCTAGTGGAGGAGATAGAATTCCAGTGGAGCTATTTCAAATCCTGAAAGATGATGCTGTAAAAGTGCTGCACTCAATATGCCAGCAAATTTGGAAAACTCAGCAGTGGCCACAGGACTGGAAAAGGTCAGTTTTCATTCCAATCCCAAAGAAAGGCAATGCCAAAGAATGCTCAAACTACCGCACAATTGCACTCATCTCACACGCTAGTAAAGTAATGCTCAAAATTCTCCAAGCCAGGCTTCAGCAATATGTGAACCATGAACTTCCTGATGTTCAAGCTGGTTTTAGAAAAGGCAGAGGAGCCAGAGATCAAATTGCCAACATCCGCTGGATCATGGAAAAAGCAAGAGTTCCAGAAAAACATCTATTTCTGCTTTATTGACTATGCTAAAGCCTTTGACTGTGTGGATCACAAGAAACTGTGGAAAATTCTGAAAGAGATGGGAATATCAGACCACCTGATCTGCCTCTTGAGAAATCTGTATGCAGGTCAGGAAGCAACAGTTAGAACTGGACATGGAACAACAGTCTGGTTCCAAATAGGAAAAGGAGTATGTCAAGGCTGCATATTGTCACCCTGCTTATTTAACTTATATGCAGAGTACATCATGAGAAATGCCGGACTGGAAGAAACACAAGCTGGAATCAAGATTGCTGGGAGAAATATCAATAACCTCAGATATGCAGATGACACCACCCTTATGGCAGAAAGTGAAGAAGAACTCAAAAGCCTCTTGATGAAAGTGAAAATGGAGAGCGAAAAAGTTGGCTGAACATTCAGAAAACGAAGATCATGGCATCCGGTCCCATCACTTCATGGGAAATAGATGGGGAAACAGGGGAAACAGGGTCAGACTTTATTTTTTGGGGCTCCAAAATCACTGCAGATGGTGACTGCAGCCATGAAATTAAAAGACACTTGCTCCTTGGAAGGAAAGTTATGACCAACCTAGATAGCATATTGAAAAGCAGAGACATTCCTTTGCCAACAAAGGTCCGTCTAGTCAAGGCTATGGTTTTTCCTGTGGTCATGTATGGATGTGAGAGTTGGACTGTGAAGAAGGCTGAGCACTGAAGAATTGATGCTTTTGAACTGTGGTGTTGGGGAAGACTCTTGCGAGTCCCTTGGACTGCAAGGAGATCCAACCAGTCCATTCTGAAGGAGATCAGCCCTGGGATTTCTTTGGAAGCAATGATGCTAAAGCTGAAACTTTGGCCACCTGATTCGAAGAGTTGACTCATTGGAAAAGACTCTGATGCTGGGAGGGATTGGGGGCAGGAGGAGAAGGGGACGACAGAGGATGAGATGGCTGGATGGCATCACTGACTCGATGGACGTGAGTCTGGGTGAACTTCAGGAGTTGGTGATGGACAGGGAGGCCTGGCGTGCTGCGATTCATGGGGTTGCAAAGAGTCGGACAGGACTGAGCGACTGAACTGAATTGAACTTATGTACCTCACAACCGTCCTGGATTCCGTCAGTTCAGCCTCATTTTTATTGGCCAGTGAATTGTGTTGTTTACTCTCCTCACTTGCTGGGAACCCACCAGCCTCATGATCTCTCCAATCAATAATTTAAATCCCCCCTTCTCTGAAACAGAAACAAGGAGATTCTCTCTCTCTCCCTCCCTCCCTTCCTCTTTATCTCTCCCCCACCAGCTTCCATTTCTATAGATTCAACAAATGACGGTTTGGGGAGTTACTAAACTTAGCCCTTAGGCTACCTGACCTATTTGCCCTTTCACAGCTGGCTCTCCGCTGCACCTGCTGGACCCATTATAGTTCTACATTCCATGGAAACCAAAAGATTCTTAAAACTTGCTTAGTAAATGCTGGTTTCCATTCTCCCAGGAATGCAAGTTCATGACAGGTGACATACATAATGGGATCAGCTGAACCTAGTTATATTCTCTACTGAACCCCTTAGGTATAGCCTCGAGACTTCCTGGATACCAAATACCTCTGTCTACTGCACCATGAGCATCTGCTTCCAGATACATGGTTAAAGTGATGACCAGACAGACACAGAAATAGCTGTGCACGGTCTCCCAAAGCACCTTCAGGACGACAGGTATTGTGTCTGCTCATCTGCTGCTGCTATTATTAGAAGCCCTTCATACTAAGCTGTTGTTGAGGATGAAGTAGATTAAGACTTATGAAGTCTTTGTGATAAACACATGACACAGGGCTTTCGGGCGGGCTGGGTGGCGTGCAGTTTTATTCAGCGCCACACCTCAAATGCTCAGCAGGGCAGCCTGCTTTAAGGGCACTTTCCAAGCAGCAGCAAGGGACTTCAAATGTTTGAATGACTCATCCAAACTGACCTTCCACCACAGCCCAACTAACCTCAGGGGATGGGCAGGCTGGCAGGAAACTGCCACAGGGAAACACACTGGAGAGGAAGCAAGGGAACCACAGATGCCTACCAACCGGGCAGATGAGTCACTGGGTCCCTCGGTGCCTTTGTTAACCTGTGAAGTTCACGGACAACACCACCTACCTCCTACTTGCCTTGGGAGCTTGTTCCGAGGACTGCAGGCAATGCTGGCCAAGTGTTGAGAACTCCAGAAGATACTAGAATTCAGACAAATGGAATGCCAAGTCACAGTGGACATTGTGAACCCTAGCTCCTTCCTTATATCGACAGAGACATGCCATTTATGGCATTTGTTAATGCAAATGTCTTTACATTTGGATCATAATAATAACTAGAGAGCCAGGAGATACCAAGCACTCAGCTACATTGTGATGTGACTGCCCCTCAAGTAGAGTCCTATAGAGAAAGCAAGGGCCCTTGAGATGTGCATGCTGGAGAGTGTACCCTTTTATGAACTACACCTGTTCAGAGCGTGAGAGCATCACCAAACTGGCACAGCAGATTCCCTCCCATTCCAGGAGACATGTGATGGAAGTCTATTGAACTGGGCCAGGAGCAGGGTCATCCACCAGCCACTCTTTGTAGATTTGATCTGTTGATTCTACCAGCACCCTAGAGGAGAGAGAGCAGTGCTGGGGGCAAAAGGCATACTCAAGTGTAATCTCTGATAGATCTCACTTCTCCAGAGGATATGGAGAATAAGTCACAAATAATAAAGCCCAGCCTGTGGAAAGAGACCAAAACAAGAGAAGGGGCATCAGACTCAGACAACTCACAGGCCCCTGAAAAGATTTCCTGCAGGAATCAGAAAACAAAGTTTTGGAAAGCTTGCCTCCTCAGAAGAATGCAGAGTAACTGGCCTCTTTAAAACAGATTCAGAAAAATGAAGGTAGTTAAGATGAGTCTGAGACAATGGGATTAAAACCCATAAAGGAGACAGTACAGAGCAGAACTGAGCATGTGGCATCATCTTTCTTAAGGGCAGTTCAGCAACATGTATTTATATTCTTAAATACATACATGGCCTTTTACTTAACAGGTCTATTTCTAAAAAATTTAATCCAAGGAAATAATAGTACAAATTTACAAAGATGGAAGTACAGGTGTTAATGAGGGCTTTTATAATAGAAAAATGTGTCTACTAATGGAGAATTACTTAAATAAATTATGGTATTGATATATCACAACATTAAGATGGACACAGCATTAATAATTTTTCATTTTTTTCATATTCTTTTATATTACAGCTATTGAATATAGTTCCTTGTTCTATACAGTAGTACCTTGCTTTTTTATTTTATATATAGTAGTTTGTATCTGCTAATCCCAAACTCCTAATTTAACTCCACCGATTCTCCCCTTTGCAACTATAAATTTGTTTTCTATATCTGTGAGATTACTTCAGTTTTATAAATTCATTTGCATTATATTTTAGTTTTCACATATGTTACGTCATATGATATTCGTCTTTCTCTGATTTACTTCACTTAGTACGGTCATCTCTAGGTCCAGGGCACACTTCAGCAATACTACTCTCAGATCTGGACAAGAAGTACCTCTGCCCTGGGCTTCATGCTTTAGCCTTGCTCTGTGCACCACGAACCCTGCATACCATAAACACATACACGAATATCAGAGCACAGGCCTGCCACTTGTCATCTGACCGTTAGCACTGGCCCAGCACAACCTCTAACCCTAAACATGGGCTCCTGTCCAGACCCCAGGGGAATACTGCTTCCCCTGGCTAACCCTCTCTCCTCAAAACAAAAGGCAACTGTGTCAAAATGCCATGAAGATTTGCGGGTTGCTCCGCTGCCGACACCGAAGGCCAGTATCTCTGGAATTCAGGGCAGATCTGAGCGGCCCAAGTTCTTAGGTTAGAAAAAAGACAAATTTGTTACCTTGTCAAATCTGTCTCAGCTTGAAGGCAATAAATTCTTCCATCGTGAAGTATTTCCCAATAGTGCCACACCTTCCTGTTTTTGTGTTCCAGTTCACTGCTCTAGGAGAACTAACAATATTATATTCACAACAGTCACATATAATGGCAGAGGAAATTTTTGTAACACTAAACAAGTTTGTTTCACTTTTTGATTTATGCCATCTCTCAGATCCCAAACCACCTCTTAGATTTTGCCGTGTGAGGCCCTTCCTGGGACTCTGCAAGCGATACTCCTACTTTCTGCCAATAGGGAAGACTGCAGCTAGACAGCAAGGCCAGAGAAAGCAGAGACTTGCTCCTTTTTCGGTTTGTTGGGTATTCCTGGCAGCATCATCTCCACAACAGCCCTTCAATGTGGCGGTGACAGCTGGTTCATGTCCTGCTTGTGGTGGCAGCCCCAGACCAAGCGTCGCGGCATCTACCGGCCAGACAAGACTCCCTGTTCCAAGTCTGCACTTCAGCCATCCAGTGCCCTCCTCTGAGCTTTAGTTTCTCCTCTGCTCTCCGAGCCCCAGGCTGGTGGCTTCTGCACCTACTATCTTCATGTTATTTTGTGTGTGTGCTAAGTAGCTTCAGTTGTGTCCAACTCTTTGAGACCCCATGGACTATAGCCCACCAGGCTCCTCTGTCCAAGGAATTCTCCAGGCAAGAATACTGGAGTGGGTTGCCATGCCCTTCTCAAGAAGATCTTCCTGACCCAGGGATTGAACCCCCGTCTCTTTACATCTCCTGCACTGGCAAGAGGGTTCTTTACCACTAGCGCCACCTGGGAAGCCGATGTTACTTTCATGACTCTTTTTCAGTATTTTAGTTCGAGGATACCTGTTTACCAATTCCTAAGTTCTTGCTGTAATTTCTGTTTTCCTAACTGAACTTTACTGATGCAATAGATCTCAATGTAGTAAGCATGAAGAATAACAATAATTCTTCACAATGCAATTAGACAGACACTGAGTGCTGGAATTGTGAATGACTTTATTTTTATAAACTTACTTAATAAGACTTAGTTAAATGTTGAACAAATAAAATACAATCTTATTTCAATACTTTGAGTTTAAATTTTTTATATTTAGAATTATTTGTACTGGGCTTTGTACTTTTAATAAGTAATCTTGAATACTTTAGAAGAAAAAATATCTTACATTAAAAACATGATGTATTAGTCAAGGTCCAAGTGACAGAGAGACTTATTTCAAGGAATGGGTTCATGTGATTGTCAAGGCTGTCAAGTCTGAAATCCAACGGGCCGGCCACCAAGGCTAGAACTCTGGGGCAGAAATGAAGCTACAGACTTGAGGCAGAATTTCTTCTTAACTGTGAAACCTCAGGTTTTCCTCTTAAGGCCTTTCAATTAATTCAATGAGACCCACTCACACTGTTGAAGGTAATCTTAAAGCCAACTAATTGTAGGTGTTAACCACATCTACAAAATACCTCGGCAACACTAGATTAGTGTGGTTGAATAACTGTCTACAATAACTGAGCCAAGCTGATATGTAAAACTAACCATCATTTCTACATATGAAAAATATAAAATAATTTTATATAAAATAATACCTGTAAAATACATAAATGTTTTTATTTTATAACATTAATTTAAATTTTTGTAAATATATTTAATGTTTGTATACCCTGAATACTTTATGTTTGATTTAGAAATGAAAAAGACAAACGTAGAGCCCAGGGAAAAAAAAAAATTTGAAGTTGCAGAAATTTCATCTAATTTGCTCAAGTTGTATGTCTGAAAAGAAAAATGTTCTTGCTTTTTCATTATATTTGATGAATAACTAAATTTCTGTTATGTTAATTCTAAGCATAGAATTTCCAATATAATGTCCTGTTTGCTAACTTAGTATGATCATAGCCAGGTGAAGGCTGCTCATTTTCACTGTTTTCAAGTTTGGAACATTTACATAGACCACCTCTTTCCAGAAGGGAAAATCCTGAATACCTGTGCTAAACATGCTTGGATTTGGCAATGTCCTTGAAATATATTTGAAATATATAGTGAGCGTCCCTGGTGGCTCAGACTGTAAAGAATTGCCTGCAATGCAGAAGACCTAGATTAAATCCCTGGTCGGGAAGATTCCCTGAAAAAGGGAAATGCTACCTACTCCAGTATTCTTGTCTGGAGAATTCCATGGACAGAGGAGCCTGGGGGGCTATAGTCCCTGGGCTCGCAAAGAATCAGACACTACCTGAGCAACTAACTTTCACTTTTCTTTCACTTTGAAATATACTGCAACCAGGATAGAAAAATGTTTATGGTCACTGCTATTTTCTGTCACATTGCTTCACAAGAAACTTTATAACAACTGACTAATGTAAATATTTTCATTTATTATCATTATTTTTTGGCTAATTTGGTAAGCCAAACTGATGGTAAGCCAAAAAAGATATGTTGTTTTTATTTTAATTATTGGTGAAGAGAAATAATTTGTATTTGAATTAACACTATATACTACTAAAGCATGAAACCATTTATAGTTTATAACCAAGCAATTCTACTCATTAAATTTATTTTGGACAAATGGTCCATACTTAGAAGAACTGAAGAACTATACTTAAAGCAGAAGATAGGTATGAAAGTACTTTTTTCCTGGAGTTATTATATCATTGGAAAACTGGAATCAGTGTTGAATGAGTGGAGACTTATTGTCTAATTATAATAAATTTATTTATCAACTTTATGCTGCCCCCTTCCCATGGCTGCTATATTAAGTTTATATGCCATCATGGGTAACAGGGCAGGAGGAAGGGGTTAGAAGACTCATAAGTGTAAAAAAGGTTAAAAAAAATGCAAGATATTAATTACTCATACACTTTGAGTATATTAAGATTTAAACGCCAGAAGGAAATTCATCAAAATGTTGATCTTGGTTATAATAGATCACAAGTATAATTTTTCTTCTTTAATTGCTTTTTTTGCTTTATAGAAAAACTTTTTCTATAAAGAGGTTATATAACTTTTTCCTTGTAAAGAAAAGTGAAAAAATAATTCCATATAGACTGCAAGGAGATCCAACCAGTCCATTCTGAAGGAGATCAGCCCTGGGATTTCTTTGGAAGGAATGATGCTAAAGCTGAAACTCCAGTACTTTGGCCACCTCATGCGAAGAGTTGACTCATTGGAAAAGACTCTGATGCTGGGAGGGATTGGGGGCAGGAGGAGAAGGGGATGACAGAGGATGAGATGGCTGGATGGCATCACTGACTCAATGGAGGTGAGTCTGAGTGAACTCCGGGAGTTGGTGATGGACAGGGAGGCCTGGCGTGCTGCAATTCATGGGGTCGCAAAGAGTCGGACGTGATTGAGCGATTCAACTGAACTGAACTGAACTGATATTCCACTAAAACTTTTGAACTCATTAAAAATTATTATTCGGAGCTAAACGAAATAGTCAAGTTTTCACTCTCTTTGAATCACCTCACTTCATGATTTACTGTGAATGTCGAAACCATCTGAAGACTCCATCAAGTTTTTTCTGTCACCTCCAAATGTCTTTATGTAATAAATTATTCTTTCCTATAGTCCCAAAGAAACACCCTGCCTATTTTCTAAAAGTAAGTCTTTCAATTGTGTCCTTGGTTTGAATTGTTTCTTGCCCTCCAAACTTGGCCCCATCCATTATGGCCTCTCGTGTGAATTTGCCTCTTTTTTCACTGGATTCTTCCCTGGGCCTAGTGCAAATCCAAAGTGCCAAATTCCTTATTCAATATTACTTAGAGCAGCAGCAGCAGATCATTGAGCCAGTCGCGCATCCCCTCTGAGCAGAGCCCTGTTTGACCGCGCATTTCATGTGCCCCTGAAGCCCGCCCTGCCTGACAGACTCTCTCCTGCTGTGTTTTCCATCTCGGTGAGTGGCACTGTCATCTCCCCAACTTCCCAGGTTATCATTCTCAGCTTTTCCTCTCCCTATCCCTCACACCTAATAAATCACCAAGTCTTGAAAGCTCCCACTTAAATATCTCTTGAATTGGCCCACACCTCTTTATCCCCACTGCCAGTCTCCCTAATTCAGGCTCTCATCACCCCTCACCTAGAAGACTGCGTCAGGCTCTAACACTCCGGCTTCTCCCAACTCCCTCCTCCACAAAGTCAGCCAGGAGAATCTTGCTAAAAATGCAAATCTCATCATCATTCTTTCCCCACCTCCCCTACTGACAACACCTCAATAACACCCTTTGTTTGGGGGATAAAGTTCAAACACCTTAACACGGCTTATAAGGCCCTTTCTAATGTGGTCCCTGCTTGCTCTTCAAGTCATGACTCTCACTGTAACTCTCTCCCTCTTGGAGGCCATTCTTTCTCTGACTATTTTGTAAAAGTAAGTCTTTCAATTGTGTCCTTGGTTTGAATTAAGACCCTCAGGCCTCCAGCTAGACTTCATAAAAAAACTCAGAGAGGTCACACAGGTAGACCTCACAGGGAAAAATACAGAAACAGCTCTAGAGCTGGCCCGGAACCCTCCATGCTGCAGTGCACAGGTTGCCTCTGCAGCAGCACCCCCGTCCACCACCCCCACCTCCCCCATCCTGGTGGGACCATGTGGTGGGGCAGCCCAGTGTAATAGCTCAAAGGAGGACCCCTGGAACCAGACGCCAAGATACTTAATGCTTTCCTGCTTCAGTTTCTCATCTGTGAAAATGAGAATAATAGTATCTGCCTTAAATTCAGGATTAGGTGAGTTGATATACAAATACTTAGGACAGTTCTCTGGCACACTTTAAGCACTATCTGAGCATCATTGACACAGCTAGAACCTGTTTCTGCTTCTCACTCCTGTCAATTGATACCCACTATCCTTTCTAGTGCTCATGACTTCTGCTCATTGACGGCTTTGGATTACTTATGTCTTCCCCTTCTTCGTGGCATCTGCATGTTTTCTCTTATGTGACTTTAGCTTCCACAATTTGCCAATTGCTTGGCTATCTCTTGAAATGTGCCGATCTCCCCAGGAGACATCTGATGGGTCCAGAAAAATCACTGCAATTCCTCTGGGACAACCTACTGCAGTGCTGAGGCAGGGGCCCCACCTGGGGCTGCTCCCCTCTGTGATGGTTCAGGAAAGGAACCTCTTAGAGGAGCCTGTGGACCAAGCTAGCATTTCGAGCCCTGTCTATTCGGTTGGCACGGGTTCACTCAACCTTAAAGCGCTGTGCTTTCTCTGACTGGTGTCATTGCCTTGTCTCCCACAGTCAGTTCTTATCCTTATCTTCCTTTTTTAAAAATTTGGTCTTTGTATATTTTATATTGGAAAGCCATGCAATACCTTCATTTTTTAACTATTTCAAATCACTGCACATTTACTTCTGTGAATTATACTGCCTGTGTTTTTACGTTAAACAAATTCTAGAAGTAGTTTTAGCAACGTAAGAAATTTCCAACTTAAATAGCAAAGAAATACATCCCACTTGCTGATGACGAAAGTTGTTTCTGTATTTCCCAAGTCTTTCAGATAAGTATCTTATTTGGTAAGATGAATTCTAAGAGCAATTATGAAAAAGTCAGACAATTCCACATATACCCCAAAAACCTCACTGAAAATACTAAGTTTGTATGGGATAGAACGTAGGTGTAGCTGTAGTAACAGGATATACATATGTTTCTTTTTCTTTTACACCATATGATAAAGCAAAATTCATGATTTATTAAAATATGTATACTCATTTTAAAAATACTCAGCCAGCTATATATAAAAGATAAAATAGAAATGATTTTATATAATGTGATGTGTGTCCTTGCCAGTTCATAAATGCATTCCAGATCTAAATATCCAGGAATAATTCAAAAGCATGGTTAGTACCCCATTGTGTTTGTTTTTTTCCTGTGTTTTTCTGCCCAAAAAGTTGAAAGAATTGTCCAAGTGAATACACACGTGGTTTGTTTATCCATTCTTCTGTTGATGGACATTTGAGCCATTCCCATTTGGGGCTGTTATGAGTAAAACTGCCATAAATATGCCAGTATAATTCTCTTTGTAAATATATGATTTTATTTCCCTCTCTAAATGGTGCTTTTGATGAACAGAAGCTTTTAATTTTCATGAAGGCTGATTTGTCAACTTTTCTTTTTTATGGTTAATTCATTGGTGTCCTAATTATGAATTGTTGCCTACCCTAAGTCCATGAATATACTATCTTCTGTGTTCTTCTAGAAATATTACAGTTTTACCTCTCACATTTATATATATGATTTAATCTCAAGTTGCTTTTTGAGCACATTATAATGAAGAGCCTGTTACCAGGGTCTTTTTATTCCATGTAAATATTAAATTGTCCCAATGACATTCATTCTTTTCCCACCGGATTGCACTGGTGACTTTGCTGGAAATCAAGTAAACACACATACATGGGTCTATTTCCAGACTCTCTATTCTGTTTCATTGATCGATTTGTCTGTCTTTGTGCCAATAGCACATAGACTTATTCTTGTAAACAAGATTTTAGATGAACTCTTGATGTCTGGCAGGTTAGTCCTGCAATTCCATTCTCCTTCAAGATTAACTATTTTAGATATTTTGCTTTTTTCTTATAAATTTTTTAAATCACTTTTGAATTTCTATAAAAAACCTGTTGAGAGTTTATGTAATTGCATTAAATCTAATAGATAAATTTGAGGAGAATTGTCACCTTAACAATACCGAGTTTTCCAATCCTGACATGGAAGCAACCTAGATGTCCATCAGCAGATGAATGGATAAGAAAGACGTGGTACATATACACAATGGAGTATTACTCAGCCATTAAAAAGAATACATTTGAATCAGTTCTAATGAGGTGGATGAAACTGGAGCCTCTTATACAGACTGAAGTAAGCCAGAAAGAAAAACACCAATACAGTATACTAACACATATATATGGAATTTAGAAAGATGGTAACAATAACCCTGTGTACTAGACAGCAAAAGAGACACTGATGTATAGAACAGTCTTATGGACTCTGAGAGAGAGGGAGAGGGTGGGAAGATTTGGGAGAATGGCATTGAAACATGTAAAATATCATGTATGAAACGAGTTGCCAGTCCAGGTTCGATGCACAATACTGGATGCTTGGGGCTGGTGCACTGGGACAACCCAGAGGGATGGAATGGGGAGGGAGGAGGGAGGAGGGTTCAGGATGGGGAACACATGTATACCTGTGGCAGATTCATTTTGATATTTGGCAAAACTAATACAATTATGTAAAGTTTAAAAAATAAAATAAAATTAAAAAAAAAAAAAAAAGAAATGGTGTCTCTAATTAGGTCTTCCTTAATTTCTCTTGACAATGTTTTGTAGTTTTCAATGTAGAAGTTTGCATATCTTTGTCATTCCTAAGTATCTACTACCTTGTACTGTCATAAATGGTAGTTTTAACATTTTTATTTTCTAGTTGATTGTTGCTAATATGTAAAAATATTTTTTCCTGTTGACCTTGTATCCAGATACCTTTGCTAACTTCAAACTTATTACTTATCTGTGGACTCAATTGGATTTTCTGTGAGTAAAGAGAGTTTTACTTCTTCCTAGGTTTGATTCCTGGGTTGGGAAGATCCCCTGGCGAAGGAAAAGGCTACCCACTCCAGTATTCTGGCCTGGAGAATTCCATGGACTGTATAGTCCATGGGGTCGCAAAGAGTCAGACACGACAGAGCGACTTTCATGTTCACGTTTCCAACTGAATGCCTTTTATTTCTTTTTATTGTTTTATTGCACTGACAATATCTCTAGTATAATTTCTAGTACTGGATCTTCAGTACAATGTGAATAGAAGTGGTAAAAATACATATTATTGTCTTGTCCCCAGTTTACGGGAGAAATGTTAAATAGTTCACCGTTAAAGTCACACTGACTGTTGTTGTTTTGGTGTGTGCCTTAGCAAATTGACGAAGTTCCCTGTCTAGTTTGATGAGAATGACACAGGCTTTTAAAAATTTCTTTGGATTAATATTTATATCTCTTCTCTCACACTGAAAATACTGGTTCCTAATAATGTAAACATAACTTTTTTGTTTTGCCCTGTGATACACATGAGCTAGTTTCAAAACTATGACATCAGAAGCAATACCATAGTTATTATTAAGTAAAGTGCGAGATTGCTTTGCCCTATTTTTCAGTATTATGGTGTATCTCACTAAGGATATATAGTCAGAGTCCTTGTTCTAAAGACAGTTGAAATAATCCCTTTTTCTTTATCGTTGTATCATCAACATGATATACTGTTTAGATTAATTTGTTTCACTTTGCTTTCAATTTTAGAGGTTTATTTTTTTCAGGTAAACTATCATATAATCTGGAAATAATCCACTGGTTAAAACTAGGTGCTTCCATTGCAAGGGGCATGGTTTGATCCTGGTCAGGGAACTAAGATCCTGCATTCTACATAATGTGCCTGAGGTTGGGGGTGGGGGGGGGCGGGTAAAAAAAAAGAGAGAGAGATCTGCTTCTTCCTTTTCAAATTTTAACCTTCTAATTATTTTCCACTTTGATTGATGGAGTTAATTTATTGTGGAGATGGTGATCATTTTTGCGTGCTCAGTCACTAAGCTGTGTGTGACTCTGTGACCCCACGGACTGTAGCCCACCAGGCTCCTCTGTCTGTGGAATTTTCCAGGCAAGAATACTGGAGTGGGTTGCCATTTTCTTCTCCAGGGAATCTTCCCGACCCAGAGATCAAATCTGCATTTCCTGTGTCTCCTGTATTACAGGCGGATTCTTTACCACTGAGCCACCTGCGAAGCCCGGGGATCATTCTTACCTGGTTCCTAACTCAAACAGGGATGTGTATAGTTTTTTAGTAAGTAAGATCCTGCTCCAGAAGTAATTACGTGTATCTCTTAAAAGTGCTCCCCCTTCTATATTCCTATAAGTACAACTTTAAGTCTAACTTTCATTGCCTCTTTCTCTGCCTTAATCTTTTTCCTTCTACTCTATCTTCCCTTTATGGTTGATTAGTTGTTCAAATCACTTCTGTAAAATGCAAACACATTCTGCATGAACTGTAGTTGTTACAAATATTAATAACACACAGATGGATTTGGGTTGGTTTTGGCTAGAATACAGACAGAAGGTATAGAACCCCCAATGGCTCGAGCTAGAGAATGATAATCCAGAGTTAGAATATGATGGTCAGAGAGCAGAGACAAAGCTGGGAAATTCAGTCCTTGTTTGAGAGGAAATGACCTCTTTGAAGACTTGTGGCTGCTTCCCATTGATATTAACAAGGCACAAATATCTGGCTCCAATTCTCCTTTCTAATCTTCTTTTAAACTATTGTCGCTGACAAACTCAGCCCAACTCTCTCTACCATTTCTACACTTGGGATTTCCGATTAGTTTCCTTTTGTTTCTGACACTTCAGGTTGGTCCTTTGTAATCAAGTGCCATGTATCTGATGGCTACACCCCATAAGATTCAGACACTAGAGATGTGACCGTGTTCTCTCCTCCAGCTATTAATATGCATGCCTTCTCCTCAATGAGTGTTTCTTAATTTCTACTCCTAGAAATAATCCCTGGCTTCTCTGAATTCACCTATACCTTTACCTCTCTTATGATACCTCAATTCCTGTCTTCTGCTGTGGTTATTCGGAGAAGGCAATGGTACCCGACTCCAGTACTCTTGCCTGGAAAATCCATGGACAGAGGAGCCTGGTAGGCTGCAGTCCATGGGGTCACTAAGAGTCGGACACGACTGAGCGACTTTACTTTCACTTTTCACTTTCATGCATTGGAGAAGGAAATGGCAGCCCACTCCAGTGTTCTTGCCTGGAGAATCCCAGGGACAGGGGAGCCTGGTGGGCTGCCATCTCTGGGGTCGCACAGAGTCGGACACGACTGAAGCGACTTAGCAGCAGCAGCAGCAGCAGCTGTGGTTATTAAAAAACAGGCATATCTCTAAAACATTTTTAGATTCCCATAATTTCTAGAATGATGACCTGAGCCATAGTAATAAATAAGCATGAATGTGTTCTGATCATTACAGAAAAGACTGGCCTCCATTCCTCTTTTGTTATAATTTTAATAATACAAACTAGTAATTCATTTTGCTTGCCTGGAAAATCCCACGGGCGGAGGAGCCTGGTAGGCTGCAGTCCATGGGGCCGCAAAGAGTTAGACACGACTGAGCGACTTCACTTTCAGTTTTCACTTCATGCATTGGAGAAGGAAATGGCAACCCACTCCAGTGTTCTTGCCTGGAGAATCCCAGGGACGGGGGAGCCTGGTGGGCTGCCGTCTATGGGGTCACACAGAGTCAGACACTACTGAAGTGACTTAGCAGCAGCAGCAGCAAACGATTAGGTAGCATAAGCTTAAAATCAACAAAGCTCTTTGCTTTATATTTTAAGAAGTTTGTTCTGTTCTACATCTCCCTAAACTTCTGTTTGTGAGGTTAATTCTTTAAAATTTAAGTGTAGACATTAATTAATCCATGCCAAATTTTATCTTTTGAAAGTCTATCATGTAGTCTACTGAGATCTTGATTCTATCACCCAGCCTATAATCCATGCATTCAGCTTTTAGTCATCTGTCTTCGTTGAGGTAGCTTATAAAACTATAATTCATGAATCCTGCATAAAACTGCACACACTGGGAAAAAAACCCTTTAAGCCAACATGGGTTGATTAATTAGAAATGTTTGGCCTCTATTATTAAATTAGCTAAAAATCAAATCTACATAATCCACTGTATTATTTTCCACATCACACTTCCTGGATTCATGTTTAAGGATATCATATCTTTGTCTGGTGTCTCACTAACCAACAAGTAATTACCAAAAGTTATCACCTTTCTTCTACAATCCCTTGTAAGGAAGTAAATGAGCTTACTTTAGCATGCCTTGCTCCTGATGAACCCAGGCTGGCGCCTCCTGCCATATAAAAGGATTCTGATTGGTTTAACAAAGCCCAACACTCATGCTCACCTGACTCTCCCCACATGGAAAGGAAAGGCATTACTGCTCCAGAAATAAAACAACTTGATGACTCACTCAGCCAAGAGAGGTTTACTCAATCGCAACCCGGCGGCATACAGGTGAAGTAAACCAAGCTGATATCACTCACCCTCCAGACCGCCCATTGACAAGAGGCAGGAAGCGGGGTGTAGACTCACCCCTGTTGATTCCCAGCACCCACACACAGTCCAAAGAGATCCCCAGCATAAGAGCAGCCTGTAAATAATCACTGTCAGCCTCCTCACTGCCTCTTCTGCCCACTTTCTTATTCAGAAAATATCCACTATCAACTGTATAACACATTCCTAAGGATGACCCTAAAATACAGGTCTTTCTGGTAGAGAAAGGTCTTCTGATAAAATGTTTTCTCTGCCAGAAATTATTTTGGTAGATGGTATCCAGTACATACTCAGACTGGGGCTTTGTTTCTTGCTAAAGCCACTAGTTTGGAGGGGATTTTAAAAATTTATACAGGTTTTATCTATTGAGGTTAAAAGGTAATTTTTTTTTACATTCTTAAGATTTATTTAGTTTTTAATTTATTTAATTGGAGGCTAATTACTTTACAATATTGCATTGGTTTGCCATACATGGACATGAATCAGCCAGGGGTGTACATTTGTTCCCCATCCTGAACTCCCCTCCCACCTCCCTCCCATCCCATCCCTCAGGGTCATCCCAGTGCATCAGCTCTGAGCACCCTGTCTCATGCATCAAACCTGGACTGGCGATCTGTTTCACATATGGTAATATACATGTTTCAATGCTATTCTCTCAAATCATCCCACCCTCGCCTTCTCCCACAGAGTCCAAAAGTCTGTTCTATACATCTGTATCTCTTTTGCTGTCTCGCATATAGGGTCATTGTTACCATCTTTCTAAATTCCATATATATGCGTTAGTACACTGTATTGGTGTTTTTCTTTCTGGCTTACTTCACTCGGTATAATAGGCTCCAGTTTCATCCACCTCATTAGAACTGATTCAAATGTATTCTTTTTAATGGCTGAGTAATATTCCATTGTGTATATGTACCACAGCTTTCTTATCCATTCATCTGCTGATGGATATCTAGGTTGCTTCCATGTCCTGGCTGTTACAAACAGTGCTGCAATGAACATTTGGGTACACGTGTCTCTTTCAATTCTGGTTTCCTCGGTGTTGTTGCCCAGCAGTGGGATTGCTGAGTCATATGGCATTTCTATTTCCAGTTTTTTAAGGAGTCTCCACACTGTTCTCCATAGTGGCTGTACTAGTTTGCATTCCCACCAACAGTGTACTGCTGCTACTGCTAAGTCGCTTCAGTCGTGTCCGACTCTGTGCGACCCCATAGACGGCAGCCCACTAGGCTCCTCCTAGTGTCCCTGGGATTCTCCAGGCAAGAACACTGGAGTGGGTTGCCATTTCCTTCTCCAATGCATGAAAGTGAAAAGTGAAAGTAAAGTCGCTCAGTCGTGCCCGACTCTTAGCGACCCCATGGACTGGAGTCTACCAGACTCCTCCGTCCATGGGATTTTCCAGGTAAGAGTACTGGAGTGGGGTGCCATTGCTTTCTCCAACAGTGTAAGATGGTTCCAAAAGGTAATTTTTGAAAACGTACTTTAATGTATCTGAGTACGTCCTGGCTCTGAGCTCTCCTTCAAGGATCATAATTCTGTTCATTTATTTGCGGATACTGAAGGAGTATTTTTAGACAGGGTACTGTGGTACAGTCCAAGAAATTCCTAGAAACTCGAAATTGAATTGGATCCTGTCCTTGCTCTCTGTACTTTCTGTAAGGAAATATAATGCAAAATAATTCTATTTAATAACAACTTTGCAGAGTGGCAGGGTGTGAAAAGGAACAAAACAAACATAAAGTTTGTAAGCAAAATTGAGTTTCTCTTAGGGTGATTTCCAGTGTAAAATGACATTCAACCAGCAGATTCTGACATAACCTTTTTCAACTTCCGATCAAAATACTTAAGAGAAGAAAGAAGATGAACACCCAAATAAAAATAAAAACTGACAATTAATCTATAGGCCAGAAGCAAAGGGAAAACTCCAGTAAGGATAAGTCAGATAGAATCACCTAGAAAAGTTTAATCAATTGCTCTCCCTTTCTAGGCCACTGGGGAAAATGGCAAACTTGCAAGCAAAAAGTCAGGTGGAAAAGCCCAGCATTTTGCCTCTGAAGGAAAAAATAAAAACTGAAGAAATGAGAAAATTTAGATGGCCAAACTTCCCTCGTATTGGAGCTGTGTTTGAGGGATCTGGAGTGTTAGTCCTTCCTCCCCTCTCTTTCAAAAATATTTAAATTCTGTGATAAAAACTAGGCATAAGCTGGGATAACACTGGAGATTTCGTGGTCCCCTAAATGAACACTGGGCTTCCCTGGTGGCTCAGATGGTAAAGAATCTGCCTGCAATGCAGGAGACCTGGGTTCAATCCCTGGGTCGGGAAGATCCCCTGGAGAAAGGAATGGCAACTCACTCTATGATTCTTGCCTGGAGAATCCCGTGGACAGAGGAGCCTGGCGGGCTACAGACCATGAGGTCACAGAGTCAGACATGACTGAGCGACTGACACAAGTGAACACTGTAAAGACGTTAGGAAAGGGCTGTGAAATACAGGGATCTGGCAATGGTGATGTTTCCCAGAGTCCAGCAGTCAGAAGGTGATAGAGGCACTGAGGCAGGAGAAGATAGCAGATATCTCATGCTAGCAGAGTCTCACTAACGAAAATCTGCAAGAGGCTGGGAACTGCCTAGGAGCTGCACACCAGCCTGCCATCTAGCTCCTGAGCTGACAGGGAAACACCCAGCCAGAAACCCAAAGGCAGTCATGTGCTGGAAAACCAGACCCTTGAAAAGCCCTATTGTCAAGTATTTGACAATTCCCATAGTATAAATACTCCCACTGTGGTGGATCTCAGCTATCAGTATCACTGAACCACAAGCTGGGGAGAGAAACAACTCTGGTATTGGTATAAGTTGAACCCATCACATCCCCTGACACACGGGTGGATGAATTTCTCTTCATTCTGGAATGAGGAAAGGGGAGTATGTGGGAAAAAAAAACAAAAACAAGAAACCCAGGAACAAGGAAGGAGAAGGAGGATAATACTGAGCAGAGGTTGAACACTTACTCTCCCAAATACTTCATAGTTTATAAGGAACATCTCATTTAATCCTCATAGCAATTCTATGAAGTAGGCAGTATGATCATAATTTTAAGACAATAATCTGAAGTTTCCAGAGGTAATTTGCTTTGCTCACGCAGCTATTAAGCAGAATATCTGGTCTTTGGACTGTTGAACTCCAAAACCCTTACACTTAAACTCTAAGCTAAGCACAAAGTAAACCTGCAATAAATATCCAGATTTCTTGACTCATCGTAATTCTATAAACCATTCATCTACCTCATAAATTATTGTCATCTTCACTTTTTTCTCTTTTGATTTAATGAGAGATTTATATTTAGGAACTTTCCACTACTCTCTGCTAATTTAGAATGAGAGAGGCTTCTGGGATGTGTGTGTGTGTGTGCGTGTGAGGAGGGAGATGGGTGTGGGTGTGGTGGGGAATATTCAGAGAATAGAGGACCAAGGTCCTTTAATTCCTTTACAGTACTCCAAAAATCAGTGGATAGAGATCAGAGGCTGGGACTGATAGTCCCGAATAAAAGCTGCCTGGGGACTTCCCTGGTGGTTCAATGGTGAAGACTCCGTATTCTCAATGAAGGGAAGCCCAGATTCGATCCCTGATCAAGGAATTGGATCCCAAGTGTTGCAACTATGACCCGGCACAGCCAAATAAATAAAAATAAATAAAAATAAATAAAATTTAAAAAAATAAACAAATAAAAGTGACCTGTTATCTATTAATCTTCTGGTATTTTTAAATTCATACCAGAGAGTCTTTCTCTTTGCTACTTGCCATCAGTGTTAACACCCACATGTATAAGTCATCCAAAACTCTAGCTTCACCGTGGCTTGATATATTCACTGACCTTTGTTCCATAACAACTACCTCCTCCCATGGGCACACCTGGGGACCTTTGCACATCTATGTGCCCCACCTGTGATATAATAAATTCCAGTGAATTGCTCACTGACCACAGCCTTCTAGTTCTTCCACATCTTACTCCACCCCTTGGCCTTTGATCTAGTCAAGTAACCTCCTCACACTGGATTGTCTCTTGTGTTTCCCCCTAACCTTCCTCCCTTCTGTCTTCTTTCTTTTCGTTACTCAGGCTAGAGGCCAGGTTGTATCAGTTCAGTCTCATCTGTGAGCTCACCATCTTTGCCCCTATGCCTCTCATCACTTCATCCATCCATCCTCTCAGTCCCTGGACGCAGGTTGCTTTGGGGCTGCTGAGAAAATTATGTGCTAAGGTTCTCCAACCTTGGATTCTTCTTCCTCATAGCCCAAAAGTTCTCCAGTGAATACTTCTATCAGATGTTTCTCCCACTCCTCATGGCAGCTATTTCAAACTTCTACCACGTCCTTGGCTCCCCTACACCACAGACTCAGGAGAGGACCCTGACTGCCCTTCACCAGTGTATTCGGTTGGAGGTGGCCCACATGCTTGGAGGATCACGGCACTTCGAAGTCCACAGTCCATAAGCGCTGTTAGAGGGAACCTCAGTATCTCCTTCGAGAAGTCTCCACATTTCCTCTGAATTGTCTTAAAGCCCTAAGGGTTTTCACAGCCATTGAGGGTCAGTCTGCCTTCCACATCCCAGTAGACATGGCCCTGGAGTCTGATTAGGACCCACTTCCTGGCCTTTTGTGGGCACACATATTACTGATACTTAACCAAACTAACTAGTTCTCTGACAATCCTGAAGGCGCTATCTGGAGTCAACAAAAATGGGCAGCCTCCTTCACATAATAATAATCTCTT
This sequence comes from Bubalus kerabau, assembly GCF_029407905.1. Lineage (NCBI taxonomy): Eukaryota > Metazoa > Chordata > Mammalia > Artiodactyla > Bovidae > Bubalus > Bubalus kerabau. The sequence goes on along the minus strand of NC_073641.1, from coordinate 24,100,219 downwards.
CCAAGCCTCCTCCATTCTTAAGATTCTCAAATTTACAGACTTATCGCAGAGGAAAGGAATAAATAAAAATACCCAAATATCTTTGATTCTGCTTTGATTAAATTGAATTCCAGATAAAAGAAGAGGTGCCATATATAAATACAATAACAGGATATCAATAACAGGAACCTTGGGCAGATGAGATGCTGACACAGACATTTTAAGGTTATAAAATATTGAGCTGATCATTGCAGTTTATTTGAGAGATAAAGATCAAAGGCAGACTCTATGAACCAATCAGATGTTTTGAGGACAACTATAAACGTAAACATTAGCCAGGTGGGGGTGAAAGTCCCTTTTTGACAGATTTATGTTTCTTATTATGATGAAATTTCTGGCTCATGTACATTTAAGAAGTTCACCAGCTATCTCTTGATTTTTAACTACAATAATTTATTGTAAAATTATCCCTAATTTTGAGGATAATGATGCTTGCTTTACTTGTTTGTTTTGAGAAATTTTATTTCCTCATTGTTTATTACATGAAGTTCAACTTGAATTAAACTCATCAAATTGTAACTGATCTTATTGTAATTAATTCAAAAAGTATAATGGATTCTCCAAATCTCTTGGAGTTAGGAAAAATACATCTATTTTCTTCCTTTCATGGGCTATGATTGTAACATAAATCATGATTTTTTTATCAGAATCTTCTTTTGTTGGTATTCATCTGGGAAAAAATATCAACCTAGGAACTTCCGTGGTAGTACAGTGGTTAAGAATCCGCCTTCCAATGCAGAGGACGTGGGTTTGATCCCTGGTCAGGGAACTAAGAGCCCATATGCCTCAGAGCAACTAAGCCCCTTGACCATAACTACTGAGCCTGAGTACCACAACTAGAGAGAAGATAGAGAGCCGCACCAAAACATCCTGTATGCTGCGACAAAAATCCCACATGCTACAACTAAGACCCCATGCAGCCAAATAAATAAATATTTTAAAGAAAAAAGTCAACATACACAAAAACAGCATGAACAGTACAATGAACCTCCAGTTGCCCATCATCCAGATTCAATATCATTAAGAAGTTGCCACAGTGTAGATACATTTGAAAATTAAGCATAAATTTAGCTGTGTATTTAACAGTACAAACCAGTCCCTTGAAGCAGCTGCCTCTCAGGTCCAAGGACACTAACAGCTCTGTGAAGAAACAGATCTATTCTCTCCCAAGGGCACACTCCAGGGTACTCCTACTTCTAATTCTAATTTTTTTTTTAATTTTTCCACTTCATTGTTTATGTGTATTTCTAAAAATTATCACTACATAAATAGTATATCCACACTGTAATCCATAGTTCAGTACGTGGGAGTTGTTATTTTCTTTTTTTAAAGTTCCCAGTCTCTTCTTACCTCTGAGGTACTGATGGTTGAGTTGTATCATTTAACACTTTTCTGCATATCCACACAATTACATGCAAACATGTGGTACTAGTTATTAAGCCCTTGTCTCTCAGTTCCAAACTCTCCTTGTTTCATGATGCTGGGATTGTAACTTTGAAATCTACATTTCTCCTTTACTCCTTAGATTCCTGTTAGGATCCTTGTATCTTTCTGGTTTGCTAATGGACCCCAGGAGAATCATCTGACCAATGCTTCTTAAGTCCTGCAGCCGCAGCCATGGCCCCAGACAGTAGCTGAACCCAATTGGTTTTCAAACAATTGTAGAACCAGAGTCATCACACCTCCTAACCTAGACTTTTCCAAGTTCTCTTTCTACTTAGCAAATTTGTACCTCCTTCACCACTATTAATCATGCTGCTGCTGCTACTACTGCTAAGTCGCTTCAGTCGTGTCCGACTCTGTGCGACCCCATAGATGGCAGCCCACCAGGCTCCCCCGTCCCTGGGATTCTCCAGGCAAGAACACTGGAGTGGAGTGGGTTGCCATTGCCTTCTCCAATTAATCATGCTGCTGCTGCTAAGTCGCTTCAGTCGTGTCCGACTCTGTGCAACCCCAGAGACGGCAGCCCACCAGGCTCCCCCGTCCCTGGGATTCTCCAGGCAAGAACACTGGAGTGGGCTGCCATTTCCTTCTCCAATGCAGGAAAGTGAAAAGTGAAAGGGAAGTCGCTCAGTTGTGTCTGACTTCTAGAGACCCCACGGACTGCAGCCCACCAGGCTCCTCCGTCCATGGGATTTTCCAGGCAAGAGTACTGGAGTGGGGTGCCGTTGCCTTCTCCAATTAATCATGCTAGTTCATCACAATTAATATTTTATATTTAATCATACATAAAACCACGTAATAAAATATAAAACTATATTATATCTCTCTTCTGATAACTAGACAATGACACAGAGATATACACATATTGGATTTTTTTTCTTCTCCTTATATATGTATGCTTTACAATAAATGGAATAATCCATGCCCCTTACTTTGAAACTTGCATTTTTTCACTTGTTTCATGGACTTCTTTCCAGATCAATATATTTAACACTAAGTTAAGTCTTCTCAATAGCTGCATATTCCATTATACGGACAGACTGCAAACTATTCAGTCATTTGCCTGTTGATGGATGTAATACAAGTCCTAATTTCAGCTACAACCAAAAAATGATACAATAAACATCCCGGTTCATATATCCCTTTATACTAAATTTTCTATTACAAAATTACTGAACATGGGATTACAGTATCCACAAATAAGATATTTGTATTTTTGAGACATTACGTGTACCTAACTGAACTGGCCATACTCTGCAGTATATTACGTACTATCTTTACTGGTTCATTCAATACCCTTCTTTTGTTTTATAATTTCCTCTGTTACTGCTACTGCCATTTCCTTTTCTGTAAGTCCCCACTCTAGTGTCCTTTCCACAGCCACCTTATTACACCTAACAAAAATTTTTCGATTGTTTAAAAAAGATCCTTTTATGATTCATTTATTTGAATCAGAATCCAAACAAAATCTACAGCATTGTATGTTGGTTGTTCTGTCTCTTGATTCTCTCAGTTTATAAAAGTTCCCTCTTACCTTCTCAACCACCCCCTCTCTACCCTGCCATATCATTTGTTGAAATAAATGATTATTTGTCTTACAGAATATTCCAGATTCTAGACTTCCCTTGTCCAGAGGATCTTCCTGACCCAGGGATTAAACCCGGGTCTCCTGCACTGCAGGCAGATTCTTTACCATCTGAGCCACCAGGGAAGCCCATTGTTTCCTTTCAGTGTTGCTTAACTTGTTCCTCTTTTCTCATTTTTTTTTCTTTTCTCATTTTTTATAGACTGAAAATCAGATAAAGGCTTGATTATATTTAAGCTCGCTTTTTTTTTCATGGAGGATTCTTCATATGTGGCGAGGTATGCTTCATACTACATCACATGATGATTGTCCTTAATGTCTAGTTGTCCCACTTACAATGACATTGAGATTGGTGCATGAATTCCAGTATTGACAGCCTGATCTATTCATTATAAAGTTCCCCATCAACCTTTCACCTCATAGTTTTAGCAGCCATTAATGAGCATTCCTTAAAGCCACTGTTTTATTAGGGTTTATAAAAATGGTGACTTTCTCTTTGTATCATTCCTTCTGCATTTATTAATTAAAATTCCTCAACAAAGAAGAATCTTCCCTTATCAACTCTTTAGTTACTCTAAAATACAGTTAAACAGAAAAGACAGGCTGGAACCTTTTCTTAAGTAGTAGATTTAACTTGTCTAATACTTCCTATGATATTGGTATTTGGGGTTTTTTAACTTTCAGTTATTTATATTTTGCCAGAAAAAAATTTGTTCCCTCCACATTTTCAGTTTATTACCATGGACTACACAAGATATTCTTGTATAATTCTTATGACTTCTATTGTATTTCCTTTTTCAAACTTAAAATGGTACGTGTCTACATGCTTGCATGCTCAGTCACTTCAGTCATGTCTTACTCTTTGCGACCCTATGGATATAGCCTGCCAGGTTCCCCAGTCCATGAGATTCTCCAGGCAAGAATACTGGAGAGGGTTTCCATGCCCTCCTCCAGGGGATCTTCCCAACACAGGGACTGAACCTGAGTCTCCTGTGGCTCCTGCATCGCAGGCGGATTCTTTACCACTGAGCCACCAGGGAAGCCCATGTGTATACATATGTACGTGTAAACATATATGTGTGCACACACACATGCACACATCTGTGTTTGCATTTATACTGATCTTTACAAAGAACTAATTTAGAGTTTATATAGTTTTGATGACCCCAGAAGTTGTTTTCCCTTCTACAGGTCACTTCCTAAGTACTCACACCTGTTCACATTTGGAATTAGTCTGGAGGGTGGATAAGGCATTTCTCAGGTAATTTGCAGTTCCAAATTACCTTTCCGTTATGTTTCCTCAGCACAGATTTAACTTCCAGTACCTCACTTTACTATGCAGAGACAAATTAGAAATCATCAGGAAAAAATTCCTCCACTTTTTACTTTTCTTGTCAACAAATTTATTTGCATTCTTGCCTTAAAAAAAAAAAAAACTCTATTCCCATTCCCTTTCACCACAATGAAAGAGGGCACTGCATCTATCTCTGCAACGTTTCTAGAGACCTTGATTAATTAATTAATGATTCTCAATTATCATCAAATGCTACCAGCTTTCTTCCCTCAGTCTAAGTCTCTGCCATCTTAGGCAAATAGATACCTCCCTTTGTCCTGTGTTCCCATCTGGTTACCGCTATGTCTTTCTCCCCATTACTGCCAGCCCATTGAAAACGTAATCTGTAGTCTCCACTCATACTCTTCCTCTGCTCCCATTACTTCCTCAAATCTCCTCTTGCCAAAGTCACCAGTGGCTTCTTCCTTGATTAAAAAAAAAAAAAAATTAAAAAACACTACGTACTCACCCCAGCAGCTGACGATGCTCTTGCCCTCTTTGAAGTACTTTCCTTTCTCAACTTTCTAACAGTCCACCCCACCCCACCCTCACACTTTTTCTGACTACTCTTCTACGTTTCTAGCTATTATTTCTTGTCCTCCTCTGTGGATTCCTCTTTCTGGAATAGGGAAGACCTTCAGATGTCAGACTTCCTAGCACCCTGAGCCTTCTTTTTTCACTTACCTTGGAAGAAAAGGGTGCCAATTAATATTTACGGGGTGATGGCTTCCAGAGCTGAACTCTAGTCCAAAACATTCTCATAAGATCTTCTGTGTCCACAGTGGACTTGCCTACCTGTTATAAAAGCACCCTAAAGGTAAGGTGTCCAAATCTGAACTCATTATTTTTCCTCAAAACTTGTTTTCCCTCCCATTCTTCCCTCTTAATAAATCATACTGCCATCTATCCAGTGATCCATGCCAGAGATCTTGTATGACAGTATGAGATAGTGTGATTACAAAATGGAAAAACCACTGGATTTTGCAAAAGAAGATTTATCACATGCTTAAGAATAATCTCATGGAAGGCATTTGTAAGAATTATAATCAGCTCTCAAATAGTATCTTTCCTCAAACTCTGTATTTCCCACTTGAGTTTTTTCTTTCTTTTTTTGCTTTCATCTGTTTCCTCCCTCTGTGAACTAGATTTTTCTGATAATATATGGCTCACTAAGACTCCAGTACTCTTGCCTGGAAAATCCCATGGACAGAGGAGCCTGGTAGGCTGCAGTCCATGGGCTTGCGAAGAGTTGGACACGACTGAGCAACTTCACTCTCACTTTTCATTTTCATGCATTGGAGAAGGAAATGGCAACCCACTCCAGTGCTCTTGCCTGGAGAATCCCAGGGACGGGGGAGCCTAGTGGGCTGCCGTCTCTGGGGTCGCACAGAGTAGGATACGACTGAAGCTACTTAGCAGAAGCAGCAGCATGACCTTTCAGGCCAAGCCTACATCAGCATTTCTCTAATGTTGCTGTTCATACCAGAAGAGACTCAGATTGCCCCAACCTAACTGACTCAAATGGTACAAATATGTCATGCCTATGTCCTCTGCCTTAACTGGAGCTGTAGATAGGAACAGATGTTTTTTCGAACGAGTTGTGGGAAAGATAGACTGTATGTCGAGAGTTCTTGACATTTTACTCTTCACAAATCCTTCTTATCTAAGAAATAATGATGAAATTCTGCCAAATCTACCTTTTATACTATTTCACAAATCTAGCCACTTCTTTTCATCCCCTCCTCACTTCACAACTTAACGCTGCCCTTTCCTAGATCCTCCCAACATATCCCCATATTCAGTCTCTCTTTCTTCACATCCAACCTCTACAATGTAGCCAGAGTGACCTTTTTAAAGTACCAATAATGTCACTTCTTTACTTAAATCTTGTCATAGGACATGTCAAGGCTGACACCTGACATACATGTCTGTATGTTAGTTAAAACTCCTTATTATGATTGTTAGTTGCCCAGGGCTGATGTAACAGATTGCCACAAATTTAATGACTTAAAACCACAGAAATGTATTCTTTCAAAGTTCTAGAGGATAAAGGTGCAAAATCAATATGTTGGAAGGGCCGTGCTCTCTCTGAAGTCTCTAGGGAAGAATCTTTCATCCCTCTTTTCTGGATTCTGGTGTCTCCCAGCAATCTTTGGCATTCCTTGACTTGAGCCGCATCACTCCAAGCTCCGCCTTCAGCTTCACGTGACCTCCTTCTCTGTGTGTCTGGGTCCTCTCCTCTTCTTCTAAGGACACCAGTCATTGGATTAAGGCCCACACTTTATCCAGAAGGATTTCCCCTTGAGATCCTTAACCAACCTCATCAGTAAAGACCCTATTTCCAAAAGCTCACATTCTGAGGTTCCAGGTATAATTGGTTCCCAAAGGAATCTCTTTCCTCAAACTCTGTATTTCCCAACACAACTTCACTTGAATTTTTTTCTTTTTTTTTTTTTTTAACTTTCATCTGTTTCCTCCCTCCGTGAACTAGATTTTTCTGCCAATATATGACTCACTAAGACTACCTGAACTCTAACCCAGCATGACCTTTTAGGGGGACACTACTCAACCCAGTACAACGGGCTATAGGCCTTTTATGATACGGTGTCTACTCACCTCTCCAGCCTCATCTCTTATCACTCTCCAGCCCTCATATAATCTCCAGTCATAATAGCCTTTTGCAGTTCTGGGGCCATAAGACACAAGAAAGACTTACTTCTGGATTTTTGCATTTCCTGCCCACTTCTGTTTAGAATGTCCTTGCCATCTCCCTTTGCCTGGCTCTTACAATTTTTCAGATTCAGGGACTCTAGAAAGTTTTCCCAAGTCCCATCCATCATTGCTGTATGCCATCTGATCCCAAATTCTCATTTCACCTTCCATTTACCTCAATCATAGCATGTATCCCACCACCTAGTAATTTTAATTGCTGTCTCACTTCTTTTCTAGTCTTTCTCTCAATTCTTTGCCACTCAAATAATCAGTAAGGGACCAATTACTTCTCGCTTCCTTTTAATTTGCTTTTGTACTCTCAGTGCATAACACAGGGCCTAACAGGCACTCAACAGATGATTATAGAATGAATGAATGTCTTTGAAAAGTAGTTCGCATATGGTAAGAATTTCCAGGTGTCAAAACTGATATGCAATTGCATCTGTGATGGTTTCTTTTTGTGTGTGTGTGATGGTTTCTTTATTCAGATTTGTCCATTAGAGGGAATAATAACTTTGTCTGAGGAAATCGAGGGAAGCACTCCATGAATACTGAATATTATATTAGTCAGTATTAAATTACCCCATTTAGTTTTGCTGTTGCATGTGTTGAAAACCAATTTGATCTGACCACAGTTCTATTCATTTTGATTATCCTTAGATCAAATAATGCAAGATTCTCAATTATAGCCATAAATGTGAATGATACAATTACCGTATGAATGGGTTTGAATTCCATATTAATGTTAACCTTAAAGAAAATTATGTAGGTTTTTTCCTAAAGCGAAGAAAAGCCTCTATTGAAATTGGGAAATGCGTATACCCACAAGTGAAAGAACCTGAAATAGAGCCTAAAAGAAAAGAGAAAAGTTAAAGTAGATAGTGCTGATTACTTTCAGGTAGCTCACCACTTTCATCACCATTAGAATTTAATTATGTAAACACTGAATAAAATAAAATAAAAATAAAATGAAAATAAAATGAGGACAGAAAAGATGTTATTAAGATCACATTCCTTTTAGTTAAATCATTTTTGGAATAAACGGCTCCCAGGATTCTTGAATGTTTTCCTTTTTGGTTAATATAGCACCAAGGATTATATAAGTATATAGCAGGTGTACATACTTATATATGGGTTGCCTGAACTAAAAGAGACTACAAGCTAATTGTGGTTGAGGGGCATCAGCAAGAAGGACATCAATGATGAAGACAGTTTCTGGAGGCCCTTGGCCTCCTGAGCAACCGTGAGACCCAGTTATGGGGAAGTCCTTGCAGCTGTGTTTAAGGAGTTTTAAGAATCTGTCAAAGGGCAGCTGGTAAGATCAATGAGATGTGGTGAAGTTCTCCAGCCTGACACAAACCCAAGCTCCCAAGGAGCATCAAGAACAAAATAACTCAAAGGTGGAGAAACTGAGCTGTGATGGGACCAAGAAAGGGATTCTCTGGTGGCCACTGGTTTTCAGATTGTGCTCTGGGAACCCCCTCAGCAAAGTGGAAGAGAATGACTTGTAGAGAAAAAAATGACCCCTTTGCTTCACTTCTTCCCTCCTTCCTCTAATCTCTTTCCATATCTGTCTCCATCCGCTCTCTCTTCTCTCTCACTCACACTGACTCTCTGATCCTCTCTGGATACTAAAAAACAGAAATAAAAGCAAGACAAATCCCTGCTCTTCACATAACCTTTCCGTACAGCCCATTTGCCTGTGAACAGAGGCCATAGCTGGAAAGAGCTAGATATTCTCTTGTGAATGTTTTAGTTGCTCGGTCATGTCCAACTCTTTGTGATTCCATAGATTGTAACCTACCAGGCTCCTCTGTCCATGAGATTCTGCAGGCAATAATACTGGGGTGGGTTGCCATTCTTTCTCCAGGGGATCTTACCGACCCAGGGATCGAACCCAGGTCTCCCACATTGCAGGCAGATTCTTTACTGTCTGAGCCAACTGGGAAGCCCACAGATATTCTCTTACAGCCCTCAATTCTGAAAATCTATTCATTCATTTTTTTGTCATTCATTCATTTATTCATTATTCAACAAACATTTACTGAACCTATGTTTTAGGTATATAATTTGGCTTCCTGATCAGTTATTTTCAATCCCTTTCAAGTCATGCAAATTTTTTCCCCGCTAAAAGTTTGCTGATGTTCAATATGGAAACATGAAAGCTGCACTGAGTGAATTGAAGTGGGAACATAGAACTGGCCACCTCCTGCCCTGCCCTCTTCTGCAGCCACTGAAGAATGCTTTGTGGAGCATAGCACACACACTCCTGTTCTATGGTGAGCACTCCCATACATTGCAGAGGGAATGTGAATTGGTACAAAATGACTGTGAAAAACAGCCTGATACATAAAGTGAACAATATGCCCACCCAGTTCCTCCCCTGGCTATACACACTCAAGACTGAAACATATACATATGAGAACCAGGGGACATATCAAGAGTAAGCATAGTTTATAAGAGGCACAAAATGAAAACAATGTTAATTTCCAGGATCAGTTGAATGGGTAGGTAAAAATGGTACAGAATAATCAAAATGGAAAAACCAACTACGTGAAGCAACATGGGTGAATCTAACAATGCTGAATGACAGAAACAAGAAAAAATAATATGGATAGGATTTACAAAATGTTCATTTACATAAAGTTCAAATGTAAGCAAAACTGAACTGTATTATTGAGGAAATACCTACTGAGATGGTTTTAAAAGAACACTAGAACGTAGAACCAAGAAGTGATTACCGTAGTGAGACGTTACCTCTAGGGAAGATGACAAGGGGTATAGGGGAAAGGTCACAGGGAGTTAGTTGTAGGTGTTCTGGGGATGCTAGTGTTAATCTTATCCTTTGCTATGGGAAGTGATCACACTACTGTTTGTATTATTTCTTGTGGGTGATTATACCTGCATTATTCTAATTGTTCATTAAACAGACTTTTATGTTTTATATCTTTTTCTGCAATGTTTCACACTTGCTAAAATGGCTAAGCAAACAAAATACCATTGCTTGATTCCTGGGAAGTGAGAACAGGAGGGAAAATGATCAACTTCAAAGATTTTGGAGTCTCTAGCTCCTGGTATAATGTCTACCCCAGGCAAAAGACCTATATAGTAATGTTGGCTAAACCAAACTGGCCTAGGCAATGTGACATGCTTTGAAAGAGTAAACATCTTGTAGAGCCTACAGGCTACATCTAAAATTCTCATTTTTACTCCATGTCAAAGACAAAATGCTGCTTTGGTTCTGTGTTTCTGTTTATCTTCAGTTCAGTTCAGTTGCTCAGTTGTATCTGACTCTTTGCGACCCCATGGACTGCAGCATGCCAGGTCTCCCTGTCCATCACCAACTCCCAGAGTTTACTCAAACTCATGTCCATTGAGCCAGTGATGCCATCCAACCATCTCATTCTTTGCCATTACCTTCACCTCCTACCCCTAATCCCTCCCAGCATTAGGGTCTTTTCCAATGAGTCAACTCTTCGCATGAGGTGGCCAAAGTATTGGAGTTTCAGCATCAGTCCTTCCAATGAATATTCAGGACTGATTTCCTTTAGGATGGACTGGTTGGATCTCCTTGCAGTCCAAGGGACTCTCAAGAGTCTTCTCCAACACCACAGTTTAAAAGCATCAATGCTTCAGCACTCAGCTTTCTTTATAGTCCAACTCTCACATCCTACATGACCACTGGAAAACCATAGCTTTGACTGCATGGACCTTTGTTGGCAAAGTAATGTCTCTGCTTTTTAATACGCTGCTAGGTTGGTCATAGCTTTTCTTCCAAGGAGCAAGCATCTTTTAATTTCATGGCTGCAGTCACCATCTGCAGTGATTTTGGAGCCCAAAAAATAAAGCCTCTCACTGTTTCCACTGTTTCCCCATCTATTTGCCATGAAGTGATGGGACCAGATGCCATGATCTTAGTTTTATGAATGTTGAGTTTTAAGCCAACTTTTTCACTCTCCTCTTTCACTTTCATCAAGAGGCTCTTTAGTTCTTCTTCGCTTTCTGCCATAAGGGTGGTGTCATCTGCATATCTGAGGTTATTGAGATTTCTCCCAGCAATCTTGATTTCAGTTTGTGCTTCATCTAGCCCAGCGATTCTCATGATGTACTCTGCATATAAGTTAAATAAGCAGGGTAACAAAATACAGCCTTGACGTACTCCTTTCCCAATTTGGAACCAGTCTGTTTATCTTGCTACATATTATTTAATTCATACTGAATAAAAAATAATGATTTTCTTTGAGGACATCAGTGTTTTTAATTGATTTTTGTTCAACTCAGTATTGACCTTTAACTTCAAACTTTATAAAAAATTGTCTAAATCTAGACAAAACAACTGACCTCAGTTTCTAATGGAGCCAAACACATACTGGAAATTTGGAGATAGACACACAGTATACATATGTTCTTAATTTTTCCTGCTTCTCCTTAAAAGATTGACCAAAGAAAACTCTGATTATTTGTGGGTTTATTTTGTTCCAATTTAGAATTCACTGTATTCTATGCTATGCAACTAAATTAAAATGCTTCATCATTTACTTTAGATAATAGCTATATCTTTCTACTAGTCAATTACTAATGACAAATCAGATTCTTTACCTGGCTTAACACTGTCTATGATAATAACCAATCTTTTTAAAATTATTAGCTTCAGATGCAATTATAAAAATAGAGACATTTTAATAGTTTTCAATGTTTTAAACATAGAATTGAAAACTAATTTACTTTATATATATATCATATATAATGCTGTTTTTTCAATAGCTAATTTTATTTATTTGCCACATATAATAGCCGTACAGCCTTAACATAAATTGAAATAAAATGAAGAAAATTTCATTCATAATCCCAATGCCACCACAAATAAAACTGTTTTCAGTTTTAATTATACAATTAATTCCCTACTTTTAAACTAATGAGATCATTTAAAAAGTTACTTTAGTCTTTGCTCTTCTGTAAACTAGAAAGAAAAATATTTACTATTTTTTGTTTCCTACTTAGTTCAAAATTATATGAAGGATTCACAGAAGCTGTTAAAAATTCTATATATGCTTTTATATTCCAGTGTATAAATTGTTCTATGAACATTCACTCATAAGACAAAGCTCTGAAATCAAACACATCAAACATAAACCAAAATGAATAAGTAGTCATGTTTATCTCATATAAACTCTAGAAACAAAAATGTGTTTATTATATTTAATAATAAGTTATATTATATCCTCATAACTTATCCTTGCATCTTTTATTCAGTTATTAAATATAAATAACATGTATTTAAAGTTACAGAAGGTAATAGTTGCTTATCTGCAAGACTGGTTTTTTTTTAATGATATGTAAACTTAGTCAAGCCCCACATCTCTGTGGTAGTTGTTTGTTCTTATATAAAATGAAGCCACAAAGAACTCTATGCTATGCTATGTTAAGTCACTTCAGTCGTGTCCGACTCTGTGCAACCCCAGAGACGGCAGCCCACCAGGCTCCCCCGTCCCTGGGATTCTCCAGGCAAGAACACTGGAGTGGGTTGCCATTTCCTTCTCCAATGCATGAAAGTGAAAAGTCAAAGTGAAGTCTCTCAGTCGTGTCCGACTCTTAGCGACCCCATGGACTGCAGCCTACCAGGCTCCTCCATCCATGGGATTTTCCAAGCAAGAGTACTGGAGTGGGGTGCCATTGCCTTCTCCGAAAGAACTCTATAGGTATGTTTAAGAAAGAACTCTATAGGTATGATGCTTAAAAGCATCAAGAAGCAACCCACTGAAATTGGGGAGATTTATTGTACATAAGGAATGTTTCAACTCACTGACTAAAGATAAATACAATAAACGAGAAAAATCAAATGAGATGATAACAAAGTCCAGTAAAGGTGGTCTTTGATGTAGAAGACAAAGAATGAAAGTGTGATGGTGCTCCCTGGCAGGAAGCTTCAATTTAGAATTAGGATTCAAGAGTTCCTAGAAAGAATCAACAAAGGAAAAATCAAAAACCAAAACCAAAAAATCCTTAGTCTATTATCTAAAACAAAACGGGAACCAAGCAAAGGAAAGGAGGGCTGAATGAGACTTATCTTGTATTTAGGAGCAGATTTTTTTTGTCCTCTTCAGGGTGGTGGCCGGGCGGGGCCACTGCCAGTGTGCTCAATTACTGGAAGAAAATTATTACCCTGGTGTTAGGGCAAGAAAACCTTTCATTTGGGGTAAAGAAATTGAAGACAAATTAAAATTAATGGTTACACTATTTTTCAAAAATCCTCCTTTTGTACCTCAATAAGGAATAAAAAAATAATATATTATTCACTAACTTTTCCTTGTACTGTATTAATGTTATCTAACTATTGCTGACTTATATGTATGGATCATAATATACAAAATGATCTTATATATATTTTACCATGTCTAAAAACACAAAAAAATTCATGCTAAAGTCTTAACTGACTTTTCTTTTCTTCTTGCACCAGATCCTGGGACACAGGCTGCTTTTTTCATCCTTCATCCCTGTCTCCCTGGCCATAATCATGCTTGTTTTGAGGAATTTTCCTGCTGATCATTCTGGAAAACCTATTTTATATCCATTCTCTCCTCTCACTCCCACATAAACTCCTTAGGTGTTCCTTACATTCACAGTATCCATTTTCTTTTTTCTCTTCAATTTCCAGTCTGACTTAGACCCTTACCATCCACTGAAATGACCTTCTAAAGGCCTAAGCCAGTGGATGATAAACAGGCAAGACTGCAGGCAGATACGTGCGTAACAGAGGAGACTATTATCCCAAACCTAGGTGGACGAAAATGTTGCTGGAAACACGGTGATGTTGGTGAGGGCAGACAAGGCTGGATTCCAGTTCTGAGAGAGACAAATCCCAGGTGACTGAGTGGGGTGATGCTGCCACTTCCTGACACCAGGAACAGCAAGTTTGTGTCGGTGCGGGAGGTGGAGAAGAGGGTTTTACTAAACTGGCTCTGTACAGGGAGTTCAGTTCAGTTCAGTCATATCTGACTCTTTGTGACCCCATGGACTGCAGCACGCCAGGCCTCCCTGTCCATCACCAGCTCCCGGAGTTTACCCAAACCCATGTCCATCAAGTCGGTGATGCCATCCAACAATCTTATCCTCTGTCGTCCCCTTCTCCTCCTGCCCTCAATATTTCCCAGCATCAGGGTCTTTTCAAATGAGTCAAGCTCTTCGCATCAGGTGGCCAAAGTATTGGAGCTTCAGCTTCAGCATCATTCCTTCCAATGAATATTCAGGACTGATCTCCTTTGGGATGTACAGGGAGGATCATACTAAACACGAGGGGGGACTTTCCCAAACCAGATGTCTGATAGAGGGCTTCCCCATCGACAAGGGACAGGGAGCTTTGGCCCGTTAAAGATTTCTGAAAAGTAAAATTAGAGAAGCCAATTTTTTTACTTTTCAGAAATCTTCAAGGGGTCAAAGCTTCCTGTCCCTTGTCGATGGGGAAGCCCTCTATCAGACATCTGGTTTGGGAAAGTCCCCCTTCGTGTTTAGTATGATCCTCCCTGTACATGCCAAAGGAAATCAGTCCTGAATATTCATTGGAAGGACTGATGCTGAAGCTGAAGCTCCAATACTTTGGCCACCAACGGAGAAGGCAATGGCACCCCACTCCAGTACTCTTGCCTGGAAAATCCCATGGACAGAAGGGCCTGGTGGGCTGCAGTCCATGGGGTCACTAGGAGTCGGACATGACTGAGTGACTTCACTTTATTTTTTCACTTTCATGCACTGGAGAAGGAAATGGCAACCCACTCCAGTGTTCTTGCCTGGAGAAGCCCAGGGACGGGGGAGCCTGGTGGGCTGACGTCTATGGGGTCGCACCGAGTCGGACACGACTGAAGTGACTTAGCAGCAGCAGCAGCAGCAGAGAAGCCAAATCTTCTTTTCTAGAAACAAAGATTATTCATGCAAACAAAAGAATGTAATCCAATATCAAAGCAGCACTTATGACGATGACTAAGGCTGGAATTGTCTGTCCGGGGATGTTGAACTGTTTCTGCTTCAGTAGACTACATTACCACGTGAAGGATAATAATAACAATTATCAGGACTTTCCTGGTGGTCCAGTGGTTAAGAGTCTGCCTTCCAATGCAGGGGACTAGGGTTTGATCCCTGGTCAGGGAACTAAGATGCCCCATGCCAGGGGGCAATTAAGCCTGTGTGCCACAACTAGAAAGCCCACAAGCCACAGTGAAGAGCACATGAACTAAGACCCAACAACCAAAAATAAACAAATATTAAAAAAATTATGAGATATCATTCATCGAGCATTTTTTTTATATACCAGAACTTAAAACATCAGGTTAAGAATTTTTCATACAGTGTTTGGCTCATTCTTAATAGCATTCATACAAGGCAGAGAAATAATGTAATCGCCATTTTAGAGGTGAGGATGCAAAAACACACGAAACAGAGTTAAATACGTGGCTGAGGTCACCCAGCTGGTAAGTGACAGCTAGAAGTTGAACCTAGGCAATCCGATGCCAGAACCCACCCTCCCTATCGTGTGGGTGCATGAGTGTCAGTCACTATTCCTCAGACCTGGGTTCTTGGAGGTGATCTAAGAGGATCACAGCTCCTCTGATGAGATAGCTCTGCAGATAAGGAAGAAGGATCTGAAATTTGGGCTATCTAACTGTAGATCAAACCTAAGAAAGAGAGGTAACCAACATTATTAAAACACTCCCTACTGCATCCTGGACAGTGGGATCCTTCCGGTTATAAGACAGCCTACACTGGTTTTCCTGCTTCATGAGAAGAACAAAAGAGCCATCTAATCAGAAAGTCCTGGCAAGGGGCAGCATAATCAGTGTACCAAAGAAGGGATGAAGGGGCAGTTCTCGGATGCAAGTTCTGATTGATCAATGAAGATAAAATCAGTCCCTCTGCAAGAAAGTAAATGGTTGCAATGACAGAAAGAGAGCTGAAGTCTCAACAAAATGAATCCTTAATATTTTACAGGATTAACACTGTGATCTCATTCAAACACATGTTTTGGCCTCTTTTTAAAATAGCATTTTTTTGGACTTCCCTGGTGGTCCAGTGGTTAAAAATCTGCCTGTCAATGCAGCAGACACAGGTTCAATCCTTGGTCTGGGAAGATCCCACATACCTCGGGGCAACTAAGCCCATCCACCACAAATACTGAGCCCTCCCTCCAGAGTCCATGAGCCATAACTACTGAAACCACTGCCCTAGAGCCCATGCCATCACAAGGAGAAATCCATGCACTGCAACCAGAGAGGAGCCCGTGCTTGTCACAACCAAAGAAAGCCCACGTTGCAGCAGTGAAGACCCAGAGCAGCCATAAATAAATAAAAATAAAATAGAGTAGCATTTTCACCTTTTCTAACTTACAATTATAAATAAAGTCCACTTTCTTCTTCCCTGATGAATATCACAGAATTTTATCTCTGCTTCCTAAGTGTCAGGATGTCCTCTTCTCCTTACCTGAGAGAGTCTCAAGGCTACAATATCCCCACTGACCACAGGATCTCAAGTTGTCCTTCTGAGAATAAAATGAATCATATAATCTTGGTGTGTTAAGGAACCAGGCTGTGATGGTCTTTTGGCTACTTGCTGGTAAGCATTTCCTTCCTTCCTTCCTAATTGCCATGCAATTGTTGGAAACAACAAATATTTATTTTTAAATTTTGAGTCTTTGGCCTTTTTCTTTTCATCCCAAGTAGACACTAGCTTGTGGGCACAGTCTGAAGCCATGCAGACCCTGAGGATGGCCTAGGTAGACTATGGGATGTCCCCTTTACATTGTCTCCACTCCCCACGGAAGCCAGTTAAGTTCTGCCCCAGGGTATTTTCAGATCAGAAACACTTGATTTTTCTGACAGGGATTATAAACTGGAGGTATCTGCCAGAATCCACACCGGCTCTCTCCACCTCTAATCTCTGTCTTATCTAACCCTTAAACATTGGATAAATTTTTGTCTGTAAGGCAAAGTGACTTTTTTTTTTAATTTTATTTTATTTTTAAACTTTACATAATTGTATTAGTTTTGCCAAATATCAAAATGAATCCGCCACAGGTATACATGTGTTCCCCATCCTGAACCCTCCTCCCTCCTCCCTCCCCATTCCATCCCTCTGGGTCGTCCCAGTGCACCAGCCCCAAGCATCCAGTATCGTGCATTGAACCTGGACTGGCAAAGTGACTTTCTATAGGAATTTTTCAGTCCAAGAGTCAGGAAAGGAGATCTCCGAGCTCACATGGAGCGAGGAGAACCCTAGTGGCCAGACTGTGTTCACTACAGATCATTCCTCATTAAGAGCTTCTGTGGAGGAATGGCTGATTCCAGAGACTGCTGCTGCTGTTGCTGCTAAGTCGCTTCAGTCGTGTCCAATTCTGTGCGATCCCATAGATGGCGGTCCACTAGGCTCCTCCTAGTGTCCCTGGGATTCTCCAGGCAAGAATACTGGAGTGGGTTGCCATTTCCTTCTCCAATGCATGAAAGTGAAAAGTGAAATTGAAGTCGCTCAGTCGTGCCTGACTCTTAGCGACCCCATGGATTGCAGCCCACCAGGCTCCTCCATCCATGGGATTTTCCAGGCAAGAGTACTGGAGTGGGGTGTCATCGCTTTCTCCGCTACTAGGTTCATATCAAAAGAACTTAGGAACCTTCTAGAATAAGCTCTCACTGGCCAAGAATGGTAAATTTGAACATTACTGAGGTTAATAACTGCAACAGATTAAAACACATCAAGTGTATGTAAGCCTTGTGTTTAAAATGATACTTTCAAAAAAAATCCAACTAATTGGTCACTTTTGGAAGGTGCTAGTGAACTGATTCATTACATTTGGAAACTGGTAAACAGAGCAAAGATTTCATCATTACTCCTGTATTTCCTGTACACACTACCTCAGAGTAACCAATACTTGATGATTAAATTTGGTCTTTACAGAATTACAGATGGAAAAAAGGAACAACAGAATTAGAATATCAGCATCTTACCATCTCTAATGAATTAATCTGGTCAGTGATCATCAGTGAGGCTGCTAACATCACAAAGAACACAGCTGGACTTTCCGTACCACACGACAGAAGCACACACACCACCACTCAGAAAACTCTTGGAAATTAAAAATCCATGTCAATCTGGTTAATCATTAGATTCAATTTACACGAAATATAAAGGACAGAGAAACATGTCAAATGACAAGACTGGGATGCGAACTCCAGTGGGCAGTGGAAATACAGAAAATACAACCCAGTGTCTTCAACACAAAAAACAACAAGGGCAAAAAGAAGGGGGGAAAAAAGGAGATTTATGGGAGTATTAATCAAGGTTCTCCAGAGAAACAGAATCTATAGTATAGATAGATAGACAGACACACAGATCTAGAGAAGAGTAAACTATTGTGAAATTGGCTCACTTGGTTACAGGTGACTGACAAGGCCTAAGATCTGCAGTCAGCAAGCCAGAAACATAGGCGAGCTGATGGCATACTTCTACTCCAAAAGCCAGCAGGTTCTAGACCTAGGAGAAGCTGAAGCTGAAGAAGCTTGAACCCAAAGGCAGGGGGAAAAATAACCCAGCTTTGTGACCCCATGGACTATATGATCCACGGAGTTCTCCAGGCCAGAATACTGGAGTGGGTTGCCTTTCCCTTCTCCAGGGGATCTTCCCAACCCAGGGATCAAACCCAGGTCTCCTGCATTACAGGCAGATTCTTTACCAGCTGAGCCACAAGGGAAGCCCTAAAGGCAGTCAGGTAGGAGGAATTCTCCCTTAATCAGGAGATGGACAGCCTTTTGTTCTATCCAGACCACCGACTGATTGGGTGAGACCCACCCCCATTAGAGAGAGCAATCTACTTTACTTCGTCTACTCATTTAAATGTTAAAACCACCAAAAACAAACAAACCAAAAAACCTCTCACAGAAACAACAGAATAGTATTTGACCAAATATCTGAGAACTCCGTGGCCTAGTCAAGTTGACATATAAAATTATCTAGCACAATGGGGTAATTTTGGATTGAAAGAGATTAACTAAAGACGTATGTCAATAATAGGGGTGGTCCTAAAATGGTGGAGGAATAGGATGGGGAGACCACTTTCTCCCCCACAAATTCATCAAAAGAACATTTAAACGCTGAGCAAATTCCACAAAACAACTTCTGAATGCCGGCAGAGGACATCAGGCACCCAGAAAAGCAGCCCATTGTCTTCGAAAGGAGTCATCATCTACCTGAGAAGGTGCACCAGCTGTAAATCCAGAAAACCGACTGGCAGGGACGGGAGAGGCGATAAGTTGCATTGACCGCGCTCACCAAACACCTCATCATCTGAGCTGCTCAGACCTGGGAAGGGAACAAAACTCAGGCCCAACGGAGTCTGCGCCTCTGAGGACTACCCGAGTGCCTCAACCTGAGCAGCTTAGACCCTGGAGGTGCATACAGCCCAGGGCCGGCCTCAGATGGTTACCAGAGGAGCAACCTAGAGCCTGAGCTTGTGTGGGCAGGGAGGGTGCACGCACCATGACAGGGGGCAGGCCCAGTGCGGCTGAGGCACTGTGGAGCACACGCCAGTGTTATTTGTTTGCAGCGTCCCTCCCTCCCCACAGCGCGACTGAACAAGTGAGCCTAAAAAAAAAAAAAAAGTGTCCACCACCGCCCCCCTTGTGTCAGGGCAGAAATCAGACACTGAAGAGACCAGCAAACAGAAGAAACTAAAACCGAGGGAACCGCCTTGGAAGTGACAGGTGCAACAGATTAAAACCCTGTAGTTAGTACCAACTACATAGGAAGGGGCCTATAGATCTTGAGAAATATAAGCCAGACCAAGGAACTATCCGAAAATGAACTGACCCCACACTGCCCACAATAACAAGAAAGTTCTAGATATATTTTTGCTATTTTTACAATCATTCTTTTCTCTTTTTTTTTAACTTTTTAAAAAAATTTTTAAGTCCTCTATTACTCCTTTAATTTTCATTTTTATAACCTACTATTACTTTTCAAAAAAAAAGTATTTTTTAAAGCAAACTTCATATATATATATTTTTTAAATAATTTTTGTGACTTTGTTTTTTTTTCTTCTTCTTTTCTTTAATATTGTATTTTTGAAAATCCAACCTCTAATCTAGAATTTTAATCTTTGCTTTTTGGTATTTGTTATCAATTTTGTACCTTTAAGAACCCAATCTTCAGTACCCATTTTTACTTGGGAGTGAGATTACTGGCTTGACTGCTCTCTCCCTCTTTGGACTCTCCTTTTTCTCCACCAGGTCACCTCTGTCTCCTCCCTCCCCCTTCTCTTCTCTACCCAACTCTCTGAATCTCTGTGTGTTCCAGATGGTAGAGAACACTTAGGGAACTGATTACTGGCTGGATCTGTCTCTCTCCTTTTCATTCCCCCATTTTATCCTCCTGGCCACCTCTGTCTCCTTCCTCCCTCTCTCTTCTCTGTATAATTCCGTGAACATCTCTGAGTGGTCCAGACTGTGGAGCACACATAAGGAAGTGATTACTGGCTAGCTTGCTCTCTCCTCTTTTGATTCCACCTCATCTCATTCGGGTCACCTCTAACTCCCTCCTCCCTCTTCTCTTCTCCATGTAATTCTGTGAACTTCTCTGGGTGTCCCTCACTGTGGAGAAACTTTTTGTCTTTAACCTAGATGCTTTATCAATGGTGCTGTATAGAAGGAGAAGTCTTGAGACTATTGTAAAAATAAGACTGAAAACCAGAAGCAGGAGGCTTAAGTCCAAATCCTGAGAACATCAGAGAACTCCTGACTCCAGGGAACATTAATTGATACGAGCTCATCAAACGCCTCCATACCTACACTGAAACCAAGTACCACCCAAGGGCCAACAAGTTCCAGAGCAAGACATACCAAGCAAATTCTCCGGCAACACAGGAACACAGCCCTGAGCTTCAATATACAGGCTGCCCAAAGTTACTTCAAAACCAATGACATCTCATAACTCATTACTAGACACATCATTGCACTCCAGAGAGAAGAAATCCAGCTCCACCCACCAGAACACTGACACAAGCTTCCCTAGCCAAGAAACCTTGGCAAGCCACAGATACAACCCCACCCATAGCGAGGAAACTCCATAATAAAGAGAACTCCACAAACTGCCAGAATACAGAAAGGTCACCCCAAACTCAGCAATATAAACAAGATAAAGAGACAGAGGAATACCCAGCAGATAAAGGAACAGGATAAATGCCCACCAAACCAAACAAAAGAGGACGAGATAGGGAATCTACCTGATAAAGAATTCCGAATAATGATAGTGAAAATGATCCAAAATCTTGAAATAAAAATGGAATCACAGATAAATAGCCTGGAGACAAGGATTGAGAAAATGCAAGAAAAGTTTAACAAGGACCTAGAAGAAATAAAAAAGAGTCAGTATATAATGAATAATGCAATAAGTGAGATCAAAAACACTCTGGAGGCAACAAATAGTAGAATAACAGAGGCAGAAGATAGGATTAGTAAAGTAGAAGATAGAATGGTAGAAATAAATGAATCAGAGAGGAAAAAGGAAAAACGAATTAAAAGAAATGAGGACAATCTCAGAGACCTCCAGGACAGTATTAAATGCTCCAACATTCGAATCATAGGCGTCCCAGAAGAAGAAGACAAAAAGAAAGACCATGAGAAAATACTTGAGGAGATAATAGTTGAAAACTTCCCTAAAATGGGGAAGGAAATAATCACCCAAGTCCAAGAAACCCAGAGAGTCCCAAACAGGATAAACCCAAGGCAAAACACCCCAAGACACATAGTAATCAAATTAACAAAGATCAAACACAAAGAACAAATAGTAAAAGCAGCAAAGGAAAAACAACAAATAACACACAAGGGGATTCCCATAAGGATAACAGCTGATCTTTCAACAGAGACTCTTCAGGCCAGGAGGGAATGGCAAGACATACTTAAAGTGATGAAAGAAAATAACCTACAGCCCAGATTACTGTACCCAGAAAGGATCTCATTCAAATATGAAGGAGAAATCAAAAGCTTTACAGACAAGCAAAAGCTGAGAGAATTCAGCACCACCAAACCAGCTCTCCAACAAATGCTAAAGGATATTCTCTAGACAGGAGACACAAAAATGGTGTATAAACTCAAACCCAAAACAATAAAGTAAATGGCAATGGGATCATACTTATCAATAATTACCTTAAATGTAAATGGGTTGAATGCCCCAACCAAAAGACAAAGACTGGCTGAATGGTTACAAAAACAAGACCCCTATATATGTTGTCTACAAGAGACCCACCTCAAAACAGGGGACACATACAGACTGAAAGTGAAGGGCCAGAAAAAGATATTCCATGCAAATAGAGATCAAAAGAAAGCAGGAGTAGCAATACTCATATCAGATAAAATAGACTTTAAAACAAAGGCTGTGAAAAGAGACAAAGAAGGTCACAACATAATGATCAAAGGATCAATCCAAGAAGAAAATATAACAATTATAAATATATATGCACCCAACATAGGAGCACCGCAATATGTAAGACAAATGCTAACAAGTATGAAAGGAGAAATTAACAATAACACAATAATAGTGGGAAACTTTAATACCCCACTCACACCTATGGATAGATCAACTAAACAGAAAATTAACAAAGAAACACAAACTTTAAATGATACAATAGATCAGTTAGACCTAATTGATATCTATAGGACATTTCACCCCAAAACAATGAATTTCACCTTTTTCTCAAGTGCACATGGAACCTTCTCCAGGATAGATCACATCCTGGGCCATAAATCTAGCCTTGGTAAATTCAAAAAAACTGAAATCATTCCAAGCATCTTTTCTGACCACAATGCAGTAAGATTAGATCTCAATTACAGGAGAAAAACTATTAAAAATTCCAATATGGAGGCTGAACAACACGCTGCTGAATAACCAACAAATCACAGAAGAAATCAAAATATGCATAGAAACAAATGAAAATGAAAACACAACAACCCAAAACCTATCAGATCAGATCAGATCAGATCAGTCGCTCAGTCGTGTCCGACTCTTTGCGACCCCATGAATCGCAGCACGCCAGGCCACCCTGTCCATCACCAACTCCCGGAGTTCACTGAGACTCACATCCATCGAGTCAGTGATGCCATCCAGCCATCTCATCCTCTGTCGTCCCCTTCTCCTCCTGCCCCCAATCCCTCCCAGCATCAGAGTCTTTTCCAATGAGTCAACTCTTCGCATGAGGTGGCCAAAGTACTGGAGTTTCAGCTTTAGCATCATTCCTTCCAAAGAAATCCCAGGGCTGATCTCCTTCAAAAAACCTATGGGACACTGTAAAAGCAGTGCTAAGGGGAAAGTTCAAAGCAATACAGGCACACCTCAAGAAACAAGAAAAAAGTCAAGTAAATAACCTAACTCTACACCTAAAGCAACTAGAAAAGGAAGAAATGAAGAACCCCAGGGTTAGTACAAGGAAAGAAATCTTAAAAATTAGGGCAGAAATAAATGCAAAAGAAACAAAGGAGATCAAAGCGAAAATCAACAAAGCCAAAAGCTGGTTCTTTGAAAGGATAAATAAAATTGACAAACCATTAGCCAGACTCATCAAGAAACAAAGGGAGAAAAATAAAATCAATAAAATTACAAATGAAAATGAAGAGATCACAACAGACAACACACAAACACAAGGGATCATAAGAAACTACTATCAGCAATTATATGCCAATAAAATGGACAACGTGGAAGAAATGGACAAATTCTTAGAAAAGTACAACTTTCCAAAACTCGATCAGGAAGAAATAGAAAATCTTAACAGACCCATCACAAGCACAGAAATTGAAACTGTAATCAGAAATCTTCCAGCAAACAAAAGCCCAGGTCCAGACGGCTTCACAGCTGAATTCTACCAAAAATTTAGAGAAGAGCTAACACCTATCCTACTCAAACTCCTCCAGAAAATTGCAGAGGAAGGTAAACTGCCAAACTCATTCTATGAGGCCACCATCACCCTAATACCAAAACCTGACAAAGATCCCACAAAAAAAAGAAAAAAAGAAAGAAAGAAAACTACAGACCAATATCACTGATGAACATAGATGCAAAAATCCTTAACAAAATTCTAGCAATCAGAATCCAACAACACATTAAAAAGATCATACACCATGACCAAGTGGGCTTTATCCCAGGGATGCAAGGATTCTTTAATATCCGCAAATCAATCAATGTAATACACCACATTAACAAATTGAAAAATAAAAGCCATATGATTATCTCAATAGATGCAGAGAAAGCCTTTGACAAATTTCAACATCCATTTATGATAAAAACTCTCCAGAAAGTAGGAATAGAAGGAACATACCTCAACATAATAAAAGCTATATATGACAAACCCACAGCAAACATTATCCTCAATGGGGAAAAATTGAAAGCTTTTCCCTCTAAAGTCAGGAACAAGACAAGGGTGCCCACTTTCACCACTACTATTCAACATGGTTTTGGAAGTTTTGGCCACAGCAATCAGAGCAGAAAAAGAAATAAAAGGAATCCAAATTGGAAAAGAAGAAGTAAAACTCTCACTTTAGGCAGATGACATGATCCTCTACATAGAAAACCCTAAAGACTCCACCAGAAAATTACTAGAGCTAATCAATGAATATAGTAAAGTTGCAGGATATAAAATCAACACACAGAAATCCCTTGCATTCCTATACACTAATAATGAGAAAATAGAAAGAGAAATTAAGGAAACAATCCCATTCACCATTGCAACGAAAAGAATAAAATACTTAGGAATATATCTACCTAAAGAAACTAAAGACCTATATATAGAAAACTATAAAACACTGGTGAAAGAAATCATAGAGGACACTAATAGATGGAGAAATATACCATGTTCATGAATCAGAAGAATCAATATAGTGAGAATGAGTATACTACCCAAAGCAATCTATAGATTCAGTGCAATCCCTATCAAGCTACCAACGGTATTTTTGACAGAGCTAGGAGAGGGCAATGGCACCCCACTCCAGTACTCTTGCCTGGAAAAGCCCATGGATGGAGGAGCCTGGTGGGCTGTATAGTCCATGGGGTCGCTTAGAGTCGGACACAACTGAGCGACTTCACTTTCACTTTTCACTTTCATGCATTGGAGAAAGAACTGGCAACCCACTCCAGTGTTCTTGCCTGGAGAATCCCAGGGACGGAGGAGCCTGGTGGGCTGCTGTTTATGGGGTCGCACAGAGTCGGACACGACTGAAACGAGTTAGCAGTAGCAGCAGCAGAACAAATAATTTCACAATTTGTATGGAAATACAAAAAAACCTCAAATAGCCAAAGCAATCTTGAGAAAGAAGAATGAAACTGGAGGAATCAACCTGCCTGACTTTAGGCTCTACTACAAAGCCACAGTCATCAAGACAGTATGGTACTGGCACAAAGACAGAAATATAGATCAATGGAACAAAATAGAAAGCCCAGAGATAAACCGACGCACCTATGGACACCTTATCTTTGACCAAGGAGGTAAGAATATACAATGGAGAAAAGACAATCTCTTTAACAAGTGGTGCTGGGAAAACTGGTCAACCACTTGTAAAAGAATGAAACTAGAACACTTTGTAACACCATACACAAAAATAAACTCAAAATGGATTAAAGATCTAAACATAAGACCAGAAACTATAAAACTCTTAGTGGAGAACATAGGCAAAACACTCTCCGACATAAATCACAGCAGGATCCTCTATGACCCACCTCCCAGAATATTGGGAAATAAAAGCAAAAATAAACAAATGGGATCTAATTAAAATTAAAAGCTTCTGCACAAGAAAGGAAACTATAAACAAGGTGAAAAGACAGCCTTCAGAATGGGAGAAAAATAATAGCAAATGAAGCAACTGACAAACAAATAATCTAAAAAATATACAAGCAACTCCTGCAGCTCAATTCCAGAAAAATAAATGATCCAATCAAAAAATGGGCCAAAGAACTAAATAGACATTTCTCCAAAGAAGACATACAGATAGCTAACAAACACATGAAAAGATGCTCAACATCACTCACTATCAGAGAAATGCAAATCAAAACCACAATGAGGTACCACTTCACACCAGTCAGAATGGCTGCGATCCAAAAGTCTACAAGCAATAAATGCTGGAGAGGATGTGGAGAAAGGGAACCCTCTTACACTGTTGGTGGGAATGCAAACTAGTACAGCCACTATGGAGAACAGTGTGGCGATTTCTTAAAAAACTGGAAATAGAACTGCCATACGACCCAGTAATCCCACTGCTGGGCATACACACTGAGGAAACCAGAATTGAAAGAGACACGTGTACCCAAATGTTCATCGCAGCACTGTTTATAATAGCCAGGACATGGAAGCAACTTAGATGTCCATCAGCAGATGAATGGATAAGAAAGCTGTGGTACATATACACAATGGAGTATTACTCAGCCATTAAAAAGAATACATTTGAATCAGTTCTAATGAGGTGGATGAAACTGAAGCCGATTATACAGAGTGAAGTAAGCCAGAAAGAAAAACACCAATACAGTATACTAACGCATATATATGGAATTTAGAAAGATGGTAATGATAACCCTATATGTGAGACAGCGAAAGAGACACAGATGTATAGAACAGTCTTTTGGACTCTGTGGGAGAGGGGGGGCGGGGAATGATTTGGGAGAATGGCATTGAAACATGTATAATATCATATAAGAAACGAATCGCCAGTCCAGGTTTGATGCAGGATATAGGATGCTTGGGGCTGGTGCACTGGGATGACCCAGACGGATGGTATGGGGAGGGAGGTGGGAGTGGGGTTCAGGATTGGGAACATGTGTACACCCGTGGTGGATTCGTGTTGATGTATGGTGAAACCAATACGATATTGTAATTAGTCTCTAATTAAAATAAATAAATTTAAATTAAAAAATAAAGACATATGTCAATAATAAATGGAACATATTTGGATTCTAATACTGACAAAACAACTGAACAATTTTTTTTAAGGAAAAGGATAAGGAAAATTCGAACACAGGTTATTTGATGATATAAATGAATTCTTTTAAAAACTATTTAGGTAGAAGAACGATACTGTTAAGTTTTTTAAAAGAATTCTACATCTTCAGTAATACATATTTAAGTTATTTACAGATAAAATTCTATGACATTTGGGATTTGTTTTAATAAATAACACAATCTCAGTTCAGTTCAGTCACTCAGTCATGTCCAACTCTTTGCGACCCTATGAATTGCAGCACGCCAGGCCTCCCTGTCCATCCCAACTCCCAGAGTTCACTCAAACTCACGTCCATCGAGTCAGTGATGCCATGCAGCCATCTCATCCTCTGTCGTCCCCTTCTCCTCCTGCCCCCAATCCCTCCCAGCATCAGTCTTTTCCAATGAGTCAACTCTTTGCATGAGGTGGCCAAAGTATTGGAGTTTCAGCTTTAGCATCATTCCTTCCAAAGAACACCCGGGACTGATCTCCTTCAGAATGGACTGGTTGGATCTCCTTGCAGTCCAAGGGACTCTCAAGAGTCTTCTCCAACACCACAGTTCAAGAGCATCAATTCTTCAGTGTTCAGCCTTCTTCACAGTCCAACTCTCACATCCATACATGACCACTGGAAAAACCATAATCTAGGGTGGTGGAAATGGAAGGTATAGATATTGGCACTGTGTTGATAAATAGTGAAGCTAGGTGATAGGTATGTGGAAATTCATTGTATTATTTTCTCTAATTTTGTAAATATTTGAAATTTTCCACATAAAATTTTTTAAAGGCATTATTTTCAACCTCTAATAAAATAACTAATTAAGGTAAAAATCAGTGGATATTTAAAAAATGAGTAAATGATTAATAGGAAACTTTATAATGAAAGACTCAAGCTTTCAGTGCTGGAATCCACTTGTGTTATCTGTCAAAGTGGGATAATTGGGAACTTCCTGGAAGTCTAATGGTTAAGACTCAATCCTTCCAATGCAGGGGGTGTGGGTTCCATCCCTGGTCAGGGGGGACTAGGATCTCACACCCTTCACAATGCAGCCAAAAATTTAAAAAAAACAAACAAAAAAAACCTGAGTGGGATAATTGGACATTATGTACATCCTGATATGATGGATTATGAAGTACATAGTACTACCTATGAAGTATTCTCGCCAAAAAGACCTTCTCAAGGGATTAGATCTAATTTTCAACACACGGAACGTTTAGAAGCTAAAGAAACAAGTTAAACCACACCATGAAGAAATATGCATTCAAATTCTTTTGCTGAACATCCCACAGCACAGCTCACCAGTTTCTAAAACAAATCAATGGCATAAAAGAGTAAGGGAGAGAAGGGAGGAATGTTGTTCTGGATTAAAAATGCTTGAGAGAAGGAATTCCCTGGTGGTCCAGTGGTTAGCACTTAGTGCTTTCAATGCCAGGTGTCCAGTTCAGTCCCTGGTAGGGGAACTAAGATCCTGCAAGCCAAGTGGCCTGGCAAGCCAAGCCAAAACAAACAAACAAAAAATACTTGAGAGACATAATACCCAAATACACTATATGGTTATTTTTTGGGGACAAACTAACTGAAAAAAAAAAAACTTTGTTGACAATCAGAGAAGCATAAATAAGAACTGGGTGTTAGATTACATTAAGAAATTACTTTTTATTTTGTTAGTTATGAAAAATTATTATTTTTAGGGTGGCCTATTGGATTATTTAGGGGTGAAATGATATGATGCCTAAGTGTTGCTTTAAAATATTTCAGCAAAAAAATATAAAAGTGCTTGTTAAAAAAAGATTGTTAACTGAGTGAAGAGTACATTGTTAATCTTTTTTACATTTCTGAATAATTTTGGAAATTTCCATAATAAAAAACCAAACTGAAACATTATGTGCTATTCTCCATAATTTGGAATAGGTTTGCAAAGTTTGAGCCTAAATTATAGTTTTCTCTTACTAGATTCAAGGATCAGGATGGACTTCTGTTTTTTGCTTTTCCTGAAGTAGACACCTCAAGTCAACACTCTCTATCAGACTTCAGGTTTTATGATTA
Organism: Bubalus kerabau; assembly: GCF_029407905.1. Lineage (NCBI taxonomy): Eukaryota > Metazoa > Chordata > Mammalia > Artiodactyla > Bovidae > Bubalus > Bubalus kerabau. The sequence continues at coordinate 24,071,075 of NC_073641.1, read as the reverse complement.
CTCCTTCCAGCACTAGTCCAGAGATTGAGACACAACATTGGAGATATTAAGTGGACCATTTTTCTTGGAAATTCCAGACAGAATTTTCTCTCCTCATTTTCCATCCCTCCCTCTCTACTGGATTCTTCTCACCAGTATTTAAATACATTAACAAATTAAAAACAATCCACCCCAGATCAGTGCTTCTGAAAATTTCATAAACATAAGAATCACCTGGGCATCTTGTTAAACAGCAGATTCAAATTTAGTATGTTTGCGATAGGCCCGAGATGCTGAATTTCTAATTAGGAGATGAAGAGATGCTGATGTTGCAAATCCTTGAATCAACCTTTGAGGAGAAAGAGCCTAGCTCTTATTTCTCACTCTGTGCTGTGCTGTGCTTAGTTTCTCATTCGTGTTAGACTCTTTGAGACCCCATGGACTATAGCCCACCAGGCTCCTCTGTCCATGGGGATTCTCCAGCAAGAATACTGGAGTGGGTTGCCATGTCCTCCTCCAGGGGATCTTCCCAACCCAGGGATCAAACTCAGGTCTCCCACACTGCAGGCGTATTCTTTACCATCTGAGCCACCAGGGAAGCCCATGAATGTTGGAGTGGGTAGCCTATCCCTTCTCCAGGGGATCTTCCTGACCCAGGAATCGAACTGGGGTCTCCTACAATGCAGGCAGATTTTTTGCCAGCTGAGCTACCAGGGGAGCCCATTTCTCACCCTACATAGAGCCAAACTTCTCAAGAGTGTCCACACTCTTGTCTCCATTTCCTTGTTTCCCATTCCTGCTTCAATCCATTCCCCACTACCTGAATAAAATAGTCCCCGTTAAGTTCCATACCACAAATCAGATGTGTTCTGTGCGTCAGTGTTCATCATACTGGCCCTCTCAGTAGCATCTGTTGGGGATCGTCTTTGAAGCCATTCTCTTCCACTGCTACTATGACATCACACTCTCCTGACTGCCTTTCAGTCTCTCAATCAGAGCTTCTCATTATTCACTGCCAAATCATCTATACATGGTGGAAATTTTTAAAGGTTCGGGCCTGGCTTCCCTTTCTTCTAATTCTCCTCTCTGTCTCTGTCTGTCTCTGACACTACTCCCAGCCATCCTTTGACTGTGACCTCATGAGACACCTAAGCCAGAACCCTTTGATCAAGTCACTCAAATTTCTGACCCATGAAAACAATAAGAAATTATAAATGACTACCGTTATAAAAAGCCACTAAGCTTTGGGGTGATTTGGTACATTGAGCAACAGATATTCAGAACATTCCCTGACTTCCACACAGACATCTCCCCATATAATTCAGGACACACCATCCCAAAATACGCCACTCTGCCATAGTGACTATTTTGAACTGAAGGCACTTCAGAAAAAACAGGTGCAGGAAGGGCTCTCTGATCTCTCTTTTTCTCCTGAAAAACAGGCCATAAAATCTCCCATGAGAAAGGTACCCTTCCTATAGCAGGAAGAAAAGAACATCCTTATCACTAGAAACTGGAAACTGATGCTCAACTGGATCTGTATAAACTTACTAGAATGGCTTACCAGGTGGCACAGTGGTAAAGAATCTGCCTGCCAATGCAGGAGACCCAGGAGACACGGGTTCATTCCCTCAGTTGGGAAGATCCCATGGAGGATGAAATGGCAACCCACTCCAGTATTCTTGCCTGGAGAATTCCATGAACAGAGGAGCTTGGTGGGCCCCACTCCATGGGGTTGCAAAGAGTCAGACATGACTGAGCACGCATGCATGCAACAACACACACAGAACTCACTAAAATAACCCTTCCTCTTTCCCTGGTTTCCCCTGTGTATCTTCTGGTCACTTCCCCACAATGTATGCCCCTATTTCAAACCTCTTGTGCTTCCCTGGTGGATCAGATGGTAAAGAATCTGCCTGCAATGCAGGAGACCCAGGTTTGATCCAGAAGATCCCCTGGAGAAGGGAATGGCAACCCAATCCAGTATTCTTACCTAGAGAATTCCATGGACAGAGGAACCTAGTGGGCTATAGTACATGGGGTCATAAAGAGTTGGACACAACTGAGTGACTACCACTTTCACTTTCACTTCAAACCTCTGACTTATCAGTTCTTCAGAAATGTATTGTCTCTTTCTCTAAAGGGTTGCTTCTTTGGGCTTTCATTTTCTTGTGAAGATTCCCATGTATATGTAAAATTCTAATAAAATTCATATGTTTTCCTGTTGTTAACCTGTCTTGCTGCTGCTGCTGCTAAGTTGCTTCAGTCGTGTCTGACTTTGTGTGACCAGTTTAATTCTTAGGCTGAGCTGGAGACTCTAAGAGAACAGAGAAGAAATTTTTTTCTTCCCCTTCTCTGGTTCTGTCGTTTTACAGGTTTCCCCTCTTGCTGAGTAGTTTGTTGTCTTCATATATAACCCACCTCCCATCTCCAGAAACTTAGCTTCATGTTTGATTTTCATTTGCTACCCAGAAGTATCCTTCTGTCAATTTTCTGTATTTACTAATCTGTCTTGTTTTCCCTATAATTTTTATTTGGTAGCATCCTAGGCACTTGTGCAGTATTTTTTTTTTTTAATTCCCCAAGTGCAGCCAGGGCAGACAAAATCAAACGAGACTGACTCTTACTCATGTATGCATAACTTGAAATACAGATCCAAGTGTTTCATGAAAATAATTACCTGTGATCAAAGCAGAACCGTTAAACCCTGACATGAGCTGTTAACAAAAACAATTTGTTTTCTTTAAAAGAACATTAAAATAATTAAATACAGAACTATTTAGGGATCTAAGTAGTAAAGATAGTTCTAAAGCTAGGAGAAAGGTCTGAATGGCCAGTGGTCTGTGGAGAATCCAATTTTAAAGACTGATAGAGGCCTAGATTTGCCTGGAGAATCCCAGGGACAGAGGAGCCTGGTGGGCTGCCGTCTATGGGGTCGCACAGAGTTGGACACGACTGAAGCGACTTAGCAGCAGCAGCAGCAGCAGAGGCCTGAATTAGTCATGCTGCTGCTAAGTGCTAAGTTGCTTCAGTTGTGTCTGACTCTGTGTGACCCCAAAGACAGCAGCCCATGAGGCTTCCCTGTCCCTGGGATTCTCCAGGCAAGAACACTGGAGTGGGTAGCCATTTCCTTCTCCAATGCATGAAAGTGAAAAGTTAAAGTGAAGTCGCTCAGTCGTGTCCAACTCCTAGCGACCCCATGGACTTTGGTCTACCAGGCTCCTCCGTCCATGTCATATTTTCACCCAAAGCACTGTTTTTGTATATATACTTCACCTGCTCATTCCCATCAAGTAATAAACGGATACATTTTTCTAGGACTTGATTTCTCTTGGCCTTGACCTACACTCAGGATAGAAAGAGTGGGAGGAACTAAAAGAATCTTTGTCAGAGTAAAGGAAAGAGAGAGGAGTAGAAGAGGGGTGAAAAAGACTAGAAATGCCCAAGGCGGGAGGAAATGGAGCGAGAATGACACACGCATTAGCGGGGGTTGCGTCCTGGATAAGGTCATGTGGAATTTCCTTTGGGGGGCTTCCATCAGCATACCTCTCGCTCAGAAAGAAAAGCTCTCTGCCTTGTCTTGAGAAGAATGTTGGTCACAAATGTAAATAAATAGAAAAATGCCATTGTAGTGTAAAACCTAAATACACAGAATTATGAGCAACCGAGAAGGCAATGGCACCCCACTCCAGTACTCTTGCCTGGAAAATCCCATGAATGGAGGAGCCTGGTAGGCTGCAGTCCATGGGGTCGCTAAGAGTCGGACACAACTGAGTGACTTCACTTTCACTTTTCACTTTCATGCATTGGAGAAGGAAATGGCAACCCACTCCAGTGTTCTTACCTGGAGAATCCCAGGGATGGGGGAGCCTAGTGGGCTGCCGTCTATGGGGTCGCACAGAGTTGGACACAACTGAAGCGGCTTAGCAGCAGCAGCAGCAGCAGCATGAGCAACCGAGCCTGAGTGCTGCAACTACTGAAGCCCTCTCACTCTGGAGTCTGCGGGAGACAATTACTGAGCCTAAGCCACGCTGCAATGAAAGATTCTACATAATGTACAACTAAGGTCCCATGTGCTGCAGTTAAGACCTGATGCAGCCAAATAAATAAATATACAGCGTTATACACCTCCAGGTTAGGACGTGTTAAACAAAAAGAATGTGCAACTTTCCTTGTGGTCCAGTGGTTAAGAGTCTGCCTTCCAATGCAGGGGACACAGGTTCAATCCCTGGGCCCACACACCTCCAGGCAACTAAACCCACGCACCACGATCAGAGAAGCCTGTGCGCCAACTACTAAAGCCCACGTGCTGCAGAGCCTGTCAGCCTCAACAGAGTCCAAGCACGGCGACAAAGAGCCAGTGCGGCCCAAAACAAACAAAACCCGAAGAAAGAATCTCTGGAAGTAAATACAATAATTGGTTTTTGTGAGAGAAAGGAGGAGAGGGAAAGAAGAGGCAAAGGGAGGGGGAGAGAGAGACAGAGAGGAAGTAATCCTTCAGAAATTCTACCAGGAAAAAGAAAAAAAAGACCAAGTTCTGTGTCATTGATACTGTAACGTATTGGAACATAAATCAGTATCTCAGTCCCTAGATATTTTTAACACAACTAAATAACTCACCTAAGGTAATGCATACTTAATAGATAAGGTCCAAACTGAACCACTGAAGTAATTTAGAACGCACATAAACAGCTTCTGATATTAGGATCGAGTGTGATGTGTTTTGAGAAAATAGCTCTCTCCGTTTCTGACAAATACCACATCTGAGATGACATCCGAATAATATATTTAGCATCAATAATACATTTTTAGAAGGGATGTGTTATCCTGGATGCAAATTTTCAAATAATAAACAGCACTTCTTGTTGTCACCTCCCATTATGTGTCTTTCGTCACCTATTTAGCCAGCTGTGCTGCTATGCAAGCAAAAGCAAACATGTAACAGATGTTCCTAGAACTCAAAGCATGAGATGTTTTCAAACATGGCTAGCTACACTGGTTGGAGATGAAAGGTGTCTGCACTAGAAAACAGCTTAGCTTATCCATTAAGACTGGTAGATTATGGAATAAAATCCACCACTTGCTAGTTATGTGATCTTGAGCTAAGTTACTTAACTTTCCAAGCCTCAGACTTCTCATCTATAAAATGAGAAAATAGGACTTCCCCGGTTCTCCGGTGGTTGAGAGTGAACCTGTCAACGTATGGAACATTGGTTCAGTCCCTGGTCTGGGAACTAAGGGACTAAGTCAGGGGGCAACTAAGTCTGTGAGTCACAATTACTGAAGCCCATGTGCCTAGAGCCCGTGCTCTGCAACAAGAAAACCACCGCAATGAGAAGCTCACCCGTTGCCAAGAGCAGCCCCTGCTTGCTGCAAGTAGAGAAAGCCCATGCACAGTAACAAAGACCTAACACAGCCAAAAATAAATAAAATAATTTTTAAAATAAACTGAGAACTCATCTCTAATAATAGTATGTACTTCCTAGGATAGTTGTGACAATTAAACAAGTTAATCCATGTAGACCCTTAATAACAAACATACCTGGCACAGAGTAAATGTTCCATAGACGTTACCTACTTATTCTTCCACGTTTTTGAATTGCATATGTAAGTGCTTTGGCTTCCCAGGTGGTGCAGTGGTAAAGAATTTGCCTTCCAATATAGGAGATGCAAGAGACTCGGGTTCAACCCCTGGGTCAGGAAGATCCCCTGGAGGAGGAAGTGGCAGCTCACTCCAGTATTCTTGCCTGGAAAATTCCATGGACAGAAGAGCCTGGTGGGCTACAGTCCATGGAGTCACAAAGAGCTGGACACGACTGACTGAGGATACACACACAAGAGCTTTAAACAGCAAGGAAAGGATGTGAAGAAAGCAAGTTGGTTTAATGCAATGGTTCTATAGAGCTGCTGCTGAGGCTGCTGCTTGGTGGAAGAAGGAGAAGGAGGGGAAGGAGAAGCAGAAGGAGGAGAAAGCAGGGGAGGGGAGGGGCAGCAGAAGCCAGAAGAGGAGGGGGGAGGAATGTGAGTGGAGAAGCTCAACTTCTATCCTCTATATATGACAGTTCTGTGTAAAATTTCAATTAAAAAATAACTAGTTTTTTTAAAATAATTCAAAATAAGGAATAGTGGGAACAGCCTTTGACTGCAGATCTGCAATTATATGTCTATAATAAACTCTAAGAAAACTAGGGGTTAAAAAGGACTTACATAATATGACAATTGATATCTACAAAAAAACCTAGAGCAACTATATACTTATTAGTAAAATGTTGAAAGATTTCTCTCTGAGGTAAGAATGAAAAAGGGATGTCTGCTCTCCATTCAATGTTGCACTAGTCAGTGATGCCAAGCAGGGCCCTGTGGGACTCCCAGGCCCAGAGAACTTTTCGTCCCTCATTTCTTACAGGTAAAACTTCAGTCTTCATGACCTTCTCTGAGTTCCAGAAGACAGAACAGTTGCTGATCAAGGTAGGAACAGTCATGAACCCCCCTGAGACAAGATTAAAGGGACCAGAGAATCTCATCAAGGTTAGGAGACCTAACCACCTGATACTCTTCACACACCATAAACCTGTCAGCAAGCCCATTCTTTTGAAACTTTGCAGAAGAAAGAATATAAGACTGTTACCGCCTTAACCCTTATCACATAGCCCTGACTGACTATATAACCTCACCTGTTTCCCAGGGAGAGGGATCCCAGTTCTTGAGGCACTAGCCTACTGGTTCCCCCTTTCTCCTCCATAGCTCTGTCTCCCTATTTCTGTTCGGCATCAGGGCACAGACAGCCAAGATTTTGACGGCACCAAGAAAAAGAAATAAAAGTTACAAAGATTGGAACTGAAACAATGTGTGATTAATTTCAAATAATATAATTTTAAACATACAAATTCAAAATAGCCCATAGATAAATTGGAATTAATAAAATTTCATTAAAATTGATGGGTACAGGACTTCCCTGGTGGTCAAGAATCTGCCTTTCAATGCAGGGGATGTGGGTCTGATCCCTGGTTAGGGAACTAATATCCCACATGACGAAGGGCAACTAAGCCCACAAGCAGCAACTTCTGAGCCCACACGCCACAACTAGAGAGCTCACAAGCCACAACTGCTGAGCCTGCTCGCCACAATGAAAGTACCCACATACAAAGATCCTACATAGCCAAATAAATAATTTTTTTTAATAAAATAAAATTGATGGGTGTGAAATCAATATACAAAGCTCAATTCTATCTTGATACCCAAGCAACAAATAGAAAATAAGTTTTTTTAAAGACAATTTTCTACACTTTCAAAACATCAAATATGTGGTAGCAAATTCAGCAAATGAAATGTTATTGGGATAAATTAAAAAAAAAAACAAAATAGAGGGATATAACATGTTCTTAGATTAGCAGGCTTAATGTTAAAAGGATGTCAAGTCTTCCTAAATTGACTTTCAGTTTAATGTAAATTCAATCAAAACCTCAACAAGAATTTTGAAACTTGAGAAGGTAATACTAAAATTTACATGAAATTGCAAATGGCTAAGAACAGTCAAAAACCTTTTAAGAAGATTGGAGGGACTTCTCTGGTGGTACAGTGGATAGGAATCTGCCTGCCAAAGCAGGGTACAAGGGCTCTATCCCTGGTGCAAGAAGATTCCACATGCCACAGAACAACTAAGCTTGTTGTCATATTTCAGATATGTTAAAGAAAAAAAAAACTCCCATTAAAAAACTCAATTTTTTAAAAGTTATCTCCATGAAAAAATGGGCAGGAGACTTGAAAGTTACCTCACATAAAAAGATACACAAATGGCCAGTGACATATGAAAATATGCTGGAACTCATTAATAATCAAAGAAATCCAAATTAAAGCTCTAGTGATATACTCATTGTTTTTAGTCGCTCAGTCATATCAGACTCTTTGTGACCCATTGGACTGTAGTCTGCCAAGCTCCTCTGTCTGTGGGACTTCCCAGGCAAGAATACTGAAATGGGTTGCCATTTCCTCCTCCAGAGTATCTTCCCAACCCAGGGATCAAACCTGTGTCTTCTGTATTGCAGGCAGATTCTTTACCCACTGAGCCATCGGTAAAGTTCCAACATTATACTACACCTTTAAATATAGCTTAAAATTAAAATGATTCACAGTATTACGTTTCAACAAACTTAACTATAACAGACAAACTTGCTGAAGCTGAAGCTCTAGTATTTTGGCCACCTGACACAAAGAGCCAACTCATTTGAAAAGACCCTGATGCTGGGAAAGATTGAAGGCTAAAGGAGAACAGGGCAACAGAGGATGAGATGGTTAGAAAGCATCCCTGATTCAAGGGACATGAATTTGAGCAAACTCCAGGAGACAGCGAAGGACAGAAGAGTTGGAGCCTGGCATGCTGTGGTCCATTGGGTTACAAAGAGTCGGACATGACTTAGCGACTGAACAACAACAAAAGTTTTAACAAGGATGTGAAGCAAAGAAAACTCATCTGCTCCTAGTGGGAGTGCACAATGGTAGAAATATGGGAAATACTTGGCATTCTCTACCCACTCCAGTGTTCTTGCCTGGAGAATCCCAGGGACGGGGGAACCTGCTGGGCTGCCGTCTATGGGGTCACACAGAGTCAGACACGGCTGAAGTGACTTAGCATAGCATTAAAGCCAAACATGCACATACCTATGTCCCAGAAATTCCATTCCCAGATACATATCTAATAGAAAATTAACCATGAGACATGTACTGAATTGTCTATAGCAACATATTTATGATATTCAAAAACTGGAAATAACACAATGCCCATCAAAAATGTAATGTATAAACAAAGTGTGGAATGTACATACAGTGAAATACTACATAGAAATAGCTACATGAATCAATATGGATGAATCTCACAAACATGAGTAACAAGAAAAGTCAGACATTGATTACGTACTGCATAATTCTGCTTCCATAAATGTTGATGAAAAATTAATCAGTTGAACTAAGAAAGGAAAGAAAAATTTTATTTGAACTAAATTTAAGGATTATTACCCTTGAAGAGCATCTCAGAAAGCTCTGAGAACTGTTCTGCTTTGAAGAAGTCAAGACACAGTTATATAAATTCCTTGACACAGAGGGCTGTACATCAAATGGCATGTTATTGACAGTTTACATAATTCAGATCTAATCGCCATCATGGTGGGTCATGTGTCCCTTACAAGATCAAGAAGGAATGTTATCTTCTAAGGAGTTATTTTGTTGGAACTGGGAGAATGTTGCTCTTTATGGTTGAGCAGGTATTCTTGCTGGTGGGAAAGAAGGTCTGGTTGATACTTAAAATGCAGATACACACTGCATAGTGGGAGAAAGAAGGCTAAAGGGCAGAGAACTTTATGTTTAAATTTTTTCTTGTCATGCCACAAAATATGAGTTTTATTTCATATAAAGTTTAAACAGGCATAGCTAAGCTGTGGTGTTAAAGTCAAGAGATTACTTTGGGGGGTAACTGGGAAGGAATATGAGAGGGGCTTCTAGGCTGTTAGCAATATTCACTTTTTTGGCCTGGAAGATGGTCAGCTTTATTTTGTGATAATCCAATAAACTGTTCTCTGATGGCATGTACATTTTTCTGTATTTATTATTTCAAAATATTTTTAATTTTTAAAAGCAACTTCATTAAGAAATCAGTAGCATACAATAGAATGTACCATTCTAAGACTCAGTTCCTTGAGTTTCAAGAAATATATACAAGCTGTGTAACTACCATTACAAAATCAAGATATAAAACATATCCATCACTCAAAAAAGCTTCTATCAACCCCACCTGCTCCTTGGCCCTGGGCAACAACTGACATGAGATAGATTAGTTTTAGTTTTATGGAACTGCAAGCATACACCATGTACTCTTTCGTGTCTGGCTTCTTTCACTTAGTATAATGTTTTTGAGATAATCCCATGTGATAGCATTTTTCAGCAGTTTGGTCCTTTTCACCTCTGGGTAGTATTCCATTGTATGGATGTACCACAATTCACTGATCTTTTGATTTATTGACAGACATTTATTTCCGGTTTGGAGATATTATAAATCAAGATTCTCTGAACCTTTTTGCACATCTTTGTGTCGACATATATTTTCATTACTCTTGGGTGTATGTTAACTTTTTAAAGTTAAAAATAATAAAAAGTAAAGTAATTCAAGTGTGAAAAGGCACAGAGGGCTGAGAGTGGTGGGAGAGACTTGAACACATGTAAATGCGGCTGGAGGCAGCCCTCTTTGCATGGTGAGCAGCACCTGTCTCATAAACACTGCTGATATCTCCACTGATTCATCCTGTGACACTTGGTGACATTGGGTCTCAAGTGCCTCCTTTTTGAAATGATAGTGATCGCAACCCTTGACCTATTCGCCTGACAGCTGGAGGAATCAAATAAGGTTAAGTATGCGAAACTGCTGTGGAAATATAAGGTTTTACAGTGCTACACGAAAATGTCAAGTTTAGCATCTGTTTTCTTCAGAGGGTTAAAGTACAGAAGCAAAAGCAGGAACAGCTTTGAATGGGAATGCAATATATGTGCCCTTTGAAGCCCTGTCACATCTGTAACTGAGGCCCTGAACCAACAAATTACTTATGCCTGACATAAATCAAAACAGTTTTGCCGAAGTGTGAGTCAACTAACAAATGACAAAGCTGTGTTTAATATATTAATACGGTGAATCTAGAGGTAGACTGAGGTCCAGGTATATGCACTCTTTTTGAAAAATAATAAAAAATCATAGCTCTTATGATTTTTATAAGGTACAGAGCTTAGCAAGCTTTTAAATGTATTTTCATTGTATTCAACCAAAGTTCCACTCTGCTGAACTTCTTAATGCAAAAAATGGACCATGTTGTAGAAAAGGCTATACTGAGAAACTCAAATAGAGGACTTCTCTCATGATCCAGTCGTTAAGAATCTGCCTGCCAATGCAGGGGACTTGGGTTCAATCTCTAGTTGGGGAACTAAGATTCCATAGGCCAAGGAGCAGCTAAGCCCGAGGGCCACAACTACTGAGCCCGCACGCTATAGCCCATGCTCCGCAACAAGAAAAGCCACTGCAATGAGAAGTCTGTGAACCGCAAGGAACTAGAGAAAGCCCACACGCAGCAGTGAAGACCCAGCGCAACCAAAAATATAATTAAATAAATAAATCTTAAAAAAAAAAAAAAAGGGACTAACAAAACACCAGACTGTCTTATACCGCAGCAAGCAACTGAAATTGCCTTCTTAAGAGTCTGACTTGAGCAAGCCACCACTGCAGCAAACCCACTCACCTTGGTGCCTTTCTCACAGTTTCAGGAAAGCAACTTATAATCCATCAGGGTTCATCTGCCCCCTGTGAGAAGTCAGCATTGGATTCCGGAAGTAGCCCAGTTCTGGATGATCGTAGTCACAGGTTTTCTTTAGCAGCGCATTTTCCATTCTCACTAGCGTTGGTCACAAGGTCCCATCCAGCAGGGATGGAACTGGTCTTCTGGATGTTTATCCTCGAAGGTGTCAGTCTACAGGGTCATGGTCTCTTCTTTAGAAGCGTCATTCAAAGAGTTTTGCTAGCAATTCAAAATTGGGGATCCACATGGTGGCAGACCCAGCCATCCCCTGGAACCTAGGCAGTTGTCCTGGTGGGACCTGCAATCCTGGCTCAAGCATCCCTCCCATCAGGCAGCAATGCCTGTCTTTGAGTTCAAAACTGCAAAATATTTAAGAACAGGGTGAGATATATGCCTTTTTCCTTCAGGTGACTCCGCAGCCAGGGTGCACGTATCAGCATGCAGGTATCAGCAGGGGAGATGCCTTTGACCAGAGCTGGGCCACATTGATGTGGAGTTGGTGAGCCAGAGATGGGGTGTGGAGGGGCACTTGACCTTGTGCCCCGAAACACTTAACAGGGGTTGTGGGGGAGGAGGCATGAGACCGTGAGATTGGAGGCCAGGCGAGCTTGTGACCTTGGAAGCGGGGGAAGTGTGCTCAGGCGCACATGTGCATGTGTGTGTAGGGGGGCGTGAGAGGGGATGGCGTGTGCCCCAAGGCCAGGGAGGCACGTGACCCTCAGAGAGGGGTGGAGGGTACATGACCTGGAGGCAGGGGTGGCGCACGTGACCGGGATGCTACGTGGAATGTAATCCCGAGATAGGCGTAGGGGAGCACGTGACCCAGAAGTTGGGGGTGGAGGAGTAATCTGGAGGCCAAGGGGCCTGTGACCCGGATATAGGAGTGTGGAAGTACACAACTCCTGGAGATTGGAATCACGTAACACAGACCCCAGGGGTATGTGACCCGGGGATAGGGGTGTGTGTGCACATGACCTAGAGACTGGGGAAGCACACGACCGACCGGGAGAGCCAGGTGAGCGCGCAATTCCGGAGTGAGTAGACCTGACTGGGCGGGGGCATGAAGGTGAGCCGCACTGGGCATGGAAGCGTTTAAACTTCAATTCTCCTCCAAGAAATCCAGGGGCTGGGATATTTATTATGTGGAAAAATGAGTGAATGAATGAAGAATGAGTGATACTAAAAAGGGAGTGACATCTCCCAAATTGCTATTGAGTCTAGTAAAGAAGTCAAAGATTGAAGGGGTGATGATAACCATCTTGATGCGTAATGAATTTGATTTCATTTCTGTTCCTGATGGCAAGTTTATGAACAGTTTGCAGTGGTATGAGAAATAATGCGGTATACAGTTATCCTTCAGTTTATGCCACTTAGTACAGATTTTCGATAACTGAAAGAAATCCGATGACAATTTCCTTTTACATGAAAAAAAAAAAAAAAAAAGCAAAAATAGCATTCAGCGTTTGCTTCGTGGCAAGCAGTGCGCCCCCAGCAGCTAGAGTGACACCGCCAAACTCATTCCCAGGAGCTTACATTCATATCTCAGCATCAAGCCGCCCTAGCTTTGAACTGTGCCTGTGAGCATCCTTGCTTTTTCTCCATTTATTTTGTGCATCCCTTAGCAAGATGTGAAGTAAGGTAATTGCTTCTTCGCTTTATGCCGTTTCAATTTAGGAAAAGCTTCATAGGAACTCTACTTGTGGATAGCAAGAGAAACCTGTACACAGTAAGGAAATCAGTGCTTGTTTTATGATTGCTTGGCTAAGGAAATTGCCTGTCTGGAAAGAGAGACGCTCTGGATCTCAGCTTCCAGTCTAGGCTTTGAAGCCTTCTCATTTGTCTTTTCTCCCTGAATTGTCTCAGTCCTGCCAATGTTTCCAACTGTAACCTTTACATGGATATGCCCCTCTCTATGACGTCACTAACTTCATCTACTCTCTGAGCTATAGACTTAATGTCACAAATAACCTCCTGATTATAGGGTGACCAACTGTCTCATTTTGCCCGGGAATGAGGGGACTTCCAGGATGTGAATTTTCATTGGTAAAACTGGGCAAGATCCAAGCAAACTAAGATAAGTGGGTCACCTTACTACTAAATAACTCGAATGACTTTGGACGCACCTAATACTCAACATAGCTGAAATTCATTGATCTTCTTCCTCTTCAATATGATTTCTCCCAGTATTCTTTCTAGCAGTGGGTAGCATCATTGTCCACACTGACTACCATGTTAGAAACTTTGGGGAGTCTTCACACATCTTTCTCATTTACCTCTCCCACTAAATGGAGTCCTCTTTGTGGCTATTTTAGAAACTGTATCTTTTTAGTTGGTTTAACTTCATCATCTCTTTCATGGACTCTTGCAAAGGTCTCCTATTATGAAATGATACCAAAAATATTCTCCCCAGCACATCTCATTACTTATATTATTTGTGTTGTGTTTATTCATAAAAATTATTAATATATCTTGATTTCAATGAAAAGTTGAAGAAGTGTTCCAGAGTAATGAGACAGGACAGAATTCTAGATTAGGGGGAGAGGGGAGTTGCTATTAAGGATAATATTGAAGCAATCAGCATAAAGTGAATATGACATATATTAGATAATAGTATTTTATCAACATTAAATTTCTTGAGTTAGATCATCACCCTGCAGTTATATTTAAGTGTTTAGATTTTTTTTTCCCAGTTAATTAATGTATTAACTGCAACACACAGGATCTTTGTTGGTCATGCCAGATCTTTGGTTGCTGGACACAGACTCTCTAGTTGTGGCACAAGGGCTCAGTAGTTGCAAGTCAAGGGCTTAGATGCTCCAAGGCATGCAGGATCTTAGTTCCCTGACCAGGAATCGAACCCATGTCCCCGGCATTGTAAGGCAGATTCTCAATCACTGAACCACCAGGGAAGTCCCCACTCTGCAGTTTTCTATCTGAATGTTCTTGTTCTTGAGATTTACTATCAGTGGGAGGAGGGGATAAGTCAGGAGTTTGGGTTTAAAATATACACACTATTCCATAGTGTAGATAACTGACGAGGACCTACTGTATAGCACAGGAACTATACTCAGTATCATGTAATAACCTATATCAGTATCCAGTAATAACCTATAATGGAAAAGAATCTAAAAAAGAATATCTATATATTAATGTAGTAAAAGAATATATATGTAGCTGAATCACTTTGCTATATACTTGAAACTAATACAACATTGTAAATCAACTATATTTTAATAAAAAAAGTTATGAATATTTACTAGCTGAGTGACAGGCCATGATCTCAGCAACTTACTCTCATATTTCTAGCAAAATAATAATAATTAGAATAAAAAAGGAATAAAATAGAAAAGGGTATCTTAGGTGTGTGTAAGTACTTGGCAACATGGGTGAAACATTAACTAATCACAAACTACTTAGTGCCCAAATGTCTTGTGTCAGGCAGTGTGTTCAAAGGTCTCACTCATGGCAAATGCAATGAAGATCTGAGGTCTAGTGCCAGATCAATGTAAGCTATAAAGTCAGAGGTATACCAGAAGGCTTTTCCTGGCCTAAATGAGGATGTTGGGGTCCCATGAGCCAAAGTTCTGTGGAAGAACAAAGGGATTTGCCAAGTAAGTGCTTACCAAAGTAAAGCTTAGAAGAATAAAATAAAGGCAGAAGTAGCAGATGTTGTCTGTTGCAACACTACCTTCTACTTCATGCAGCCCAACTTTCTGCTTTCTGAATTTTTTCGAATCTTTGACACTAAGAAGTAAAATCTTAAAAGGGTATACTGCTACTGTTACTGCTAAGTCACTTCAGTCGTGTCCGACTCTGTGTGACCCCATAGATGGTAGCCCAACAGACTCCTCTGTCCCTGGGATTCTCCAGGCAAGAACACTGGAGTGGGTTGCCATTTCCTTCTCCAGGGTATAAAAGGGTATATAAAAGGGTATATCTAACATATAGGGTCAACTGGCTTTATGTCTTAAAGAAACCAGAGCAGCTGCTAAGTTGCTTCAGTCATGTCCAGACTCTGTGCGACCCCAAAGACAGCAGCCCATCAGGCTCCACCATCCCTGGGATCCTCCAGGCAAGAACACTGGAGTGGGCTGCCGTTTCCTTCTCCAATGCATGAAAGTGAAAAGTGAAAGTGAAGTCGCTCAGTCGTGTCCGACTCTTCGCGACCCCATGGACTGCAGCCTACCAGGCTCCTCCGTCTATGGGATTTTCCAGGCAGACAACCTTGCTAATAATATAGCACCCATGAATCATTGAACCATTGACTAGAGATCAGCTCTCATGGGGCTGACCCATGAGAAAAGCACCTGTTTTGTGAATCTGAGGCCTTCAACAACTACCTGCACAGAGAGTCACTTTCCAAGATGTGGGACTGGAATGACAATGTGTCATCCTGACACTGCATTTGAGTTTCTCTAAAGCTCAAGTCTAAAGCTTAAATGTTCTGCTGCCACATTCAAACTCTGAATAACCCGTCTTTGAACTCTGTCCTATGTCTAATCTCTATGCCTACTATTCCTGCAAACATAGCTTAACTTTCAGCCATATCTAAATACCCTGCCCAACACTTAGCCGTTTATGGCCCCATACTCTTACTCCCATACTCTTACTTCTACTGGATTACCCTTGTCCACCAGATATGCAAGAAACCTCACTTTGCTAGAAGTTTATCCCAAATACTTTTCTGTCTTTGAAATATTTTTTGCTTTTTATTTGGCTTATTTTTATTTTGTATTGGCCCCACAGTGTGGCACATGGGATCTTAGTTCCTCAACCATGGATCAAATCCATATCCCCTGCATTGAAAGTGCAGAATCTTAATCACTGAACTGCCAGAGAAGTCCCCTGCTCTTGAAATCTTTACTAAACATTTTTCTAATTCTTCCAAACAGAGGTTGACTCTCTCATACAAAATTTTGTACAAACTTTTATTAAAATTTTATTTTGTATTATTGTAAGTTTTCATGTCTGCCTCCTTTGATAACTCCTTCAAGGCCCAGACTGGGTCATAGCAATTGTTCAGGTCATTTCCATTCCTCTCCTACAGCACCTTTAACCTCTCATAGCTCTGTCCTTATACTGATACAATGCCAGCTTTCCGTGTTTTGTCCTGCCCACTTCAATATCTATACCAGTCCTTTTCAGGGAATTTGTTCTCTTCTTATCCAGATCTGGTGTTTTACTAGCTACTGACCTCCATACACTTAGAGTGAGGGAGAAACAAGTATAACTCCATCACTCCAGGTAGCCGGGAACCTCCTTGGCGTGTGGTACACTTTCCTTTAGCATCGCTCAACCTGAAGGTTCTCACAGTTCGCTGACTATTGCACCAGGTGTCTGTGGTGCTTAGCACCCAAGCTGGTGTGAAACCTAGCCATTTCCCTGCTTTTTACAGCAGATTGGATACTCTGGGTGTGGGATGGACCCCCTCGGTTAGATGAAGCTATAAACAAGCGCAGAAATGCAAATAGAAGTAGAGAATGTAAGTAAAAGACCATTGTGTAATCAGTTTGATTGCTGAGTATGTACAAAACTATGCATGAGAATGGTTCAATCCCTGGGACAGGAAGATACCCTGGAATAGGAAATGGCAACCCACTCCAGTTTTCTTGCCTGAAAAATCCCATGCACAGAGGAGCCTGGTGGGCTTCAGTCCATGGGTCACAAAGAGTTGGACATGACTGAGCGCAAGCATGAGCCACTGCCGACTGGCAGAGACAAGAGCCATACCAGCCCATCACCCCCACCCCATCGCACCCCACCACCCCACCCTCCCGCCCCACCACTGCATGTTGCTTGGACTAGACTTGTCCCTCGCTGTCTCTTGCAGTCACTTGGAGGATGGTCCATGAACCTCTTAGTGCAGCTTGAGTTTTCTCCAGAAACAGATTAGAGGGTGGAGCCCTATGGAATAGAAAATACTGGGATATATGCCATGTTTACAGTTAAAGGAGTGTCTGGTTTGGGGAGTAAACTATACGGCAATTCTGCCATGGGTGTATGGATAACCAGTTTTCTTGGCAACAGATGGAAGAAAAGAATAATCAGTTCTTATAGTATACCAGCCCTTTGCATTCATGACCTGATTGAATCCTCAAAATAGTCCAATGAACCATGAATTATTTTGATTTTACAGATGTGGGAAGTAAATCTTAGGTCAACTTATTAATTATTCTAACAGCAAATTAGTGATAGAGTCAACACTGAAATTCAGATTCATCTAACTCCAAAATCACCATGATGTAATACATATCCAAACATGGTTTATCCAAACATATCCATAACACATATCCAAACATAGTTTATTCATTTATTCAAAAGATATTTGTTGTGCTCCCACTGGCAGCAGGTACACACTGGGGATTTAATAATAAGGTAAAACAAAACAAAAACATACTTGTCCAAATGAATCTTACAGCCTAGTGGAAGAATACACATTAATCAAATCATCACACAAATAAAAGTATAAAATTACAGCTGTGAATAGTACCAGAGGGAAAAGTCCATAATGCTATAAGAGTGTGTAATAAGATTCTAACCTAACAGAGTAAATGTTTATCTTCACCCCTTCAGCATTCCCTCTTCTAGAAACTACCCTTCAATTTTCTTCTAGAGAAGCTCTCTTCCTCATCTTCCAATGGCACTTCAGGTGGAACTGACCTCAACACTGACTTCACTGATGGTCACATGACCTGGTCTGACTAATGAAAGTGGAGGTATATCACATTTTAATGCGCTTCACTTTATAGTGCTTCCAGATATTGCATTTTTAATAAACTGAAAGCTTGTGGGAACTCAGCATTGTCAGATGATGGTTAGCATTTTTCAGCAATAAAGTATTTTTAAATTAAGGTATGTACATTTTTTTAGACATAATGCTATTGCACACTTAGTAGCCTACGGTATGGTATCAGTTCAGTTCAGTTCAGTCTCTCAGTATGTCCGACTCTGCAACCCCATGGACTGCAGCACGCCAGGCTTCCCTGTCCATCACCATCTCCCAGAGCTTGCTCAAACTCATGTCTATTGAGTTGGTGATGCTACCCAGCCATCTCATCCTCTGTCTCCCCCTTCTTCTCCTGCCTTCAATCATTCCCAGCATCAGGGTCTTTCCCAAGGAGTCAGTTCTTCACATCAGGTGGCCAAAGTATGGTATAAACATAACTTTTATATGCACTAAGAAATCCAAAAATTCACAACTTGCTTTATTGCAATATTTGCTTTATTGTGGAAGTCTAGAACCAGACCTGCAGTGCCTTTCAGGAATGCCTGTACTGCAGCATGACCACGATGACTTGTTCAAAAATGCTACATGTGAGCTGTGGTTCATATATACAATGGAATACTACTCAGCTATAAAAAAGAACACATTTGAGTCAGTTCTAATGAGGTGTGTGAACCTAGAGGCTATTATACAGAGTGAAGTAAGTCAGAAAGAGAAAAACAAGTACTGTATATTAAAACATATATATGGAATCTAGAAAGATGGTACTTATGAACCTATTTGCAGAGCAGCAATTTGCAGAGACACAGACATAGAGAACAGACTAACCGACAAGGGCGGGGGAGAGGAAGGAGAGGCTGAGATGAGTGTAGAGAGTAACATGGAAACATATACACTAACACATGTAAAATAGAAAGCCAGTGGAAATTTGTTGTATGATTCAAGGAACTCAAACTGGGGCTCTGTGGCAAACTAAAGGAGAGGGGACATATGTGTCAGTTCAGTTCAGTCACTCAGTCGTGTCTGACTCCTTGCAACCCCATGGACTGCAGCATGCCAGGCTTCCCTGTCCATCACCAACTCCCAGAGTTTGCTCAAACTCATGTCTGTTGAGTTGGTGATGCCATCCAACCATCTCATCCTCTGTCATCCCCTTCTCCTCCTGCCTTCATTCTTTCCAAGAATCAGAGACTTTTCAAATGAGTCAGCTCTTTGCATCAGATGACCAAAGTATTGGAGTTTCAGCTTCAACATCAGTCCTTTCAATGAACACCCAGGACTGATCTCCCTTAGGATGGACTGGTTGGATCGCCTTGCAGTCCAAGGGACTCTCAAGAGTCTTCTCCACCACCACAGTTCAAAAGCATCAGTTCTTTGGCACTCAGCTTTCTTTATAGTCCAACTCTCACATCCATACGTGACTACTGGAAAAACTATAGCCTTGACTAGATGGACCTTTGTTGACAAAGTGATGTCTTTGCTTTTTAATATGCTGTCTAGGTTGGTCATAACTTTCCTTCCAAGGAGTAAGCATCTTTTAATTTCACGGCTGCAAGCACCATCAGGGAAAGTCAAATGTAACAGAGAAAGAGCACACCCCAGGAGCAGACCTCAGCCAGTGACAGACAGGAGTTGGTGACTAACTGCTGCCAGTCCCTTGCTCCTTAGGCTGCTGGCTAGGAAGTGGTCAAACAGATGGCAAAAGTGAACATTGACATTTTAGGAATCAGTGAAATGGACTGGAATGGGCAAATTTAATTCAGATGATCATTGTATCTACTACTAGGGGCAAGAATCCCTTAGAAGAAATGGAGTGGCCATCATAGTCAGCAAAAGAGTCCAAAATGCAGCTCTTGGGTACATTCTCAAAAACGACAGAATGATCTCTGTTTATTTCCAAGGCAAACAGTGTCACAGATGACTGTGATTCAGTGTCAGAGTAATCCAAGTCTATGCCCCAACCGGTAACGCTGAAGAAGCTCAAGTTGAACGGTTCTATGAAGACCTACAAGACCTTTTAGAACACCCAAAAAAGATGTCCTTTTCATTATAGGGGACTGGAATGCAAAAGTAGGAAGTCAAGAAATACCTGGAGTAACAGGCAAATTTGGCCTTGGTGTACAGAATGAAGCAGGGCAAAGGCTAATAGAGTTCTGCCAAGAGAACACACTGGTCATAGCAAACACCCTCTTTCAGCAACACAAGAGAAGGCTCTACATGTGGACATCATCAGATGATGAACACCAAAATCATATTGATTATATTCTTTGCAGCCAAAGTTGGAGAAGCTCTATACAATCAGCAAAAACAAGACCAGGAGCTGACTGTGGCTCAGATCATGAGCTCCTTATTGCCAAATTCAGACTTAAATTGAAGAAAGTAGGGAAAACCACTAGACCATTCAGGTATGACCTAAATCAATTCCTTTACAATTATACAGTGGAAGTGAGAAATAGATTTAAGGGCCTAGATCTGATAGACAGAGTGCCTGAAGAACTATGGACGGAGGTTCATGACATTGTACAGGAGACATGGAGTAAGACCATCCCCAAGAAAAAGAAATGCAAAAAAGCAAAATGGCTGTCTGAGGAGGCCTTACAGATAGCTGTGAAAAGAAGAGAAACAAAAAGCAAAGGAGAAAAGGAAAAATATAGCCATTTGAATGCAGAGTTCCGAAGAATAGCAAGGAGAGATAAGAAAGCCTTCCTCAGTGATCAGTGCAAAGAAATAGAGGCAAACAATAGAATGGTAAAGACTAGAGCTCTCTTCAAGAAAATTAGAGATACCAAAGGAACATTTTATGCAAAGATGGGCTCGATAAAGGACAGAAATGGTATGGACCTAAAAGAAGCAGAAGATATTAAGAGGTGGCATGAATACACAGAACTGTATGAAAAAGATCTTTACAACCCAGATAATCACGATGGTGTGATCACTCACCTAGAGCCAGCCATCCTGGAATGTGAAATCAAGGGGGCCTTAGGAAGCATCACTATGAACAAGTATAGTGGAGGTGATGGAATTCCAGTTGAGCTATTTCAAATCCTGAAAGATGATGCCATGAAAGTGCTGCACTCAATATACCAGCAAATTTGAAAAACTCGGCAGTGGCCACAGGACTGGAAACGGTCAGTTTTCATTCCAGTCCCTAAGAAAGGCAATGCCAAAGAATGCTCAAACTACTGCAGAATTGCACTCATCTCACATGCTAGTAAAATAATGCTCAAAGTTCTCCAAGCCAGGTTTCAACAATACATGAACCATGAACTTCCAGATGTTCAAGCTGGATTTAGAAAAGGCAGGGGAACCAGAGATCAAATTGCCAACATCTGCTGGATCATTGATAAAGCAAGAGAGTTCTAGAAAAACATGTATTTCTGCTTTATTGATTATGCCAAAGCCTTTGACTGTGTGGATCACAATAAACTGTGGAAAATTCTGAAAGAGATGTGAGTACCAGACCACCTGACCAGCCTCTTGAGAAAACTGTATTCAGGTCAGGAAGCAACAGTTAGAACTGGACATGGAACAACAGATTGGTTCCGAATAGGAAAAGGACATATGTATACCTATGGCTAATTTACGTTGATGTATGACAAATCAATATTGTAAAGCAATCATCAATCAATTAAAAATAAATATAATTTAAAAAAATGCTTCATGCAACTCAGACCAACAAGAGCACTGGGACTTTACCTGGAACCATTAAGAATGAGTCTTCTTCAATGACCAGCAATGTTAAAACAAGGCATTCGGGGACGTCTGTGGCCACCGCATGAGGCAAGAAACCTGAGACATGAGGCCTAGACCTGAGGATGAAGCTAACTGAGGAGAGCAGAGCCAAGAAAGAGAGATTCCAAAGATATTAGTTAAACACATGGACCTCGCATCACATCAACTACCAATAAAACAATAAGCAGTTTAGAGGTGTCAGCCAACTCATTGCCTTCTTCCTGCTTAAGCCAGTTTCACTGTGTGACTGCTCTTTGTTTTTTTCTTTCTCTCTCTCTCTCTTTCTTTCTTCTTTCCTTCCTTCCTTCATTTCTTTTTCTTTTTTTGTCACTTGGAACTGAAAAAGTGAAAACTCCTAACTGGGTAGTCAAGGATGGCTTCCAGAGGAACGAAGGTGATCTGAGATCTGAAGAAGTAAACGTGAATTAGACAAAGAGGAAAAGGAAGAATGTCCCAGCCAGAGGAAATACCAAGCTGTGGAGCCTTGAGTAAGGAAGGAGCCTATGACTGAAAGAGATGGAGAGACGGTCAGTGTGGGTGGAATACAGTGAACGTAATGAAATGAAAATGGACTAAAATGGGAAAGCAGTTTTCTGCACACCATGTTCATGGTTTTTTGATCTCTGGATTTACAGCCACAGGACACACCTGAGGGTTTTGAAGCACGGCAGAAGTAGTGTAGTGGTGATATCTGATTTACGTATTTTTAAAAGTCACTTGGATGTTATCTGGAGACTAGCTTGCAGGGTATCAAGAGCAGAGTGAAGGTAACATTTCATTTTTATGCTCTTCCCTCAAAGAGTAGACACAGTAAAGCGAATTAGAACACCAATATCGTCATCGAGTGAAGGGACAGCCTGGACTGGGGGAGTGGCAATGGAAAATGCATAGGTTTATTTTTAAAGGGACTGATGAAATAGAATTCATATTTCATGACAAGATGAGAAAAATTTAGAGATAAAAATTTTCTTTGCCTGTTTTGTCCTCTCTTCCTGTCAGTGTGTATTCTGCATCCGCATTAACCAGAGCTCCCTAGGAGATAACATTCCTTCTTAATCTCATCAAGGGTCACAATTCCTTAGGAGATAACCTTCCTTATTAATCTTCTAAAGGGCCATGATGACCCGTGACCCACTACCCGCTTTGTACTATAGACCTGGATTATATAAACTGTCAAAAATACATCGTTTAATGTACAGCCCTGTGTCTCAAAAACTTATACAACTGTGCTTTGACCTCTAACAGGCCTGAGCAATTCTTGGAGGTTTCTGAGAGGCTGTTCCCAGATATAATCTTAGTTCAGTTCAGTCGCTCAGTTGTGTCCAACTCTTTGCGACCCCATGGACTGCAGCACACCAGGCTTCTCTCTGCATCACCAACTCCTGGAGCCTGCTCAGACTCATGTCAATCAGGCAGGTGATGCCATACAACCATCTCATCCTCTGTCATCCCCTTCTCCTCTCACCTTCAATCTTTCCTAGCATCAGGGTCTTTTCCAATGAGTCAGTTCTTCGCATCAGGTGGCCAAAGCATTGGAGTTTTAGCTTCAACATCAGTTCTTCCAATGAACATTCAGGACTGGTTTCCTTGAGGATGGACTGGTTGGATCTCCTTGCAGTTCAAGGGATTCTCAAGAGTCTTCTCCAACACCACAGTTCAAAAGCATCAATTCTTTGACACTCAGCTTTCTTTATAGTCCAACTCTCACATCCATACATGAATACTGGAAAAACCATAGCCTTGACTAGACGGACCTTTGCTGGCAAATTAATGTCTCTGCTTTTTAACATGCTGTCTAGGTTGGTTATAACTTTAGGTTGGTTATAACTTTTCTTCCAAGGAGTAAGCGTCTTTTTATTTCCTGGCTGCAGTCACCATCTGCAGTGATTTTGGAGCCCCCCAAAATAAACCCTGCCACTGTTTCCACTGTTTCTCCATCTTAACTTTAACTCAAATAAAAATTTCCATTTCTTGGACTGATTAGCTTTTTCATTGACAGTACTGTTTACAAAGTTGTGGATGTGGGAAAACCCACAATAGTGTAGTGCTGGTGGCAGCCTGGAGGTGGGTCCCTTATGTCTGGAGATTTGAGAGGAAGCAGCTTTAACTGGGAGCCAGAGGGGAGAGTCATGTGAAGTTGGCCTCCTTTAGAAAAACAGTGACCTTTAGTGAGGAGCACAGTCAGCTCACCAGGAGGGAATCAAGGGAATCAGTGCCCTGACCCCAGCTCATCCTTTTGTCCTCTTTGGGGTAACCAGTGGCTGAAGCCCAGTGAAAAACAGGCACAGAGCCCATAGTACAGGCCTCACAGGTCTGCCTCCTGAGCACTGAGCAGGGTGGAGAGAGCATTGAGAGGTACAAGCACAGTATCCAGCACAGGCTTCAAGCCTTTAGCATGACCTATATTAGGAGGTTCACAGCAATCTTGTTACTGAAAGCTCAGCCTCTCTATCTACTAGTGTGGAACTAAATCCTAGAGACAGAATTTTGGGTGAAGTAGAAAAGGACAGTTTTATTGCTTTACCAGGCAAAGGGAGACACGGGGGCTTCTGCTTTGTAAAACTGTGTCTCACCTCCAAAGAACTTGATGAGGGTTTTTGTAACAATGGGTCAAAGGTGGGATCTCCGATAAGATCAGGGCTTGGACTCCTTTAATCTCATCTCAGGTGAAAGTGAAAGTCATTCAGTCCTGTCTGACTCTTTGTGACCTCATGGACTATAGGGTCCATGGAGTTCTTCTAGGCCAGAACACTGGAGTGGGTAGCCTTTCCCTTCCCCAAGGATCTTCCCAACTCAGGGATCAAACCCAGGTCTCCCACATTGCAGGCGGACTCTTTACCAGCTGAGCCACAAGGGAAACCCAAAGAGGACCCACCATCTCAGGTGGTTGGTCTTCAGATCTTGATGTGCTTCTCTGGTCCCTCCAATCTTGCCACAGGTGGTTTCTTGGCTGTCCTTCTCTTGATTGACAACTGTTCAGACCTTCCCTTTGGAACTCAAGGAAGGTTATGGAGACTGAAGTCTTGCCTACAAGAAATGGGGGGCAGAAAGGCCTCCATGCCTGGGAGCCCCACAGGGCCCTGCTCAGTTTCCATCTGAATACCATCTGTCTTGCCTCTTCTGGCCTGTCAAATGCAGATGACAAGGGATGTGTGCATGTATGTTCGTCACTCAGCCCTGTCTGACTCTTGGTGACCTCGTGGACCATAGCCCGCCAGGCTCCCCTGTCCATGGGATTCTTCAGGCAAGAATACTGGAGTGGTTGCCGTTTCTTCCTCCAGGGGATCTTCCTGACCCAGGCATTGAACCTGAGTCTCCTGTGTCTCCAGCATTGGCAGACAGATTCTTTACCACTGAGTCACCTGGGAAGCCAATAACAAGCTCTAACAGTGACCAATCCATGACTGCTAATCATACAAGCCTGGCAGGCTACAGTCCATGGGATCGCAAAGAGTCAGACATGACTGAGTGACTAACACACACACACACACAATCATATCATACAAGAATTAAGCCAGTTAACCTGTATAAAGCATTCAACTTGCCACAGTTCTTGGCAACAATAAGCACTCTAATATATTATCAACAAACTTTTCTGGACATACTTTCTCTCTGAATTTTTGTTTCTTCCAAAATACCCTAGATACAGATCTTTTTTTTTGTTGTTTTGTTATGTTTTGCTTTGATTGATATGACCACCATGCTGAAGCTCCAGTACTTTGGCCACCTGATGGAAAGAACCGACTCATTGGAAAAGACCCTGATGCTAGGAACTATTGAAAGCAAAAGGACAAGTGGGCGACAGAGGATTAGATGGTTAGATAGCATCAGTGACTCAGTGGACATGAAGTTGAGCAAACTCTGGGAGATAGTGGAGGACAGAGGAGACTGTTGCTTCAGTCCATTGCATCACAAAGAGTCAGATGTAACTTAACTACTGAACAACAACCACCACCATCATTTAGCACAGTACCTAAAAGAATAGGCACTCAACAAATGTATGCTCAGTGAATTAATGCTCAGTGAGTATCTGTGCAGGCATTTAATCTGCATTATCTCAAAAATCCTATAAGGTAAATGCCATTCCATTTTACAGATGAAGCTACTAATACTTGAGGTTCAGCAATGCTCAAACTTGCCCAAAGCAGATGGAATTCAAAGTCAGGCCAGTCTTACTCCAACAGCCATGCCCTTTGCCCTACAGCAGTGGCCTCTGCAAGGCGGGCTTTCTGCACAGAATGACTGTGCACCCGTGAAGTGTCACCCTGACCCTCACTGCCCTGTGAATCTCAAAGGATGGGTCTCCGCCCACCAGAAGCCAGGTGACCGTATGCTCCTTACCTGCCATTAGACTTTTGGGACAGAGGGTCTCAGTCTGAATTATCTTTGGGTCCCCACAGGTCACCCCATTTATTAGGTGCTAATTAATGTCGGTTGAATTAAATAATATAATAAAAGATAGGCCATCTTCTGCTATTGTTGATGCTGTTTCCTATGCACTTTGCTCATTCCTGGGGCCTTGGGGAGGTCAGCCTCCAACTCCCAGTCTAGAAGGGCCAGGCCTAACATTCATTTGGGGCTTCTCAGATGGAAAGAATCTGCGTGAAATGTGAGAGACGCGGGTTTGATCCCTGGATGAGGAAGATCCCCTGGGAAAAGGAATAGCTACCCACTCTAGTATTCTTGCCTGGAGAATTCCATGGACAGAGTAGGAGGGCAGGCTACAGTCCATGGGGTTGCAAAGAGTCAGACATGACTGAGCAATTAACGCTTTCACTAACATTCATTAAGCAATTTCATAGCTAGGCATTGCTCCAGGTGCTTTAGTGGTAACAACTCATTTACTCATCCTGACTAATTTACAGAGTAAGACTTGTCCTTATCCTTATTTTAAGTTTCAGGAAACCAGTTCAAAAGAGTTAAGTGACCTTGTTCAAGGTCACACAGCTAGAGACAGAACCAGGATTCTGTATCCAAGCAGACTAATCTAGAACCTGTACCCTTAAATGTTAATAATGAAGAGCTTTCAGTCTTCCTGTTGGCACCCTGACCTCTCCTGTGCTGTCCACCTCCTGTAGCTCCACGGCCTCTCATTGCTGGCCTTCGGCACATCCCAGCTCACCATTAGCCTATGGGGCCACCTTCACGTTCTCTCTGCTCTTACTTACTGCTCACAGTCAAGAGCAAAACAGGGTAGAAGGATCTTGCCAGCATCTTTGTTGCCCACTTGCTTGACATAGATGAGTCTTCTTCCTTATCTTTGTCAAGCACATTTAGAGATGAAGCTACTGAAAGGGAATTCACTTAATTTTTTTCCCCCAAAGATGTTTGGCCTGGATGCTCCTGGGAACAAACCAAAACCCAAATTTTCATGGCAAAGAGCTGTCGATTGGAGAAAATTGAGGAGAGAAACATAAAGCTAATGGCACAACTGTTAGAATGCTCTGTAAATATTGCTGAACACAATGTTAATTTTATTGAAATGATCACTGACACACCAAGTTATTTTATGGAACAAAACAGTAATAAACAATTTTAAATTCATGACACTAATTTATGTTCTTTTACAATTCAGTAATCACTACCTATTTTCCCACCCTACGTTTTCATCTTTCCTTCTTTTTACTCTTTCACTGAATTTATATTACAAAATAAGCATAATTAATGTGGATTTGACATGTCTGTTGTCTGAATGAACAGCAGTAAATTTACAAGATAATAGTAGCTAATTGACATGGAACCTTTTTCCAGCTGGGTTTCTCAGAAATAGACTCTGTGGCAGAAGTTAGCATGTGATTTCCATTAGGGAGTGCTCTCAGGATCAACACCTGAGGAAAGGAAGGTGGAAAGCAAGATTGGGAAATCTAGCAGATACGCAGGTCCAACAAGGGCGTCAGTGGGCCCTGCAAAGTTAATCTGTAGCTTGATGGCCCTTCAGAGTTATCCAAAGCTGGGGAGAAAGAGTCTGTATGCTCCAGATTTATTAGTCATTGGCTGCAGGGCAGCCCTGAAAGGACAGGTAATCTGAAGAGAGACAGTTTTCTTGAAGTCCCAGCAATCACCAAAGAAGGCTGACAGCCCAGGGCTGACTCCTCCCAACACCCCTGGCAGCTGGGGGAATAGGCCCTTCCTTTCTGAAAGGACTCTTACGTGCTGCATGGCAGTGTCCATTGCAGAAACAATGGAACTCATTGTTTGGTTTCCAAACTCCAAGGAAAATCACACGGCTGCATCTCCTAAGCCACAACACATTGTGTGATTCAAGTCCAGTCAGCCATCATTTTTCAGGCCTGTTCTGAGACCATGGCAGAAGCAAAAATCTTAAGGCAAGTCTCATCCATAAAGCAAAGGGAAACATTTATGACTCAGTGTCAGGCAAGGCCCCTCCCTAAAGAGCCACAGTATAGACAAGGCCACTTGCTCTTGAGAACAGACAGAAAAAAGATGGATTCTGAATAGATGACAGGTTTCATATATATCTTATCACTTTTCAAAGAAGCCCAGAATTCTATTTGCAGGGCAGGAATAGAGATGCAGATGCAGAGAAAGGGCTTGTGGACACAGTGGGGGAAGGAGACTTATACACCATCATGTATAAAATAGACAGCCAGTGGGAAGCTGTACAACACAGGGGGCCTGGCCTAGTGCTCTGCAACAAGCTAGAGGGGCGGGATGGGAGAGGGGAGGCAGGCTCAAGAGGGAGGGAATATATATATAGTTATATCTATAACTATATATCATAACTATATTCATATATAGTTATATACATAACTATATATCATAACTATTCCTGTATAGCAGAAACCAACACTACATTGTAAAGCAATTATCCTCTAGTTAAATAAAAAAGATGATAGGTTTTTGTAGGCAGAAATGAGGATGGAGAAGGGCATTCCAAGAGAAGGACCAGAGTAAGCGCAGCCCTGGGCAGAATGTGAGGGTACATAAAGGGAATGACTGTTCTGGCTTTGTCATCGAAGAATATGATATGAGTGCGTTCAGTTAACCGGAGCCTGAAGTGGAGAGGAGGTTGTAAGTAGGACATAGGCCTGATCACAGGGGGGTTAAGTAAGTGAGTGAAGACGCTCAGTCGTGTCCAACTCTTTGCGGCCCCATGGACTGTAGCCTACCAGGCTCCTCTGTCCATGGAATTTTCCAGGCAAGAATACTGGAGTGGGCTGCCATTTCCTTTTCCAGGGGATCTTCCTGACCCAGGGATCGAACTCAGGTCTCCCACATTATAGGCAGATGCTTTACCATCTGAGACACCAGGGAAGTCTTTTTAAACCACAGGGGGGTTAGATACCTTTAATTGTGTAACAGGCATGAATCTCAGCCCATGAACTCACACCCGAAAAATATGTCACAATCCATTAATTTTCATGAATGAATTTAATTATTTCTTCAAGATCGATCATGTTGGGCTGACAAGAGATGAACAGTCACTCTTTAGTTTCACCTAGGTATATTCAACAAAGAAAGTGCCAACAAAGTCAAAGCTGCAGAGGTGGAGTAGGGGCCTCTGGTCACTGACTCTCTCTCTGTGCACAGACCACAGTGGAGCCGGCCCTTGTTCCTGTCCAAGTAGCTTGTTCCAGTCCAGTGGCTTTGTGCAGTCCTGTCACACTTGACGTATGGGACTCAGTGGATGATTTTATTTTGGCCCACATAGTGGCATTTAGACATGTGAATTAACTGCAACATTAACAATCCGGAGATTGGTTTTGTAGCATCCAGATTTATTAATTGTTTTAATTGAGATACGGTAATTTGGATTCCACATTCTCACATGACAACACCAGGCTGGGACTAAGTAGTGGCTTCATGCTTGAGAGCCTTTTTGCTGATTAGTGGAAACTTCCTGGCCCTACAGCTATTTGAGTTTGTAGTCCCTGCCCTACATGTCCCCTGCAATCATTTCTCTTGGAAATCTTACTGCATCCTCTGGAGATGCTGCCTGGGACCAACATGGGGCTCTCTGCTACTCAAACAAGCTCCAGAGACGTACCCTCTCTGCCCTGCAGCCTGTAACATCTCTCTGCACCCTGGATGAAGAACCATCTCCTCTCTCAACAGCTTTATCCAAACCCTTTGTCCCACACACTCTTTCCTTTCTACTTCTGGAAAACTCTCAGTTCCTCATGGGATTGATTGAGATTTTGGAGATATACAGGATATCTGATGGGCTTGTGTTTTCTGACCTGTTGCAGAAATGAAGAACCAGCTATCTGCTTGAATGTGGAAAGAACAAGTGGAAAATATGGGGAGAAATTTGAAACTAATATCTCAAAATATTATGAGCTGCACATATTAAAGAGTTTGGGGACTTCCCTGGTGGTACAGTGATAAGAACCTGCCTACCAATGCAGGGGACATGGGTTCAATCCCTGGTCCAGAAGATTCTACATGCCACAGAGCAACTAAGCCCTAGTACCACAACTACTGAGTCCATGCTCTGAAGGCTTGTGCTCTGCAACAAGAGAAGCCTCCACAATGAAAAGCCTGCTCACCGCAACACAGAGTAGCCCTTGCTTGCAGCAACAAGAGTAAGCCCACACACAGCAATGAAGACCCAGTGCAGCCAAAAATTTGGCTTCTCTGGGTCTTAGTTGCAGCATGTGGGATCTAGTTCCCTGACCAGGGATCAAACCTGGGCTCCCTGCATTGGGAGCACGGATTCTCAGCCACTGGACCACCAGTGAAGACCCTGTTGGCAGCACTAAGTCACCGGAATCAAGGGCCAGGTGAATGTATGTTCCATCAAGCCTGATCAGGATGTCAGTTTCAGCCATGTCGATGTTGTGAGGATTTTTCAGAGAATGCTTGATCCAAGGCTTGTTGACCTTGGCAGATACAGGAAAAACCAGGGTGCTGTTGTCCATCTTCTTTGTGTGTTGTTCCTTGTATCCTTGGCCCTTGCGCTTCCTTTAGAGTCACAGTGTGTTATACGTCAAGAAGACAAGTAACTACTGGGCCTTTTGTGGCTGTCTTTCCATTTGCCTTCTTGGCCTTAAAAGTCCTTGATTTTGTTTTGATATCATGATAGGCTGTGTTATCCTTTGTCTATGATGTCATCTTTGTATAAAAGTCATAATTCATTTCAACTTCCATTTAAGATGACTTTCCATTTATGATGTCTTTGCTTTGTTTCTAAGAAATGCCCAGTGAGAGAGACAGGTGGTGACTGGGGAATAGCCACATAACGGCAGAACTTTGCTGTGTTCACCACAATCTAGAATTGAGTCCTCAAGTTCAAAAGCTCCATCTTTTTGTATATACCAAGAGAATGAATTTCTCATTGTCCAGGAAATGTACAAAAAGCTAGAACCAGCATCCTAAATGTGTAATTGCCAAATGGAGAATGTATTAATATTGCCTGGACAGAATACTCTGTATCATGAAAATATATATGCATAAGTACATATACATATAACTGTTTGAACATGGTATTAGTAAAAGGGAAATTATATGGTTTCAATATGTACTGTGATCAAGCTGTAAAAAAAACAGATCTATGAAAGAAAGATACACATATGTATTAAAGACAGACACATCTATGTATGGAAGACAGGTACACCAGTCTGCATTATAGGGGGATCCTCTCGGTGGCTAGTGTGCCCTTTTGGCTGCTCAGGTATGGAGGCATGATACCCACTTTAGCCCCAAGAAGGCAGAATAATTCACTCTCCAAAGATGTCTCTATTTTAATCCCTGGAACATTTAAGTCCTATTGTGTTCTATGTAAAAGGGGAATTAAAGATAATAGATGGAATTAAGATTGCTAATCAGTTCAGTTCAGTCGCTCAGTCATGTCCGACTCTTTGTGACCCCATGGATTGCAGCACACCAGGCCTCCCTGTCCATTACCAACTCCCAGAGTTTACTCAAACTCATGTCTGTTGAGTTGGTGATACCATCCAACCATCTCATCCTCTGTCGTCCCCTTCTCCTCCTGCCTTCAATCTTTGCCAGCATCAGGGTCTTTTCAAATGAGTCAGCTGTTCACATCAGATGGCCAAAATATTGGAGCTTCAGTTTCAGCATCAGTCCTTCCAATGAATACTCAGGACTGATTTCCTTTAGGATGGGCTGGTTGGATCTCCTTACTGTCCAAGGGACTTTCAAGAGTCTTCTTCAACACCACAGTTCAAAAGCATCAATTCTTTGGTGCTCAGGTTTCTTTGTAGTCCAACTCTCACATGACTACTGGAAAAACCATAGCTTTGACTGTATGGACCTCTGTTGGCAAAGTAATGTCTCTGCTTTTTAATATGCTGTCTAGGTTGATTATAACTTTTCTTCCAAGGAGTAAGCGTCTTTTAATTTCATGGCTGCAGTCACCATCTGCAGTGATTTTGGAGCCCCCCCAAAATAAAGTCTGTCACTATTTCCACTGTTTCCCCATCTATTTGCCATTAAGTGATGAGACCAGATGCCATGATCTTAGTTTTCTGAATGTTGAGTTTTAAGCCAACTTTTTCACTCTTCTCTTTCACTTTTATCAAGAGGCTCTTTAGTTCTTCTTCACTTTCTGCCATAAGGGTGGTGTCATCTGCATATCTGAGGTTATTGATATTTCTCCCGCTGATCTTGATTCCAGCTTGTGCTTCATCCAGCCCAGTGTTTCTCATGATATACTCTGCATACAAGTTAAATAACCAGGGTGACAATATACAGCCTTGACATACTCCTTTTCCTATTTGGAACCAGTCTGTTGTTCCATATCCAGTTCTAACCTTTGCTTCCTGTTCTGCATACAGAGTTCTCAAAAGGCAGGTCAGGTGGTCTGATGTTCCCACCTCTTTCAGAATTTTCCACAGTTTATTGTGACCACACAGTCAAAGGCTTTGGCATAGTCAATAAAGCAGAAGTAGATGTTTTTCTGGAACTCTCTTGTTTTTTCAATGATCCAACGGATGTTGGCAATTTGATCTCTGGTTCCTCTGCCTTTTCTAAATCCAGCTTGAACATCTGGAAGTTCACGGTTCGCGTACTGTTGAAGCTTGGCTTGGAAAATCTTGAGCATTTCTTTACTAGTGCGTGAGATGAGTGCAATTGTGTGGTAGTTTGAGCATTCTTTGGCATTGCCTTTCTTTGGGACTGGAATGAAAACTGACCTTTTCCAGTCCTGTGGCCACTGCTGAGTTTTCCACATTTGCTGGCATATTGAGTGCAGCACTAGTCAGACTGCAACAGCAGACCTTAAAAGAGAGAGAGAGATTATTTCAGATTATCCTGGAGGGCCAATGTACTCACAGTGTCTTTAAACATGAAAGAGGCAGGTGGAAATCTCAGTGTCAGAGTGACACAAGGTGAGAAAGACTGAATCAGCCGTTAATGGATTTGAATATAAAGGAAGCAGCCACAAGTCAGGGACTGCAAGCAGCTTGTAGAAACTGGAAAAGGCAAGGCAATAGATTCTCCCATGGGGCTTCCAGAGGGACCACAGCCCTGCTAAACATCTTGATTCTAGCCCATTCTAGACCAATTGGGATTTCTGACCTCCAAAATTTTAAGATTATATATGTGTTCTTTTAAGCCACTAAGTTTATGAAGCAATAGGAAAAAAACCAGTCTCTCTGAACTCTTTTTCTTAACTGATCTTTTATACAGGCAATGCAGACCATTCTGTATATGCTAAATATTTCTTTAGAAAAAAAATAAAGCACAATTATACAGCGGTAGTGTTAAGTGTCCAACACAACACCTGCACAGGCACTATTAAAAGGTATGTTTCCTTCATTCATTCATTAATTCCACAAACATGGACTGACTTTCTACTGTGTTCCCAGCACCATTCAAGTCATTGAGGTGAGATCCCTGCCCTCACGGAACTTGTGTTCTATAGTGCTTAGCACTATAATTATAATTTATAGCCCATGGTAGCTGACATATTTTATTTGGCCGAGATAGGCTTTCTTTTTTTTTAACTTTTTACTATAAGAATTTCAAACATACAGGAAAGGAGAAGGGATATATAGTGAGTCACTGTATGCCCATCACCTAGCTTCTACATTTGTCAACATTTTGCTCATCTTTGCACAGAATTTTTAAAATATTTAAATTGGTTAATGATAATTGTCAGGGTATTTTAATGAAATTTCAGATTTTAAAAAACTAGAGCATTAGACAACACTGGACCCACATTCCTGTGCAGCAACAATTATCTAAACCCAAGAAACCTCTGACATTAGCTTATCTCAGCTAATACATATGTGTGATTATCTTATTTATAACTTCTAATTATCTCTCCTTTACTGAAGTCTACTGACAGATACAATGTTGTTGTTGTTGCTGCTGTCTTTAATTGTGGTAAAATACACAGAACATAAATTTTGTCATGTTAACTATTTTTAAGTAGACAGTAGTGTTGAATACATTCACATTGTTGGGCAGCTAATCTCCAGAACTCTTTTCATCTTGCAGTTCTGAAACTCTGCACCCATTAAAAAACAAGTCCCTGTTATTACTCTCTTCCTCAAGTCCTTGGTAACCACATTCTACTTTCTATCTCTATGAGTTTGACCGCTCAAGCTACCTCAAATAAATACCATTATCCAATATTTACTTTTTGGTGACTGGCTTATTTCTCTTAGCATAGTTTCCTTAAGACTCATCACTGTGACAGTATGTGTCTGAATTTCCTCCTTTTAAGGCTGAATAATGTTCCATTGTATGCATATACCACATTTTGTTTATCTAGTCACCTGTTGATTGACACCTTGGTTGCCTTCATCTTTTGGCTCTTGTAAATAATGCTGCTATGTACATGGGTGTACAAATATCTTTTGAATGAGTGTGTGTGTGTATGCGTGTTCAGTTGCTAAGTCGTGTCCGACTCTTTGAGACCCCATGGACTTAGCCCACCAGGTTCCTCTGTCCATAGGATTTTCCAGGCAAGAGTACTGGAGTGGATTGGCATTTCCTCCTCTAGGGGATCTTCCTGACCCAGAGATTGAACCCATGTCTCATGTGTCTCCTGCATTCAGGGGGATTCTTTGTCCTCTGAGCCATCAGGGGCACCCTATATTTTGAGTACCTGCTTTCAGTTCTTTTGGGTATATACTTACCCAGAAGTGGAATTGCTGAAATCATATGGTCATTCTATTTTGAATTTTTTGATGAGCTATTATATTGTTTGACTGCACTTTACATTCCTGCCAGCAATACACAAGAATTCCAATTTCTCCATATCCTTGGCAGCGTTCCTTATTTTCTCCTTCTTAAACAGTAGCCATTTTAATGGGTGTGAAAAGCTATCTCAGTGTGGTTTTGATTTACATTTTTGTAACAATTAGTAATATTGAGTGTTTTCTCATGTACTTATTGGGCTTTTGTAGGCATTCTTAGAAATATCTAGTCAAAAAAAAAAAAAAGAAAGAAATATCTAGTCAAGTTCTTTAAGTGAAAGTGAAAGTCGTTCAGTCATGTTCAACTTTTTGAGATCCCATGGACTATACAGTCCATGGAATTCTCCAGGCTAAGACACTGGATGGATAGCCTTTCCTTTCTCCAGGGTATCTTCCCAACCCAGGATCGAATCCAGGTCTTCCACATTGCAGGTGGATTCTTTAGTAGCTGAGTTACAAGGGAAGCCCAAGTTCTTTAACCATTTTTTAAATTGGATTATTTGTGTTTTTAAATTATTGTTGAGTTACAGGTTTTTTGTTTGTTTGTTTGACCATGCCTCATGGCTTATGTGATCTTAGCTTCTGAGCCACGGATTGAAACTGGGCCCTCACCAGTGAGGCCACAGAGTCTTTTTTTTTTTCCCCATATTATCTATATGGTGAAATTTTAACTTTTGAACACAAAATGTTATTTTAAGAAAAAAAAAAAAGTTTCTCTTTCCTTGTTTTAATGTGGCCTCCAGAAGTTTTGAATACACATGTGGCTCTTGTTAGATGCCTACTACACAGCACTGCTCTTACTAATTCTGCCCAATTCCAGAATACACTTGGTGATAGGTTTACAGTACTGGTTTTCTAAAAAGAATGGCATTTTATAAGCACATACTGCTGGCATGTCCCTGATATACCATCCAAATTTACTTTGAGTCTTAGTGAGCTGTAGGTCTCTAATTATCTGCTTCCTTATGAGTACTTACATAGTCGATTATAACTGTTATCATATTTTTAGGGCATGAAATGTGAATTCTATCAAGCTAAAAATAGGAAAGGCACCACTCATTCAAGGGTTAATTTAAGACTCCAGAAGAGGCAACTTCACCATCTGGACCCCAAACCAGAGTCAACCATCCAGGGCTAGACACACCTTCCTCTGATGAGCCACAATTAACACAAAGGCTGTATGCTCCTGAAGACGCTCTTGCTACTCTGCTGTATAAAGTTCAAAATGACTTAAGGAAGCACCAGAGTCCTCCAGGGCATTTTATTTGTATGTATTAAATCCCTAGAAAAATAATCCAAGGATTTTCCCTCCTGTATGTTTTCGTCTTGCTGCTTCATGGTCCATGATGCCAGCTGAGGTTGTCAGTACAATGAAACCAAGCTGACGGGATGGGAGCAGATGATTCTGCCATTTTTCTAGATCTTTGAGTTGCACATCAAATCTGGGGCTGATCACTCCACACTTATTTAGCCTGCCTGTGAGGTTCACAACAATTTTCCCAGCCCTTTGATCATTAATGGTTTCAAATTCGCCAATGTAACCATGCTTCATCATCACTGTTAGAAACTTGACGATGACTTTGGAGCTTGGCCTAATAAGGACCTGGCATTTGCCTTTCTTTTTGGCATTATTGATACTCTTGAGAGCTTCAGCCAGGACATTTATGCGCACCATTCTGGTGGCACAGAAAGATGGTGGAAAGAGGCAGGCCACAGAGTCTTGACCACTGGACTGTCAGGGAATTCTCAGATTTTTTTTTAATATATTCTAGATAATAACCTCTTATAGAATCTATGGTTTGCAAATATCTCAATCTGTAGGTTGCTATTCTTTAATGGCTTTTAAGAATATGTGGCACTTCGTTGCAGCATGTGGAATCTTTAGCTGAGGCATACAAGCTCTTAGCTGTGGTGTGTGGGATTTAGTTTCCTGACAAGGGATGAAATCTGGGCTCCCTGTATTGGGAGCAAGAAGTCTTAGCCACCGGACCACCAAGGAAGTCCCCAGTAGGTTGCTATTTTTTATTTTTCATCTTGATTTATATTTATATTAACTGCCTGAGTCTTTATATTCTCTTTGGGTCTTTGAATTTTTGACCCCTAGCTGATATTTTCTGGGTCACAACAGTTAACATGCCTTCCTGAAACACAAGACTCTTTGACTGGATTTAGATATTTTCTGAATTCTTCAGTTAATAATAAAGACAATTTCTTTGTTATATCATTTGTACAAGTGGTTGAACTCACCCATTACATTCTTGAATCTACCTAATTTCATTTCTCATTAACTTTAACTTGGGAAGTACCTTGCTATAATCCCCATGCATATGATATTTTAGCTTCATTGATCTTACTCTACCAGTTCTTTTAATTTTGTTCTAGTTTTTAACCACAGTACTTTCATTTTAATTTTTCTCCCCAAAGAGAGAGATAATTTTCATACTGTAATTTCAGTGATAACTGATACCTGCTTGGTTAAATTTAATTTTATATATTCTTAAGTTATTGGAGAAGGAAACGGCAACCCACTCCAGTATTCTTGCCTGGAGAATCCTATGGACAGAGAAGCCTGGTGGGCTGCCGTCTATGGGGTCACACAGAGTCGGACACAACTGAAGCGACTTAGCATGTGTGCATGCAGTGGAGAAGGAAATGGCAACCCACTCCAGTATCCCTGGAGAATCCCAGGGATGGAGGAGCCTGGTGGGCTGCCATCTACAGGGTCGCACAGAGTCAGACACGACTGAAGGGACTTAGCAGCAGCAGCAGCATTTTTAAATTATAAGCAACTAATTCTTCTGGAAGCAAAGCTACATACACAATGGGAAGCTGAAGCCATGAGCTAACAGAA
Organism: Bubalus kerabau; assembly: GCF_029407905.1. Classification (NCBI taxonomy): domain Eukaryota; kingdom Metazoa; phylum Chordata; class Mammalia; order Artiodactyla; family Bovidae; genus Bubalus; species Bubalus kerabau. The sequence goes on along the minus strand of NC_073641.1, from coordinate 24,033,329 downwards.
CTCTGATGTGCTTTTCATGCTGTCATTTCTCCTTAAAAAAATTATCTGTGGTATCTGTCCCATAGAAAGCACAGACAAATACAACTCACATAGCTTCTGGCCAAAAAGATACAGATTTAAAGCACAGTTTGAGGGGGACAAAAACAATTTAGTAGAATAATCAAGCAAAGTAACAAAATTTAAAGAACATTGATTTTGGATCTCATGAGATGATAGCATTGGTTCTTTTAATCGTCGTAGCAAAGGCATACAAACTTCTTCAGTTGCCAAAATCAGTCTTCAGAACAAAATTCCATCATTAGGACCTTCAGTAGACCTATTTTTTTCGTTTGGAAACAGCCCTAAGAAACACTCTGGATACCATTACAATACTTGTATTCAAGACTGGATTTAAATGAAAGTCTTAGAGTTCCCAAAGATCTTACTTAGATCTCCAGTAAATTTTCCCTCAAGGTATAGCCAATTTATATGGTCATTATTAGTGCCTGGATTGACAGCAGAAATTGATTTCTTCACAGGTCGGGCACAGAAGGGAGAAAACCTCTGGGAGAGAATGACTTTCATTCCAACCAATAAAAGGAATAAAGACACTTTGGGGACATTTGTGTTAGGCTGATTAATGATATTTGCAGACAGCAACCAAAAATACAGTCAAAAAAATTTTTTTAAATTTTCTTTGCTTCAGTTTTTCATCTGTAAAATTATTATAATAATTATGCCTATTTACAGAGTTATTGGGGGTTCCCTCATAGCTCAGTGGGTAAAGAATCTGCCTGCAATGCAGGAGACCAGGGTTCAATTCCTGGGTTGGGAAGATCCTCTGGAGAAGGAAATGGCAACCCACTTCAGTATCCTCACCTGGAGAATCCCACGGACAGAGGAGCCTGGCAGGATACAGTCCATGGGATCGCAAGAGTCGGACATGACTTAGCGACTAAATCACCATCACCAGAGTTATTGTTAAGAGCGAATGGAACACTATATGTAAATTACTTACAAGAGTTGATTTTAAAAAGAAAATACTCTTCAAATTTATTTTGGTATTTATATAAGGTATGGTTCTCACTTAAGTTTCTCTAGATTATAATCTAGTTGTCTTATGAAATCTTTCTTTCCCTTGCCTTTATTTTGCAGTATATTTTTAATTCTATATTTAATTATGGTATGTAATAATGTTCTATTTCTGAAATTTCTATTCACTTATGTGGATCTGTTTTGTGCCATTATATAAATTTTTGTTGTATCATACTATCATTTGCCATCTTGAAAACTACTGTCTTCTCTTTGCTCTTCTTTTTGAAGCTATTTTTTGAGACCTTATCCTATTTAGTGCACTTTAGTGAACTTTCCATCAGCTTTATCTTCTTCGAAGAAAAATCCTATTGGTGTTTTGATTGGAATAATGTTAAGCTATAAATTGACTTACAAAGAATAACATGTTTATGGTATATGCTTTCTTTTTCCCCCTTCCAAAATCCTTTGGTTCATGTCGTCTTTAAATATCCAGTAATGCAGTTTTTCCTAAATATATTTTTACTATGTTTATTGTAATTATCTATCACTTTTACTATAATATTTTCAAGGTGGTTATTGCTCAGTAAGCATATGTTTTCATCATTTATCTTCTACTTTCATATTAGACCTCGGTTATAGAAAATTTAATCATACCTCTCAATTCATTGCTTAATGTCAACATCATTTATGTAATGCTTATTCCTGGTCTATTTTAGTTTCTTTAACCTCAATCCAAACCCATGTTCCTCTCCTCACTCTAATGTGTTTAATACAGATTATAAAATATGCGTATGTTCTTGTGAAATACAGTTTTATACAGTATATCTCTGTGTTTTTAATTTACACAAATGATATATGCTATGTTTTCTGTTCTATTTCTTACTTTTTTCCCTCAGCATTAATCTTCTGTGATGTACCCATATTGCTGTATATATCTTGCTTCTACCTGCATAGCATTTCACATTCACTGCATTTTATGTACCCATCCCCTAGCATACTTCTTCCATAAACTCTGCAACAGATGTCCCTGTATAACTCTCCTTCAGATCCATGCAAGAATTTCTTTGGTATGTATATTCCCTGAGATAAGTGAGTCTGAGGCATGCACTGACATTTTTACTGAATTCTGCCAGAATGCCTTCCAGAATACCTGTACCAGTTTACATTACTTCTCCATATCCTTGCCAAGCTGATATGCATCATCTTTTCCAATTTTTGCCAATTTGGTGGCTGTAAAATTGATGTGTCATTTTTGCTTCAATTTTGATATATCAGCTTACTAGTGATATTGAGTATCTTTTTATTATTTGTTAGCCCTTTGGGCTTCCTTTGCTTCAAATTGCCTATTCATATCTTTTATCTATTTTTATAATCAGTTGCCAATTTTATTCCTGCTGATTTACAGAAACTTTTCGTATATTCTAGCTTTTCTTTTTTGGCTGCACTGCACAGAGTGTGAGATCGTAGTTCCCAACCAGGGATTGAACCCATGCCCCTTGAATTAGAAGCATAGCGTCTTAACCATTGGACCACTGGGGAAATCCCTCTAGTTTTTTGTTTTTAATTGAAATATTTATGTTAGTTTCAGGTGTATAGGAAAGTGATTCAGTTGTATATGAATGTATGTGTGTGTTTATATATATATATATATGCATATATACTTTTATGACGGCTTCCCAGGTGGTGCTAATGGTAAAGAATCTGCCTGCCAGTGCAGGAGACATGAGATGTGGGTTTGATCCCTGGATCAGGAAGATCCCCTGGAGGAGGAAATGGCAACCCACTCCAGTATTCTTGCTTAGAGAATCCCACTGACAGAGGTGGGCTGCAGTCTGTGGGGGGTCACAAAGAGTTGGACAGACCTAAAGTGATTTAAAACACACACACACATATACTTTTACAGATTCTTTTCCCTTATAGGTTATTACAAAATATTGAGTGTAGTTCACTGTGTATACAGTAGGTCCTTGTTGTATATTTTAGTTTTAATGCCCTGTAGATTTTAGTCATTGCTGATAGATATCTCCTCTTAGTCATTTGTCTAAGTTTATACTTCATTGAACAGAAATCTTCAAATTTTATGCAGCGATAATAATTATTTCTTTATCTCATGTTTATATTTTGGGCTCTTGCTTAAAAAGGTTTCCCCCTGGTTCATAAAGATAGTCCTTTCATATTCTATTACGTTAATAGGTTGTAAAATCCAATTTGAATCCTCTTAGCATATAGTAAAAATGCAGGATCAAGCTCAATTTTTCTTTGTACAGTGATCCAGTTTTCTCATACTACCTAAGAAGCCATCTATTTATCCATTCCAGATTGTTTTGTGGTGCTGCTGCTGCTAAGTTGCTTCAGTCGTGTCCGACTCTGTGTGACCCCATAGACGGCAGCCCACCAGGCTCCGCCGTCCCCGGGATTCTCCAGGCAAGAACAGTAGAGTGGGTTGCCATTTCCTTCTCCAATGCATGAAAATGAAACATGAAAGGGAAGTCGCTACAGTGATCCAGTTTTCTAATACTACCTAAGAAGCCATCTATCTATCCATTCCAGATTGTTTTGTGCTGCTGCTGCTGCTGCTAAGTTGCTTCCATCCTGTCCTACTCTTCGTGACCCCATGGACTGCAGTCCACCAGGCTCCTCCGTCCATGGGATTTTCCAGGCAAGGACACTGGAGTGGGTTGCCATTTGTCAAATATCAAGTTTATATTTTTAAGCTCTCCATTGTGTTCCTCTGCTTTGTCTGTCTGCCTACACTAACGCTATACTATCGTTACCATAGATTTTCAGTGAAGTTATACTACCACTATATTTTCTCTACCCTTGTTGTATTAGGAACACTTTATCTTATGGGGAATTGCCGAGTGATTAGTGTGACTTCCTTAAGAGTAGTAAGTTTTTTTACTTAATGACACTTGTTTTCTCACAAAATGGAAAAAATATTGATTACATCATGAGTGTCAGAGAGTCTTCAAATCCATATCAAGCAGCTAGGTTGTTTACTTAAATCCTTTTCACATGGATTTTTCAAGGTTGGGGTTTCTTCCACACCCTTTCTTCTGGCCCCACAACACAGGTACCAGGAATATGGATGCGCTTTATCAGATCCCCTAGGGCAGTCAGTCCTCTGTATCTGTGGATACCGAGGCCAATTGCACTACACCATTTTATATAAGGGACTTGAGCACCACCAAGTTTTAGTACCCACAGGGGCTCCTGGAACCAATACCCCATGGCTATCAAGTGAAGACTATAATTGCATGGAATTGGTTGATTATCTTACCTATTAGCCTCATTTTTGGGGTCTTGTCTCTACTCTTTCTTTGATCTGCTTTGGATAAAAGTCTTAGTATGTATTAGTAGTAGTGAAGTTGCTCAGTCGTGTCCAACTCTTTGTGACCCCATGGACTGTAGTCTACCAGGCTCCTCCATCCATGGAATTTTCCAGGCAAGAGTACTGGAGTGGGGTGCCATTTCCTTCTCCAGGGGATCTTCCCAACCAAGGGATCGAACCCATGTCTCCCACATTACAGACAGACGTTTTACCGTCTGAGCTACCAGGGAAGCCCTTAGTATGTGTTATTCCCTACAAACTGAATTCCTCTAAGTTTGGGGCTTCCAGACTGAAACTGCCATGTTACTGCAGATACTTTTGTCCAAATGTTAATCTCTTTGCTAGGATGCTCCACTTCTCTCCCAGTGTATCTTCTTCCCTGTTCAGTTCAGTTCAGTTCAGTTGCTCAGTCGTGTCCGACTCTTTGCGACCCCATGAATCGCAGCACTCCAGGCCTCCCTGTCCATCGCCAACTCCCGGAGTTCACTCAGACTCACGTCCATTGAGTCGGTGATGCCATCCAGCCATCTCATCCTCTGTCGTCCCCTTCTCCTCCTGCCCCCAATCCCTCCCAGCATCAGAGTCTTTTCCAATGAGTCAACTCTTCGAATCAGGTGGCCAAAGTACTGGAGTTTCAGCTTTAGCATCATTGCTTCCAAAGAAATCCCAGGGCTGATCTCCTTCAGAATGGACTGGTTGGATCTCCTTGCAGTCCAAGGGACTCTCAAGAGTCTTCTCCAACACCACAGTTCAAAAGCATCAACTCTTGGGCGCTCAGCCTTCTTCACAGTTCAACTCTCACATCCATACATAACCACAGGAAAAACCATAGCCTTGACTAGATGGACCTTTGTTGGTAAAGTAATGTCTCTGCTTTTGAATATGTTATCTAGGTTGGTCATAACTTTCCTTCCAAGGAGTAAGCGTCTTTTAATTTCATGGCTGCAATCACCATCTGCAGTGATTTTGGAGCCCCAAAAAATAAAGTCTGACCCTGTTTCCACTGTTTCCCCATCTATTTGCCATGAAGGGATGGGACCAGATGCCATGATCTTCGTTTTCTGAATGTTGAGCTTTAAGCCAACTTTTTCACTCTCCACTTTCACTTTCATCAAGAGGCTTTTGAGTTCCTCTTCACTTTCTGCCATAAGGGTGCTGTCATCTGCATATCTGAGGTTATTGAGATTTCTCCCAGCAGTCTTGATTCCAGCTTGTGTTTCTTCCAGTCCAGCATTTCTCATGATGTACTCTGCATATAAGTTAAATAATCAGGGTAACAATATACAGCCTTGACGTACTCCTTTTCCTATTTGGAACCAATTTGTTGTTCCATGTCCAGTTCTAACTCTTGCTTCCTGACCTGCATACAGATTTCTCAAGAGGCAGGTCAGGTGGTCTGGTATTCTCATCTCTTTCAGAATTTTCCACAGTTTATTGTGATCCACACAGTCACTCTACTTGCCTGGAGCAAGCAAGAAGTGGAAATGAAATTTACAACCACAGTGTAAGAAGGAGAATGTTGTTGTTTAGTTACTAAGTCGTGTCCGACTCTTTTGCGACCCCATGGGCTGCAGCCTGCCAGGCTCCTCTGTCCATGGGATTTTCCAGGCAAGAATACTGGAGTGGGCTGCCATTTCATTCTCCAGGGGGTCTTCTCAACCCAGGGATCAAGCCCACGTCTCTGGCATTGGCAGGTGGATTCTTTACCACTGAGCCACTGGGGAAGCCCAAGAAGGAGAATGGAGCATGGTAAACAAGAACATTTTTGCTTTGTTGAATATTTCTATAGGTTTGAATATGCAAAAGTGGGTCCAGACCTTAGCTTGAAAGTAGACCCCAGCCAGAACTGTGTGCTCTGCATAAGGAATAAAGAATTTGCATCGGAGGCTGCAGCCAGGAAGGAGAGGATGCTGAGGAAATAGCACCTGGGGGAAAGGAAGAGAAACAAGCTAGCTAGTGTGTGGCTGAGCCCTTATATGGATGAAAAGCTAATAGAACAATTCCTGGGAAAAGAACTTCAAAGAAGAATCAAGTTTTCAAGTGGTAGGAGTTCATTTTTTAAAAAATTTATTTTATATTGGACTGAAGTGACTTAGCAGCAGCATAGCTGATTAACAATGTTGTAATAATTTCAGGTGGACAGTAGGAGTTCATTTTTGAGCTGTAAATACTCATATTCCATTTGTCACCCTCAATTTGCACTGAATTCTGATAAAAACAAAAATATCTCATGTTAACAGATATATACACATCTGTGTGTATTGAGGGGGAGAGGGAAGTGGTAGTGTTATTAGTATGTATCAACTATGAAAGGGAATGAAATTCACAGATGGATTTGCCTGGTGCAGAACATGACAACTTGAGTAAGAAATAGTGAAACAATCTATTAACTGACCGGTGTCCAGTGGAAGCAGGAACTCAGAACCAGAGGGCATCACAGTGACAAGGGGAAGGAGGAAGAAGCAAAAGAGAAGGAGAAAGGAAGATGAAGGAGGGAAATAATGGTCATTTGTAAAGTGTGCCAAGATTTGTCCAAATGCTTTGCTTTTCACAGATGAGGGTGACCACGAGAATGTAATACCCAGCACTTGCCTCTTCTCTCCCAGAGATTGCCAGCAGTCTCAGAGAGGGATTGGACTTCCCACAGTAAGCAGACCAATCCTGTCTATTAAATATAGAAGGCCTCAGTTAACATCTGAGTGGCTTTTAACTAAGCATTAGCCCTTACTTCCTCCCAAACATACTCCAAGGGAGCTTGAAGGCCTGGTACTGTGATCGATCACAACTATCTTCTGGCTTCAGGCCCTAAAAGCATCCCCAAATTCATCCTTAGAACAAACCTTGTTGTAATTTCCAGTGTATCATAATGACTGTGAATATTTTTAAAGGAAAAATACTTTATTAAAAAATAGAAAAAGCCAAAAAAAGAAAAAGCTTGTGAGTTGATCTGTTCTTTTTGTTGAGCTTGATCTTATATCATCTCTCAGTTGACTTTGATTTAGGCCAGCAACCTTCTGCTTTCTCTTAATCTCACTCTGGGGTACCTGAGCTGGTACCCTAGCTTCCACTACTAACGGTCATTCCTGGTCGAGTCAAGTTGGAGGTCATCAGGGCCCAGACTCTGGGAACTTCCATAATGGATGAGAGTCTCTTTCATAATCACCCTTGGTCTCAGTGAATCTCTCCTCAGCTCTTGGCTGCCCTCTTCTGGGACAGGTCCCTCAGCCACTGCTGTGGGCCAGAAAGCCCCTTTCTCCCAACTTCCCTCTGTCCTGGGACAGGTAGGATAATCACAACCGTGTATTTGGACTCTTGTGCTGCCATAGGATCTAACAATGCTATCTTACCTGTATATTCACCTCTTAAATGTTGTAGCTATTTTACCAACAAAGAAGATTTTATGGAAGAAAAAAAGAAACGCTGAGTCCTCTAAAATAATAAACCATTGTGTGTGTGTGTGTGTGTGTGTGTGAACGTGCTCAGTCGTGTCCGGCTCTTTGTGTCCCATGGACTGTAACCTGCTAGGCTCGTCTGTCCGTGGGATTTTCTCAGAAAGAATACAGGAGAGGGTAGCCATTTCCTCCTCCAGGGAATCTTCCCAACCCAGTGATCAAACCTGTGTCTCCTGCATTGGCAGGCAGATTCTTTACCACTGAGCCACCTGGGAATCTCAATAAACATTAAGTGAATTCAATAAAAACAGATAACATTATCTGGTACTATCTGTTATCTCTTCTAAAAAATGTCACTTGTAGGTTGCACATCATCACCATTGATAAATATCTGAACGTTTTAAATAAAATAATTTCTTGTATTATTCTGGAATGGCTAATATTTTAAGATTAAATTGAAATATGAAGAGTAGGAGAATATGCTCGATGTTTTTAAAGTTCTCAGTTGAGTGGGAATTTTAGAAATATTTGTTCCTAAAGTTAGTTGGCAGTATGAATTATCTAAGAACACATGAAATACACATGCTCCCTCCATACGCACAAACACACTCACACACACAAGTGCATCTTTTCTACATATACACAATGGATTATTACTCAACTATAAAAAAGAATGCATTTGAGTCAGTTCTGATGAGGTGGATGAAACTGGAGCCTATTATACACAGTGAAATAAGCAGAAAGAAAAACACCAGTACAGTATATTAATGCATATAAATGGAATTTAGAAAGATGGTAACAATGACCTTATATGCAAGACAGCAAAAGAGACACAGATGTAAAGAACAGACTTTTGGACTCTGTGGGAGAAGGTGAGGGTGGGATGATTTGAGGAATAGCTTTGAAACATGTATATTACCATATGTGAAATAGAATGAGCGGTGCGAGTTCGATGCATGAAACAGGGCATTCAAAGCCGGTGCACTGGGACAACCCAGAGGGATGGGGTGGGGAGGGAGGTGGGAGGGGGGTTCGGGACGGGGGTATACATGTGCACCCCTGGCTGATTAATGTCAATGTATGGCAAAAACCACCACAATATTGTAAAGTAATTAGCCTCCAATTAAAGTAAATAACTTTTTTAAAAGAAGAATTAAATTGCTTAGGACCCTCAGATTTTCAAATCCTTCTCTTCTTAGCCATGTACATAGTTTGCTCCTAAATTAAGACCTTTCCTCTCAATTATATGGAAATGATTACGAAGCTGGGGAAGCAAGGAGGCAAAACAAAAGGAAAAATGAAAAGAATTTTCATACGTTGCTAGAGTATTTAAAAGTGTTAAATTTTTATTTATTTATTTACTTTTGGGTATGCTGGGTCTTCATTGCTTTGAGAGGGAGGGCTTGCTCTAGTTGCAGCAAGTGGGGGCTACTCTCTGGTTGTGGTGCTTGGGCTTCTCATTTTGGTGGCTTCTCTTGTGGTGGATCATCCAGTACTTTTGCCTGGAAAATCCCATGGACGGAGGAGCCTGGTGGGTTGCAGTCCATGGGGTCGCAAAGAGTCAGACATGACTGAGTGACTTCCCTTTCACTTTTCACTTTCATGCATTGGATAAGGAAATGGCAACCCACTCCAGTGTTCTTGCCTGGAGAATCCCAGGGACGGGGGAGCCTGGTGGGCTGCCGTCTATGGGGTCACACAGAGTCGGACACGACTGAAGTGACTTAGCAGCAGCAGCTTGTGGTGGATCATGGGCTCTAGGCACATGAACTTCAGTAGTTGTAATGCATGGGCTCTAGAGCTTGGACTCAGTGGTTGTGGCCCAAGGGCTTAGTTGCTCTGTGGCATGTGGAATATTCCTGTACCAGGGATCAAACCTATATCCCCTACGCTGGCATGCTGTTTACCACTGGACCACCAGGGAAGTCCAAGAGTGCAAAATTATATAACTACTTAGGCAAAGTGAAGTGAAGCCTCTCAGTTGTGTCCGACTCTTTGCGACCCCGTGGACTGTAGCCCGCCAGGCTCCTCTGTCCATGGGATTCTCCAGGCAAGAATACTGGAGTGGGTTACCATTTCCTTCTCCAGGGGATCTTCTTGACCCAGGGATTGAACCCGGGTCTCCTGCATTGGAGGCAGACGCTTTAACCTCTGAGCCACCAGGGAAGCCCACTTGCAATTTCTACTCAAGTACAATATATGCCACTCTATGACACGCCCGAGGCCAGGGGCGGCGGCCAGGAGGAGCTACCCCACTCCCAAGATCAGGGCCGGAGGCCGGGAGGACCAACCCCACGTCCAAGGACCAGTGGCTGCACGGGCACAGGAGGGCCTAGAGGAGCTAATCCACTTTGAAGGTCAGGAAGGGTGGCAGTGAGGAGATACCCCTCGTCCAAGGCAAGGAGCAGCAGCTGCACTTTGCTGGAGCAGCCGTTAGGAGATACCCCATGCCCAAGTAAAAGAAACCCAAGTGAGATGGTAGGTGTTGCAAGAGGGCATCAGAGGGCAGACACACTGAAACCACACTCACAGGAAACTAGTCAATCTAATCACACTAGGACCACAGCCTTGTCTAACTCCATGAAACTAAGCCATGCCCGTGGGGCAACCCAAGATGGGTGGGTCATGGTGGAGAGATCTGACAGAATGTGGTCCACTGGAGAAGGGAATGGCAAACCACTTAAGTATTCTTGCCTTGAGAACCCCATGAACAGTATGAAAAGGCAAAATGATAGGATACTGAAAGAGGAACTCCCCAGGTCAGTAGGTGCCCAATATGCTACTGGAGAACAGCAGAGAAATAACTCCAGAAAGAATGAAGGGATGGAGCCAAAGCAAAAACAATACCCAGCTGTGGATGTGACTGGTGATAGAAGCAAGGTCCGATGCTGTAAAGAGCAATATTGCATAGGAACTTGGAATGTCAGGTCCATGAATCAAGGCAAATTGGATGTGGTCAAACAAGAGATGACAAGAGTGAATGTCGACATTCTAGGAATCAGCGAACTCAAATGCACTGGAATGGGTGAATTTACCTCAGATGACCATTATATCTACTACTGCAGGCAGGAAACCCTCAGAAGAAATGGAGTAGCCATCATGGTCAACAAAAGAGTCCGTAATGCAGTACTTGGATGCAATTTCAAAAATGACACAATGATCTCTGTTCATTTCCAAGGCAAACCATTCAATATCACAGTAATCCAAGTCTATGCCCCAACCAGTAATGCTGAAGAAGCTGAAGTTGAACGGTTCTATGAAGACCTACAAGACCTTTAGAACTAACACCCAAAAAAGATGTCCTTTTCATTATAGGGGACTGGAATGCAAAAGTAGGAAGTCAAGAAACACCTGGAGTAGCAGGCAAATTTGGCCTTGGAATACAGAATGAAGCAGGGCAAAGACTAATAGAATTTTGCCAAGAAAATGCACTGGTCATAGCAAACACCCTCTTCCAACAACACAAGAGAAGCCTCTACACATGGACATCTCCAGATGGTCAACACTGAAATCAGATTGATTATATTCTTTGCAGCCAAAGATGGAGAAGCTCTATACAGTCAACAAAAACAAGACCGGGAGCTGACTGTGACTCAGATCATGAACTCCTTATTGCCAAATTCAGACTTAAATTGAAGAAAGTAGGGAAAACCACTAGACCATTCAGGTATGACCTAAATCAAATCCCTTATGATTATACAGCGGAAGTGAGAAATAGATTTAAGGGCCTAGATCTGATAGATAGAGTGCCTGATGAACTATGGACTGAGGTTTGTGACATTGTACAGGAGACAGGGATCAAGACCATCCCCATGGAAAAGAAATGCAAAAAAGCAAAATGGCTGTCTGGGGAAGCCTTACAAATAGCTGTGAAAAAAAGAGAAGCAAAAAGCAAAGGAGAACAGGAAAGATATAAGCATCTGAATGTAGAGTTCCAAAGAAGAGATAAGAAAGCCTTCCTCAGCAATCAATGCAAAGAAATAGAGGAAAACAACAGAATGGGAAAGACTAGAGATCTCTTCAAGAAAATTAGAGATACCAAGGGAACATTTCATGCAAAGATGAGCTTGATAAAGGACAGAAATTGTATGAACCTAACAGAAGCAGACGATATTAGGAAGAGATGGCAAGAATACACAGGAGAACTGTACAAAAAAGATCTTCACAACCCAGATAATCACGATGATGTGATCACTGACCCAGAGCCAGACATCATGGAATGTGAAGTCAAGTGGGCCTTACAAAGCGTCACTATGAACAAAGCTAGTGGAGGTGATGGAATTCCAGTTGAGCTATTCCAAATCCTGAAAGATGATGCTGTAAAAGTGCTGCACACACTATGCCAGCAAATTTGGAAAACTCAGCAGTGACCACAGGACTGGAAAAGGTCAGTTTTCATTCCAATCCCAAGGAAAGGCAATGCCAAAGAATGCTCAAACTACCGCACAACTGCACTCATCTCACATGCTAGTAAAGTAATGCTCAAAATTCTCCAAGCCAGGCTTCAGCAATATGTGAACCGTGAACTTCCTGATGTTCAAGCTGGTTTCAGAAAAGGCAGAGGAACCAGAGATCAAATTGCGAACATCCGCTGGATCATAGAAAAAGCAAGAGAGTTCCAGAAAAACATCTATTTCTGCTTTCTTGACTATGCCAAAGCCTTTGACTGTGTGGATCACAATAAACTGTGGAAAATTCTGAAAGAGATGGGAATACCAGACCACCTGACCTGCCTCTTGAGAAATCTATATGCAGGTCAGCAAGCAAGAGTTAGAACTGGACATGGAACAACAGACTGGTTCCAAATAGGAAAAGGAGTTCGTCAAGGCTGTATATTGTCATCCTGCTTATTTAACTTATATGCAGAGTACATCATGAGAAACTCTGGACTGGAAGAAGCACAAGCTGGAATCAAGATTGCCGGGAGAAATCTCAATAACCTCAGATATGCAGATGACACCACCCTTATGGCAGAAAGTGAAGAGGAACTCAAAAGCCTCTTGATGAAAGTGAAAGTGGAGAGTGAAAGAGTTGGCTTAAAGCTCAACATTCAGAAAACGAAGATCATGGCATCTGGTCCCACCACTTCATGGGAAATAGATGGGGAAACAGTGGAAACAGGGTCAGACTTTATTTTTGGGGGCTTCAAAATCACTGCAGATGGTGACTGCAGCCATGAAATTAAAAGACGGTTACTCCTTGGAAGGAAAGTTATGTCCAACCTAGATACCATATTGAAAAGCAGAGACATTCCTTTGCCAACAAAGGTCCGTCTAGTCAAGGCTATGGTTTTTCCTGTGGTCATGTATGGATGTGAGAGTTGGACTGTGAAGAAGGCTGAGTGCTGAAGAATTGATGCTTTTGAACTGTAGTGTTGGAGAAGACTCTTGAGAGTCCCTTGGACTGCAAGGAGATCCAACCAGTCCATTCTGAAGGAGATCAGCCCTGGGATTTCTTTGGAAGGAATGATGCTAAAGCTGAAACTCCAGTACTTTGGCCACCTCATGCAAAGAGTTGACTCATTGGAAAAGACTCTGATGCTGGGAGGGATTGGGGGCAGGAGGAGAAGGGGATTACAGAGGATGAGATGGCTGGATGGCATCACTGACTCGATGGACGTGAGTCTGAGTGAACTCCGGGAGTTGGTAATGGACAGGGAGGCCTGGCGTGCTGTGATTCACAGGGTCGCAAAGAGTCGGACACGACTGAGAGACTGAACTGAACTGATGACACAGTATTTCCCTCTTATGTATTTACCCAAGAGAAATGGAAAGGAATATCCACACAAAGATTTTTACACAGATGTTCATAGCAGCTTAATTTACAGTAGTTCTAACCTAGTTCAGTTTAGTCGCTCAGTCGTGTCCGACTCTTTGCCACCCCATGAATCACAGCACGCCAGGCCTCCCTGTCCATTACCAACTCCCGGAGTTCACTCAGACTCACGTCCATCGAGTCAGTGATGCCATCCAGCCATCTCATCCTCTGTAATCCCCTTCTCCTCCTGCCCCCAATCCCTCCCAGCATCAGAGTCTTTTCCAATGAGTCAACTCTTTGCATGAGGTGGCCAAAGTACTGGAGTTTCAGCTTTAGCATCATTCCTTCCAAAGAAATCCCAGGGCTGATCTCCTTCAGAATGGACTGGTTGGATCTCCTTGCAGTCCAAGGGACTCTCAAGAGTCTTCTCCAACACTACAGTTCAAAAGCATCAATTCTTCAGCACTCAGCCTTCTTCACAGTCCAACTCTCACATCCATACATGACCACAGGAAAAACCATAGCCTTGACTAGACGGACCTTTGTTGGCAAAGGAATGTCTCTGCTTTTCAATATGGTATCTAGGTTGGACATAACTTTCCTTCCAAGGAGTAACCGTCTTTTAATTTCATGGCTGCAGTCACCATCTGCAGTGATTTTGAAGCCCCCAAAAATAAAGTCTGACCCTGTTTCCACTGTTTCCCCATCTATTTCCCATGAAGTGGTGGGACCAGATGCCATGATCTTCGTTTTCTGAATGTTGAGCTTTAAGCCAACTCTTTCACTCTCCACTTTCACTTTCATCAAGAGGCTTTTGAGTTCCTCTTCACTTTCTGCATATCTGAGGTTATTGAGATTTCTCCCGGCAATCTTGATTCCAGCTTGTGCTTCTTCCAGTCCAGAGTTTCTCATGATGTACTCTGCATATAAGTTAAATAAGCAGGGTGACAATATACAGCCTTGACGAACTCCTTTTCCTATTTGGAACCAGTCTGTTGTTCCATGTCCAGTTCTAACTCTTGCTTGCTGACCTGCATACAGATTTCTCAAGAGGCAGATCAGGTGGTCTGGTATTCCCATCTCTTTCAGAATTTTCCACAGTTTATTGTGATCCACACAGTCAAAGGCTTTGGCATAGTCAAGAAAGCAGAAATAGATGTTTTTCTGGAACTCTCTTGCTTTTTCCATGATCCAGCGGATGTTGGCAATTTGATCTCTGGTTCTCTGCCTTTTCTGAAACCAGCTTGAACATCAGGAAGTTCACGGTTCACATATTGCTAAAGCCTGGCTTGGAGAATTTTGAGAAACAACCCAAACGTCCATTAACACTGAAATGGATGAACAATTTCTACCTGCAACATCATGGATGAATCTCAAAAAACATTATGCAGAGTAGACACAAATGAATATACACTATCAGACTCTGTTTTCTCTTTTTCCTTTTTTAAAATTATTTTCTTGCTGTTGTTGTTTTTAATTACTTTTTGTTTCTTTTGTTTTCGTGAAGTTCTAGAAAAGCCAAATAGCTAAAGAACACAAACTTTGGAGAGTGATTGGTGGTTACTGACTGTTAATGGGTACAAGAGAATTTGCTAGGGTGATGGAAACTTTCCATATTGTACCTATACATACATAGTTGGATATATAGGTAAAAAGTCAGTGAACTGTACACTTAAGATCTGTGTTTTGTACTAAAAGTCAATTATATTTCAATTTAAACTAGAGAAATGGAATATATAAAGAAACCGAAATTAGAAAATCAAACAGTGACAGGAGTTAAGGGAGAGAGTTGCCAGTTAGCGATATCTAAATTTTTGACCCATAAGTCTATTAAATATTCTATCCCATATTGAAGTAAAATGATTTTAAAAATTTATTTTGATTCCAAATGATGTCGCCAATATCACAGTAATTTCCCAGGCTCTTCCTTTTGCTCAGGACCCGGTCAATGTCCTGAGAAGGCTGAATCTGGGCTCTGGAATGAGAGTGGGCTTCCTGGACATACAGCCTATACAGTGGCACAGGTCAATGAGCTCCCAAAGAGTTTAATGCTCTGCTGTCACAGTCTTGAAATTCTTAAAAATTTTATCTTTGAACTAGTGTTTTGCAAGAGAAATTTTGAGACGATGAAGCCTGTGCATCAACAGAAGAGATATGTACAATAGATGTATCTGCTACTTATTGCTGTTCTGTTTGCCCATACAATTTGTGAGGCCCATGGTCACAAAATTTCCGTGGGTTCACAATGTGTGAAAGTTCCATAAGACTCAAACCAAGGGCAAGATAGCATACTGCATCTATGACTGAGTAAGGAATGAAGCCCCCAGAGGCCAGGTTATCTGCTTGAACTGGAACTAGTTTCCAAAACAGGAAAAAAAAAAAAAAGGCAGTGGTGTTCTAAGAGACAATAATCCTTGTATTGTGGTGGTGGTTTAGTCACTAAGTCATGTCTGATTCTTTGCAACCCCATGGACTGTAGCCTGCCAGGTTCTTCTGTCCATGGGATTTCCCAGGCAAGAATACTGGAGTGGGTTGTCATTTCCTTCTCCAGGGGATCTTCCCAACCCAGGGATCGAACCCATGTCTCCTGCATTGTAGGTGGCTTCTTTACCAACTGAGCCACCTGAGAAGCCCAATTTCTTGCATAGCCAAGTGAAAATGGTGGCATAAAAGGAAAAGGAAATATAAGGCAACTCATGTTTTCTTTTTCTTTCCTTCTTAGTCATTCCTTATTTATCAGAAAGCTGAAGGTAGAATGTGTTGATAGACTGTATGCAAATCAAGAAGTGAAATAAGAGACTTTGCTGGTAGTCCAGTGGTTAAGACATCATGCTGCCAATGCAAGGGGTGCAGGTTCAATCCTTGGTTCAGAAACTAAGATCCCACATGCTGAGGGACATAGCCAGAAGACCAAAATCACAATAACAAAAAAATAAAGAAGTTAAATAATTGTGCAGCCAATCTAGTTCTAAGACATTTCTATCATTCCAAAAGAACCTGTGTACTCAGAGAAGTAGTCATTTAGTAATGACCTCTCCCTTCAGATTCCGCTGTCATTCTGGCTTTTTATGTTCTATAAGATAAAGTTTTATTTTGTTTATAACCAGAAAAAAAAAAAAAATCAGCAGCACAAAGAGTGGAGGTCATGCTGAAAGCCCACCTGGCAGATTTGAGCCTGTCAGATAAGTGTGTCATCTCATGCTTCCATTCTGTAACTGTTACTCATTTTATATTACTTGGTAAATTATTAATATAAATGTTATAGATGAACTTAAGATTATGGAAACATGAGTATTATGCTTTTGTCTGCACTATTCTGTACTTTTACCATCTCAAAGTTAAAAATGAAAACACACAATACCTGTTTATTGTTTGAAATCTGGAAGATACAAAATAGCAAAATAATTACTCATAATTTAACCACCTGGAGGTTACTCTTAAATGTCAGTACCCATTTCTTCAGTTCAGTTCAGTCACTCACTCGTGTCCGACTCTTTGCGACCCCATGATTAGCAGCACGCCAGGGCTCCCTGTCCATCACCAACTCCTGGAGTTCATCCAGACTCACATCCATCGAGTCAGTGATGCCATCCAGCCATCTCATCCTCTGTAATCCCCTTCTCCTCCTGCCCCCAATCCCTCCCAGCATCAGAGTCTTTTCCAATGAGTCAACTCTTTGCATGAGGTGGCCAAAGTACTGGAGTTTCAGCTTTAGCATCATTCCTTCCAAAGAAATCCCAGGGCCGATCTCCTTCAGAATGGACTGGTTGGCTCTCCTTGCAGTCCAAGGGACTCTCAAGAGTCTTCTCCAACACCACAGTTCAAAGGCATCAATTCTTCAGTGCTCAGCCTTCTTCACAGTCCAACTCTCACATCTATACATGACCACAGGAAAAACCATAGCCTTGACTGGACGAACCTTTGTTGGCAAAGGAATGTCTCTGCTTTTGAATATGCTATCTAGGTTGATCATAACTTTCCTTCCAAGGAGTAAGCGTCTTTTAATTTCATGGCTGCAATCACCATCTGCAGTGGTTTTGGAGCCCCCAAAAATAAAGTCTGACACTGTTTCCACTGTTTCCCCATCTATTTCCCATGAAGTGATGGGACCAGATGCCATGATCTTCGTTTTCTGAATGTTGAGCTTTAAGCCAACTTTTTCACTCTCCACTTTCACTTTCATCAAGAGGCTTTTGAGTTCCTCTTCACTTTCTGCCATAAGGGTGGTGTCATCTGCATATCTGAGGTTATTGAGATTTCTCCCAGCAGTCTTGATTCCAGCTTGTGTTTCTTCCAGTCCAGAGTTTCTCATGATGTACTCTGCATATAAGTTAAATAAGCAGGATGACAATATACAGCCTTGACGTACTCCTTTTCCTATTTGGAACCAGTCTGTTGTTCCATGTCCAGTTCTAACTCTTGCTTGCTGACCTGCACACAAATTTCTCAAGAGGTAGATCAGGTGGTCTGGTATTCTCATCTCTTTCAGAATTTTCCACAGTTTATTGTGATCCACACAGTCAAAGGCTTTGGCATAGTCAATAAAGCAGAAATAGATGTTTTTCTGGAACTCTCTTGCTTTTTCCATGATCCAGCGGATGTTGGCAATTTGATCTCTGGTTCCTCTGCCTTTTCTAAAACTAGCTTGAACATCAGGAAGTTCATGGTTCACATATTGCTGAAGCCTGGCTTGGAGAATTTTGAGCATTACTTTACTAGCATGTGAGATGAGTGCAATTGTGCAGTAGTTTGAGCATTCTTTGGCATTGCCTTTCTTTGGGATTGGAATGAAAACTGACCTTTTCCAGTCCTGTGGCCACTTACAACAACACAAGAGAAGACTCTACACATGGACATCACCAGATGGTCCACACTGAAATCAGATTGATTATATTCTTTGCAGCCAAAGATGGAGAAGCTCTATTCAGTCAGCAAAAACAAGACCAGGAGCCGACTGTGGCTCAGATCATGAACTCCTTATTGCCAAATTCAGACTTAAATTGAAGAAAGTAGGGAAAACCACTAGACCATACAGGTATGACCTAAATCAAATCCCTTATGATTATACAGCCGAAGTGAGAAATAGATTTAAGGGCCTAGATCTGATAGAGTGCCTGATGAACTGTGGAATGAGGTTTGTGACATTGTACAGGAGACAGGGATCAAGACCATCCCCATGGAAAAGAAATGCAAAAAAGCAAAATGGCTGTCTGGGGAGGCCTTACAAATAGCTGTGAAAAGAAGAGAAGCAAAAAGCAAAGGAGAAAAGGAAAGATATAAGCATTTGAATGCAGAGTTCCAAAGAATAGCAAGAAGAGATAAGAAAGCCTTCCTCAGCAATCAATGCAAAGAAATAGAGGAAAATAACAGAATGGGAAAGACTAGAGATCTCTTCAAGAAAATTAGAGATACCAAGGGAACATTTCATGCAAAGATGGGCTCAATAAAGGACAGAAATGGTGTGGACCTAACAGAAGCAGAAGATATTAAGAAGAGACGGCAAGAATACACAGAAGAACTTTACAAAAAAGATCTTCAGGACCCAGATAATCACAATGGTGTGATCACTGACCTAGAGCCAGACATCCTGGAATGTGAAGTCAAGTGGGCCTTAGAAAGCATCATTATGAACAAAGCTAGTGGAGGTGATGGAATTCCAGTTGAGCTATTTCAAATCCTAAAAAAAAAAACCATTTCTTAGTGAAGGGAAAATGGACCAACCATCTAAGCATTTTATGAAGGTTAAAGTGGTGGCATCTGAAAGCAAAATATCAATGACTAGTGAAGTCACTCAGTTGTGTCCGACTCTTTGCGACCCCATAGACTGTAGCCTACCAGGCTCCTCTGTCCATGGGATTTTCCAGGCAAGAGTACTGGAGTGGGTTGCCACTTCCTTCTCCAGGGGATCTTCCCAACACAGGGACCGAACCCGGGTCTCCCGCATTGTAAGCAGACGCTTTTACCCTCTGAGCCACCAGGGTAGTCCAAGAAGGAAAGTGAAAGGGAAGTCCCGTCTGACTCTTTGCAACCCCACAGGCTGTAGCCTACGGGCTTTTCCGTCCAAGGTATTTTCCAGGCAAGAGTACCGGAGTGGGTTGCCGTTTCCTTTTCCAGGGGGTCTTCACGACCCAGGGATCGAACCCAGGTCTCCCACATTGTAGGCAGGCGCTTTACCGTCTGAACCACCAGGGAAGGAGGTTTCAAATCGCACTTAACCAGCTAGCTGGAAGCAGAAGCTGCTGAAAGTTAAGCTCCTGAGGCAAATGCCCTCCAGCCCCACCCAGTCCTTGGGCACAGCAACACTGTCCTAAAACAGGGTAGGGACTGTGGCTTTTGGCTTTAAAATAGGACTCCATTTTCTCTCTCTCCAATTTCATCCACTGGAGACCAGACTCAGCTGGGTTGGCATCCTCCTGCTTGGCAGTAGAAACCTTCATTCAGCATTCCACCTTGTCCTCCATAACAGGGTGCCAGGATACATTCTACTGTAGAAAGCTGTTGCTTTGGCAGGTGAGAAAAGCAAGGAAATGGAAGGATTATACAACTTTATCTCGCTGAAGTAGGAACTGAGGTAGGAACTTTACCAAGAAACATTCAGCTGACGTTCAGCTGGAGTGGTGAATTGGTTAGAGGGTTTGGGGGTCAGGGCTGAGGAAGATGAGAGAAGCTGACGTGAGAAAATACGCTGCTCCAAGGGACCTGAAACGGAGACAAGTAAATCTGTAATAAGGTCAGTCAGCATGGTTCTGGGATTTTCTGCAGGAGAGTCCCCAAATACAGACAGAGAATCTTCTCAAAGCAAAATCACTAAAAAGGGAGGGTTGAGAACCTGGGTGACTTGGGGAGTTTTAGGCTTCCTCTGGTGGCTCAGATGGTAAAGTATCTGCCTGTAATGCAGGAGACCCAGGTTCGATCCCTGCGTTGTGACAATCCCTTAGAGAAGGGAATGGCTACACACTCCAGTATTCTTGCCCGGCAATCCCATGAAGAGAGGAGCCTGGTGGGCTACAGGTCATGGGTCAGACAAGACTGAGTGACCAAGCACACACAGAGCATCTAAAACATAATCAAGATTTGGCTTTCTGTATAGGATAATCAGATGTCAAGATCCTCTCAATTTTTCTAAAAGAAAAATACTACAAAGTGGTTTCTCTTTAATCCAGAAATTCCCCTTAAACTGGAAAGGTAGGAGGGAGGGGTAGGCAGGAACTGAAAAGGCCGGAGGGAGAAGTGGGACTAGATGACCTTCAAGGGCCCTCCCAGAACAACAGCACCCAAAGGCAGGATAGTCCCCTGAGGGTGAGCTGGAAATTTGTGTGAGTGTTTTTTGAGTGTTACAAAGATAGCATTTAGTAAAGCTAAATGTAATCAATGTCACTTCTTTTAAAAGATAAACACCAAATATTTCTTGCTTGACTTTAATGTACGTTGTTGAATTTTCTGGGATTGCAGCTACTGAATACACTGAAGGAAAATTATACCTCCTTTAATGCAGAACTTTACCAAGAAACATTCAGAACTTTTGAAATAATACCAGTAGTAACATGTCAGCTAATGTTATTTAAATCAAAATAATATACTTGTTTTAGTCTGCATTTATAGCTTTTGCAGTCAAAAATTCCACATACAGAAACTGTTAAGAAATTACTGAGCTATATAAAAAATTTTAAGTTTGGGCAAAAAATGCTTAGAATTGGGCAGCATCCAATCTAGCAGAGAGAAAGGAGCTCCGAGGAGCTGTACAACATGAAAGATTCATCCGTAGAAGGGTGGAGGAACAAGGAAGTTAGAGGAGGCCAAAAAAAAAAAGAAGCATTTTGTTATTGCAGGGTTACTTTCTTTCAGTTGATGGCAGGAGTCTGTCAAGCAGTTTACGCAACTGGTGCTGATCAGATGATTCTTGATTAACTAGTTTAAGATCCCATTTCTGGGAGAACAGAAACTGTAATTAGGTTTTGGTTTGGCAACATGGGCCTTGGCATAAATGATTCCATTTTGGGCCTGTTGTCTTATTTTTTAACACTACAGACATATGACGATTCCATTATGCATTCCAGTAAAACTGTGACTAAGCATTTACACATCCAACTGTGTGTTTTATTACAAATTACTTCCAGTTTTTTAAAGTAAAGGGGTGACAAAAACACTTATTATTTAAAAAGGGAGGAGGGTGTAGATATGTAGAGCTTAGACCCATTAGCCTAGGGTAAGATTTTTTTTTTTTACTTTGGGATCAATAGACCTTTAAGAGCATCATGAAAACCAGGAGACTTCTTATACATTTACATTTAAGCATAAACACTTGCATAAGCACCTTACCCTTTGTATATACAAATAGATTCATTCTAAAGGGACATTTGGAAGAGGAGGTACTGGATGAATGCGTGTGAATAGTTTATTAAACTATTAAAATTGGACCAGTGTAAACAGAAAACAACCCTTATTCCTTTGCAGCCTTATGTTTAAACTCTCCTCCTGCTGCGTGCTAGGTCATTTCAGTCGTGTCTGACTCTTTGCGACCCTATGGACTATAGCCCTTCAGGCTCCTCTGTCCAGGCAAGAATATTAGAGTGGGTTGCCATGCCCTCCTCCAAAGGATCTTCCCGACCCAGGGATCTAATCCACCTCTCTTAAGTCTCTGGCACTGGCAGGCAGTTTCTTTACTAGCACCACCTGGGAAGTCCCTTAAACTCTCTAGAATGGCCCTTGTCTGTCTCAGCACAAAATCTTGGGCAGTATTTTCATTGTCACTTTCACATGAGTTTTGATGAAGTTTCTCTTCTTGACTACATTTCAGCCAGGCACTTCTGAGCCCTCTCTTGAGTAGGCCTCAACCTTGGCCTGCAAAGATTAGAACAAGCACAAACATAGTTTCTAACAGCTCAAGGCCACATCCCTAGGATGAGTCTCACTCCCTTAAAGTGCCTCCCTAGAAAACTCCATGCTGCCAAAAGAATTGACTGTTGCAGCCAACACCTGAAGATAGAGCCTTGCCTCCCTCTCTGTGGGAGAAGAGACTTTGATAAGGGCCAACTAACACACACAGATGGGTTTCACAGGCGCCACCCCACCCTTCTAGCTTTTTATAATTTTTCACTTCCCTGACTCTGCTAAGGCCCTCCCCTCTCCCTATTCCATTTTCTCCCCTTTAACTGCCCAGCCACCTCTGCACAAATTCCACTAAAAGTTGGGTTCAGTTTACGCTGGAATCTTCTCCCTATGGCAATGCTAAGTCACTTCAGTCGTGTCCGACTCTGTGCAACCCCATAGACGGTAGCCCACCAGGCTCCCCCGTCCCTGGGATTCTCCAAGCAAGAACACTGGAGTGGGTTGCCATTTCCTTCTCCAATGCAGGAAAGTGAAAAGTGAAAGTGAAGTCGCTCAGTCGTGTCCGACTCTTAGCGACCCCGTGGACTGCAGCCTACCAGGCTCCTCTGCCCATGGGATTTTCCAGGCAAGAGTACCGGAGTGGGGTAAAATTGCCTTCTCCGCCTATGCAATAGTGTAATACTAATTAAAATTTGTCCTTACCACTTTAGCTAGCATCTGCCTTTGTTTTTCTTTGATAGTTTTTAGGATTCAGGCAACCGACCTTTTTGCTGAAGTCACCGCACCCTTTCGGGTGATCATCTTGGGCCAAGTCCAGCTCCCTTCCCTACGTCTACATCTGTTTTTTGGGTCACTTATGCACTCCCTAACCCACCAAACTTCAGGTTCAGGCCATTCCCAACAGAGTTCTCTTGCTTAACTCTGTTGTCAGAAAAGCAGCTCACCACAACATTGAGACCCTCAGGTCTGAGTCAAGTGTCCTGTCTTCCAAGCTTCCTTCTTGGTTGGTTTCAGAATGGCCTAAGCACCCTCCTGGGATTAGGAGAACATCAACACAATGATACAGTGGACTCTTGCTATTCATTTCTCTTTCCTTCCTACAATCAATTTTTTTTTTAACTCATCTGGTCTTTATTTCAACTTTTTTTTTCTATGTTTTATTGATATATAATTGATACAGGGTGCTCTGTAAGTTTCAGCTGTGCAGGATAATGATTTGAAATGAAAACGAATATCAGGAAATGATTACCACAGTAAGTTCAGTGGGCATCCATCATCTCATATAGAAACAAAATTAAAGAAATAGATATATTTATAGATGTATAGATATATTTTTACCTTGTGATGAGAATTCTCAAGATTTACTCTCTTATCAGCTTTTATATATAACATCCTTTACCAATCCCTGATGGATCAATGATCCTTTAATTTGGGTCCTTTGCCTGGAATTGTAAATGCCAATCAAAGGAAACGGAGTTTGGTATAGCAGAGCAGAAATTTTATTCATTGACCAAGGAATGGAGAAGAGAGAGTTCATGCTCTAAAAACACCTTCTTCCCCAGGAAATTTTAAGGGGTAGGAGGGAGACTTGTCATCAGGGCTCTAGGAAAGTGGTGGAGATAGATTTCCTTGAGCAGCCAGGGGCAGCTGGGGCTCACACAGTCTTCCACAATTCTTTGCACATGGTACAAATTGTGCCTAGCAGAGAACAAATCCCTCCTTGGGCAGAGATCTTAGCATGGTAATGAAGCAAAGGTAACTTTCGGATACCTCCAGGTCTCATCTGCTCAGGTATGGTTCTGTGATCAAATCAGAGCCAGCTGGTTCAGAGCAGTTGACCACAGCATTTCTCTTAAAGCATAGATGGAAAACATCTCTGTCAAATGCCAGGTGCTTTAGAAACAAACACGGGGATAAATTAACACAAGCATACTTTAGCTCTCAGGGGCTGGTATGGATGACAATGCAGCAGCGTTAATTATGTTTATCATGTTGCACATTACATCGCTAGGACTTATTTACCTTATAACTGGGCGTTTGTTCCTTTTAAGCACCTTCATCCAGTTCCCCCTCCCCCACCTCCTACCTCTGATAACCACAAATCTGACCTCTTCTTCTATGAGTCTATTTGTTTATTTGTTTTGAAATATAATTGACATACAACACTATTTAATCCCTGGTACACAACATAGTGATTCTGTATTTCTATACATTTCAGTATGATCACCATGACCTTTATACCATATGAGGACACAGTGAACCAGAAAACAGACTCTCAGCAGACAGTGAAACTTCTGGTATCTTGATCTTGGACTTAGCCTCTAGAACTTGAGTAATAAATTTCTGTGGCCTTCTGGGAAGGCCACCCAGGTGGGCTTCCCCTGTGGCTCAGCTGGTAAAGAATCCGCCTGCAATGCAGGAGACCTGGGTTCGATCCCTGGGTTGGGAAGATCCCCTGGAGAAGGGAAAGGCTACCCACTCCAGTATTCTGGCCTGGAGAATTCCATGGACTGTATAGTCCATGGGGTTGCAAAGAGTCGGACACGACTGAGCAACTTTCACTTTGACTACTTTCAGTTTATGGTATTTTGTTATAATGACCCAAACAAACTACCGGGATTTCAGTTTTTTTGTAATTGTTGAAACTTGCCTGTGATCTAATGCTAAATGCTGAGGATGAGTGTATTCAGTTGCTCAGCTGCAGCCCACTAGGCTCCTCTGTCTATGGAATTCTCCAGGCAAGAATACTGGAGTGGGCTGTTGTTTCCTTCTCCAGGGGATCCAGTGATCAAACTCACTTCTCTTGCGTCTCCTGTATTGGCAGGTAAATTCTTTACCAGCTGCACTCAATATGCCAGCAAATTTGGAAAACTCAGCAGTGGCCACAGGACTGGAAAAGGTCAGTTTTCATTCCAATCCCAAAGAAAGGCAATGCCAAAGAATGCTCAAACTACCACACAATTGCACTCATCTCACACACTAGTAAAGTAATGCTCAAAATTCTCCAAGCCAGGCTTCAGCAATATGTGAACCATGAACTTCCTGATGTTCAAGCTGGTTTTAGAAAAGGCAGAGGAACCAGAGACCAAATTGCCAACATCCGCTGGATCATGGAAAAAGCAAGAGAGTTCCAGAAAAACATCTATTTCTGCTTTATTGACTATGCCAAAGCCTTTGACTGTGTGGATCACAAGAAACTGTGGAAAATTCTGAAAGAGATGGGAATACCAGACCATCTGACCTGCCTCTTGAGAAATTTGTATGCAGGTCAGGAAGCAACAGTTAAAACTGGACATGGAACAACAGACTGGTTCCAAATAGGAAAAGGAGTTTGTCAAGGCTGTATGTTGTCACCCTGTTTATTTAACTTATATGCAGAGTACATCATGAGAAACTCTGGACTGGAAGAAACACAAGCTGGAATCAAGATTGCCGGGAGAAATCTCAATAACCTCAGATATGCAGATGACACCACCCTTATGGCAGAAAGTGAAGAGGAACTCAAAAGCCTCTTGATGAAAGTGAAAGTGGAGAGTGAAAAAGTTGGCTTAAAGCTCAACATTCAGAAAACGAAGATCATGGCATCTGGTCCCACCACTTCATGGGAAATAGATGGGGAAACAGTGGAAACAGTGTTAGACTTTATTTTTGGGGGCTCCAAAATCACTACAGATGGTGACTGCAGCCATGAAATTAAAAGACGCTTACTCCTTGGAAGGAAAGTTATGACCAACCTAGATAGCATATTCAAAAGCAGAGACATTCCTTTGCCAACAAAGGTTCGTCCAGTCAAGGCTATGGTTTTTCCTGTGGTCATGTATGGATGTGAGAGTTGGACTATAAAGAAAGCTGAGTGCCAAAGAATTGATGCTTTTGAACTGTGGTGTTGGGGAAGACTCTTGAGAGTCCCTTGGACTGCAAGGAGATCCAACCAGTCCATTCTGAAGGAGATCAGCCCTGGGATTTCTTTGGAAGGAATGATGCTAAAGCTGAAACTCCAGTACTTTGGCCACCTCATGCGAAGAGTTGACTCATTGGAAAAGACTCTGATGCTGGGAGGGATTGGGGGCAGGAGGAGAAGGGGACGACAGAGGATGAGATGGCTGGATGGCATCACTGACTCGATGGACGTGAGTCTCAGTGAACTCTGGGAGTTGGTGTTGGACAGGGAGGCCTGGCGTGCTGCAATTCATGGGGTCGCAAAGAGTCGGACACGACTGAGTGACTGATCTGATCTGAAGACACCTGGGAAGACCAGTTGATGATTTTTAGTGATGTTCAGTATATGCTTGAAAAGAATGTGTAATACTGCTTTTTTCAGTATTGCTACTGCTACTGCTAAGTCGCTTCAGTCGTGTCCGACTCTGTGCGACCCCAGAGACGGCAGCCCACCAGGCTCCCCCATACCTGGGATTCAACACTGGAGTGGGTTGCCATTTCCTTCTCCAATGCAGGAAAGTGAAAAGTGAAAGTGAAGTTGCTCAGTCCAAATTTATATATAAAGATGCATACACAAGTAATCTATTACATATAATAGATCACATAATTATGCATTGTAATACTAGATTATATTATTATACAATATATGTGTATAAAATGTTATATATTACATATAATATGCTAAAAATTATCACCATATTAAACTTAGTTAACATCTGTTACTATACACAGATATTACATAATTATCAACCGTATTTCCCACACTGTAAATTTCATACCGGAGACTTATTTTGTAAGTGGAAGTTTGCACCTCTTAATCTCCCTCACCTATTTCTCTCCTCTCCTCAATCCTGCCTACAATCAACCTTTGATTTTTATAAATATAGATGGTGTTATGGGTATCTTATTCCTTATTGCATCCTCAGCATTTAGCCTCTGCCTAGGTCGGAGTAGGCTTTATAGGACTTTGTTGTTTGTTTTTAATGGATGAATGATTATGGAATTGATAAATAATTTTTTTGCATGTAAGTTAAGGCAAAGAACAACAAAGAAAATTCTAAATAAGGTTATTTTTCTGTTTCAGTTTTCTTCTCTCTTATCCAGTTTATTTTCTTATTCCAGTTATGCTTTTCTCTCACTCTTTGAGTCACCAACTTTTTCCCCTTAAAGTGATTGCCTTCCTTCACCTATTCATTTTACAGTCCAGAAGTCTGGCTGAATTCATTCTTTACAGTAGAAAAGAATGCTAACTGTAGGGAGACTTCCTAGAGTCTTTCTCAGATGCCCTTTTCATTCTGTGGAAGTGAAAAGAGTGTCCGCCCTGGGTAATAGAGGAAAATTGGATAGGATAAATTGCTTCCTTTTCAATTTATTTTCCACAAAAGAAATCCTGCTTTAAAGGGAAACTTATTTATAGATAGGATAAGTGAATTTGATTCTTCTTTGGGTTAGCCACAGTGTTGACACAAAAGGGAGAAAAACACCGGAATTGTTACACTTACCCCATTGGTGGTTTCAGATGGCCAGTTCCTTTACCAGAAACTGAAGGTCTTTCACAACTGACTTTGGATATCACGGATGAAAGAAAACATTGCATAGTATCAGCCAGCCTACAGGACAAAGACCCTAAATTCATAGACACTCCTAAACTGAAAGTGACAGAAATGTAACACAAACTAGTAAAGCAATGAAGAAAATTTGTTTGCATTACTCTAAAACCCAGGGATGGTCATTATTTCAGGTAGGACTAGGTCTAAGGACTGAGAGGATGTTAGGGTTCTGACTATGTTTACCTGTAAGAGCCACATAGTAGGCAGGATGAGAATTCCAGAGTTTCTGCACTGGAAATTCCAGATTTGGCCTCCCTCCGTTTTTAGTAACCCTAATAGAGAATGTTTTCTTGATAGTTCCTGTAGAAAAGTCTCAGAGAAGGTTCTGATGAGTCTAGCTTGAGAAAGGTGCCTCAAATCAGCACTGTGGCCATGGAGATAGTATTCCAATTAGGCAGGGATAGGATCCAGCTTCATACCTGTAACTGAGAGGTGGGGAGGCTAATGGCTAAGGGGTGGGGTCAGTCCCAAATCGTATAACACAGAATGGGTCTCTTTCCGAACAGACATTCTAGAAGTTTTCAAAGGAAAGAAGTACTGGCCAGCCCCCACTCTTCCATCAATATTTTTCTTATGGGTCTCCACTTTAAACTTCTTTCAAGTTTGACACTTAAAAGATGGCAATTTCTTAAAGTATCCTGTTATTAATTACAATATTTAGTAAATTTTTATCAGAAATCATCTCTATTTCCAATCAAGATTACTCATGCTCTAATTTACTTTTTTGTTGGAATCTTGAGAGATGTCAAACTTTGACAACTTTGTTTTAGTGACTTTATGGCCTGGAAAGAGAGAAAATTAGGGAAAAAAAAGAAAAGACACAAATAAAACAGATGTAAAATAACTCCAAGAGTGCAGCAGCATAATTATTACTGAGAAAATTGGTAGCCTTAGTTATCATTGGAGTCAGCATGGGAGATTCTGAAATTAACTGGGATATAGCGCTTTTTATGGAAAGCTAACTGAGTTCTCATTGCTGTCCACTGGAGTTTGTGATCTGAGATTCAAACTCACAGTAAGTCCCAATCTGAATTGGGATTCCCATCTTCCACCTAATTTGTTTCTCTGCCTTGATTTCCTAACTCAGAAAATGCTACCAGCATCAACACAGATGACCAAATTAGAAGCTAGTTTTTACTTGCCCATCTTCTCAAACATTTAAACATAACATTTTCTGCATCCATCCTTGAATCTGTTCGAATCTTTCCCTGTCCATTCACCTACTCCACTCACTCAATTCCTCAAGAAATCTCGAGTCCACTGGGCCAGGTATATATCAAATGAATAACCATAAAAATAACTTTAATTTATAGTTACGATCAGTGCTATAAGGGTGAGTACAAGGGGAACAAGGAGCTCAGGGATGACTACCTAAGGAAGTGACATTTAAGTTGAAGCTTGAAAGCTTGTAAGAACTGGCAGAAAGTGGGAGATCACCTGTGTTCCAGCCAAGAGGAAGTTTGTGTAATGACCATTTACACAGTTGTGATGTGTTAGACGGAGAAGGCAACGGCACCCCACTCCAGTACTCTTGCCTAGAAATCCCATGGATGGAGGAGCCTGGTAGGCTGCAGTCCATGGGTCGCGACTGAGCGACTTCACTTTCACTTTTCACTTTCATGCATTGGAGAAGGAAATGGCAACCCACTCCAGTGTTCTTGCCTGGAGAATCCCAGGGACGGGGAAGCCTGGTGGGCTGCCGTCTATGGGGTCGCACAGAGTCAGACAAAACTGAAGCGACTTAGGAGGAGTAGGAGGAGGATGTGTTAGAAGGATCGTGGAGAATTACGGGATGTAGGAGAAACTGAAAAATGGCTGCAGCAATCTCAAGACATCATCGTCTTTCACCTGGATGACTGCCATAGCATTTTAGCTTTTCTCTTCGTGGACTTTCATTTTCCTAATCTCTTCTTCAGAGGATCACAAGGAGGCTCTTTGTAAAGCATGAATCCAACATGTTTCTTTCTTACTTAAAGACTCTCCAAAGCCTTCGGGATAAACACCTAATCTCCCTAGCACAGATTCAAGGCCCTTGGGATTTGTTCTCACGTGTTTTTCTGCCTTCCTCCCTCATGGTTCCTAGCAGTCTATGTGGTGGCAGTCACTTCATCTGCGTCTTTGGAAATGATGTGTGTGTGTGTGTGTGTGTGTGTGTGTGTGTGTGTGTGTGTGTGTTAGTCGCTCAGTCGTATCTGACTCTTTGTAACCCCATTGCTCCGGCTTATTTTCATCCATGTACCTCTGACTGTGCAACAGATTCTAACTAGAAGGCCCTTCCCTCCTGGAATTATGTTCAACTCATCAGACTCAGTTTTTTAAAGGTTTCTTCTTGGAAAGCCACCTCACAGCACTCTGCATGGGTCTAACATAACACTTGGCACAAAGTCTTGCGATCCATTCATTTGACAAATATTGAGTGGTTACTATTGCTAGCACTGTTTTAGGCACTGGAGGATACAGTAGTGAACAAAACAGATATTAGGTCAGCTTTGCCCCTCAGGTTATGAGAATCTGGAGCACTGATTGTGTCTTAATCATTTCTGTATCCTCAACAGATGTACAACAGTGCCAAATATAATTAAATCTGAATTGAATTGAGCTAGTATTCAAGCCCAGGTCTGCCTAATTTCAAAGTCCATGATCTTTCCACTACTATGTGGAATCCAGATGAATCCGAGTCCATTAAAGTAAAAATAGTAACACTATTAAAGAAAAATGTCAGCATGGATCATAAGTAACCAGGACCTGGTTCATTTTAAATGCTCAATAAATAATGTAATTTTGCCAAATCGTCCTTTTAAACTACCATCTTTGGCTCAATGAGTCACCCTCTGGCATATTACCTTAATTTTCCAACACTTCTGTCTCCTTCATCTCCAGACACACTCTCTAAATTCAGAAACATTTATCACTATACAGTTTAATAGAAGAAAAAATTAGATACAATCTAAATGTTCTTCTATAAGGTACTGGTTAAATAAGGTAAATTCTTCCAAAGGATTATTATGCAATTCTTAAGTTAGCACTAAGTGCAACTGACAAAGAAAGATGACCATATATTACTAAGTTGAAAAAACAAGTTGCAGAATAATGTGTATAGACCAATTTTATTACAATATATATGGATATGATACATACATGAATAAGAAAAATCTACAAGGATCATAACTGTTCACAAAATCTTCATTCTGGAGGTATAGTAGGATCTTCTCATTTATATATACTTTTTCAAAACAAACAACTTTTTACTAAAGTATAGATGATTTACAATGTTGTGTTAGTTTCAGGTATACAGCAAAGTGATTCAGTTATACATACGTGTATACCTGTTCTTTTTCAGATTATTTTCCATCATAGGTTATTATAAGATATTGAATATAGTTCCTTGTACCATGTAGTAGGTCCTTATTGCTTATATGTTTTATATATAGTAGGGCGTATATGTTAATTCCAAACTCCTAATTTATCCCTCCCCTGTCCTTTCCCCTTTGGTAACCACAAGTTTGTTTTCTATAAGTAGGACTGAGATTCTTAGTTTAGAGACACCCCTGACTCTCCTAGAGCTTTGTCAGCTGGGCTACGGGGGACTGACTGCGCACCCTCTGACAGAGCATATACCTTTTGCATGTATGTAGAAATGTGCTTTTTTCCCCCAGGGATGGTGTGCATTATCATCATTAGGTTCTCACAATGATCCTTGACCTAAGATACACTGAACCATCTATGCAGAAGACGGATGCTTAGGAAGTCCTCCATGAACGTCTTTTATCTCCATTAGGTTTTTAAATTTTTAAAATGTTTTATTGAAGTATCGTTGATTTTCAGTTTTTTTAAGTTTTTGGTACATAGCAAAGTGATTCAGTTGGTACGTATATGTATTTTTGGATTTTTTTCTATTATAGTTTATTATGCAGGAGACTCAGCTTTGATCCCTGGGTGGAGAAGATCCCCTGGAGGAGGAAACGGCAACTGGCTCCATATTCTTACGTGGAGAATCCCATGGACAGAGGAGCCTGATGGGCTACAACAAAGAGTCGGACATGACTGAGTGACTGAGCACAAGATATTGAACATAGTTTTCTGTATTATATAGTAGGAGATGGTTGTTCAATTTATATACTTTTGTATTGTTTGATTTTAGAATAAACTTGTATCATTTTCATAATTAAAAAGGAAGATAAGGGTGAAAATATAAAAGATGCTCTGATAACATAAACTATTACCATATTAATTCCTATGATTTTGTTTTAAAAGCTGGTTAGTTTGAGCATAGCTTCTAGTCTTAGCAAAGTTGAAGTGATCTAGTACTCTTGCCTGGAGAATCCCAGGGACAGAGGACCCTGGGAGGCTGCTGTCCATGGGGTCGCACAGAGTCGGACACAACTGAATTGACTTAGCAGTATTACTTAATTCTGAAACTTAAATGAGAAATCTTTAGTTTTACTTCCAGATCTGTTTGACTGACTTTTACCAGGCCATTTAGCCTCCAGTCTGTATCCCTATATGCTTATTAGGCAATTAGACTTAGTGTTACAAGTGGCATTAACGCATTTAGATTTATTTGCCCAGGTGGGGTGGGGGGGGGCAGTGTCGTCACTCATTTTTACTGGGAAGCTATTGATTCAATAAACTTTCTAAAGTACGTGATGGATTTCCTTTCACTGAATGAATATTCAGAGCCCAAAGAGGATGGAGCTACCCCAAGATGAACTTGGAAACCTAAGAGGAAAAACACCAGGGAGATTCCATCATGGAGAATATTCCTAAGCAATTTCCTACATATTGATTGTACCTAGAGTCAAGAGGTAGCAGAATAGCCCAGCTCTTGACTCAGTTTCTCTCAAGTCACTCAGTCAGTAACAAGGTGCAGGGGATGGTGGCTATTGTACCTCCAGGGCTCCTCATATTTCATTTTCAGAGATCACAGAGGAACATATTGAAATAGATTCCAAGACTTTTAAAAACTCTACAAAGCGTTTTCTTCACTTTATCATCAGTGATTTACATTCATTTACATGTTATAGCTTTAAAATTATAGATGAAGAGTCTGTGTTTTGAAAGTCACATATTGGAGAGAACATTTAAAAATTTTCTTGACAATTGTGCCCAAGCTAATGGTGTTCCTCCATATCTCCTAGAACAAAGTGAGGAACACAGATGTGGAAGTGCCAATTAGCAAAACTGGGCCACCCATAACTGGAGCCCAGAGAATATTTGTCAATTCACATATATGCTTTGAGTAAGGAGTAAGTGGTCAGTTCTCCAGCAATTAGTTCTATGCTCAGACAGTAAAGAATCTGCCTGCAATGTAGGAGACCTGGGTTCGATTCCTGGGTTGGGAAGATCTCCTGGAGAAGGAAATGGCTACCACTCCAGTATTCTTGCCTAGAGAGTTCCATGGACAGAGGAGCCTGGCAGGCTACAGTCCATGGGATAGCAAAGGGCTGGACATGACTG